>NW_021703785.1:59185951-59703763 GCF_005190385.1 Monodon monoceros | reverse complement strand
GGCAGAGACCAGCATGTGCAAAGGTCCAAGGATGGGAATGGAAGGATGCATTTGGGAGGCTGTGAGTGGCTTGAAAAGTGATTATGAAAGGCCCTGTTTTTCAGGTCAGGAGTTCGGACTTTATGCCCGAGAGTGGAGAGTTTGAGCATGGGACAGCAGTCTTGAGACACTCCTCAAGGGAGTGGAGCTGCTGGTGACTTGCTAGAGGCCTTGGACGATGACCAACCCCATGTAAACTGCAGGTGGCTGAAAAGCCTAAAAAGGAACTGGGAGTTGGCTGTTTTGCCCCATTTCCCGTGGAGTCTACACTCCTAATGTCAGGCCAGTGGTGGTCCTGACAGCAACAGCACAGAGCAGAGTTGGTACGAAAGTAACTGGGTAATAAACTATGGGGGTGTGAGCGCTGGCTTTTTAAATGCGTTTTTATCTTACATTTTTTTATTTTATCATACATTCTCTTCTCCATTGCAAGCATGGGGATGGGCCAATGACATGAGTACAGTTCACTAATACTATAGCACAGATCGCAAGGACGTATCCAAATTCAGGTGTGCACAATGTTATTTTTATCTATAGGATTGGAATCATTGCCAAGTGAAATTCTGGAATGTTTGTGACTTTTTTTTTAACCAGGTCAAAGGAGAAAATCTGAGCAGATCAAAGTTTGATGAGATAAAGTAGAGGGCAAAGCAGAGAGTGACCTTTTATTGTGATGTAACTAATACTGCAAATAAGACTTTTAAAACACCAGTAATTGTGAAATCTATGGCGTTAGAATGTAGCAGTTTTGTTGAAGCCCCAATTTCTCCCGAAACTAAAAGTACTCTGCATTGGGCATTAGAAACATTTAAAATTCTTTAGGAAATTATTATTATAAAAGTAATTTAACTCCATAACAAAAATTTGGAAAGTAAAGACCAAAAGGTGAAATTTACTTCTATTCCTGCCAGTCTTAGGATTGTTAAAAAGCAAGATTCAACCGAGTAAAGATCTAATTGGCTTTATTTAATTATTCATGAATCAGGCAACCTTCTATCTTAACAGAAAGAAGGGGGCTCCAAGGAAGACTTATAGGCAGAGTGAGGCAGGGCAAGAAAGTTATTGTAGCAAAGAGTGGGTTGTTTCAGGTAAGGTCAGCTTCCTGTTGGGGAAAGCAGGGGTTTATCAGGCAGATTACCCCACTAGTGCTTACCAGGTAATTGCAAACTGACTGGTTGAAGGTCATGACATTCCTGGGAGAGGCTGAAGTTGCAGTTAGGTTACGTATTAAATCTCAGTTTACTTATGTGGGGCTGAGCACAAGTGACTCCATTTGGGACCTGTTGTTTCTTTTTTAACAGGATGACTGTTGTTAGCATGTTTGTAAACTTCCTTTATTGTTTGCTTTTGCTGCATTAGTTATTAGTTTTTAGAAATAAAACATGTATTCTTGCAACTCAAAGATAACCAGTATTAAAATCTTTGGCATCTTTCATTCCAGTCTATCTTCATTTTTTTCCTCTTTTTCTAAACCCAGTGGTGCTAACATTATAGATTTAATTTTTAAAAAGTTTTAAAAGCTGTCCATCAATGGGTCTGTTATTATTATTATCATTATGGAGTCTGTGGCCTCTCTGTCCTGACAGACCCTTGGTTTATAGCCTGAAGTATTCTTTCACTGGAACCCTGAACTTTCTTGTCCATCCATCCCATTGCCCCAGCATCAGTGTACAAACCGCGCTCTCTGCTCCTACACCAGAGCGACAGAATTGCCACGGAACTTCAGGCAACCTTGCGGTTGGTGCCGCTGACTATCGAGATTAGAAACAAATTGCCGGTGGAACCGCGTGGTCGGTGCAGGCGGCAACTTGTTTCTAATCTCGATTGTGCCTGCAAATGCCTTTGTCTTGTTATTAGTCAACCTCCGAGTCACTCTTTCAAGCCTTTACCACCTGCAGCGAGCCCACTGCTCAGTCTCTGCCTTCCCTTATCCTCCACAAATGACCTCACTTCTTTTTTTTTAAATAAATTTATTTATTTTTGGCTGCGTTGGGTCTTCGTTGCTGCCTGCGGGCTTTCTCTAGTTGCAGTGAGCCGGGGCTACTCTTCGTCATGGTGCGCGGGCTTCTCATTGCAGTGGCTTCTCTTGTTGCGGAGCATGGGCTCTAGGTGCACGGGCTTCAGTAGTTGTGACGCATGGGCTTAGTTGCTCTGTGGCATGTGGGATCTTCCCAGACCAGGGTTCGAACCCGTGTCCCCTGCATCGGCAGGCGGATTCTTAACCACTGCACCACCAGGGAAGTCCCTGACCTCACTTCTTACCTCGAGAAAATTGACACCACTGTGTGTAATTTTCTTCAACTTTCTGCCTATCTCTACGCATCTTCTCCCCAAATTTTGTCTAGATCTACAGCCTGTTTTCAGTTGCTCATCTCTAGTCTCAGGAGGCCCACCTTCCTTTCAAGGTTCTCTTCTCTCCCTGTGTCCTTGACCCCTGCCCCTTCCTCTCTGCCTGTTCTGGAGCCTTTACTGGTTTGATCAGGTCTTGTTTTGTCTTTTCTTCGCCTCTAGTCTTTCCCTCTCTCTGCAGACTTGTCCCCTTCAGCTTATAAAGTCGTCCACCTGCCTTCATTCTGAAGTCTTTCATTGCCTCGTGTCTCCCACTGGCTGTTGTACTACTTCTCCCTCCCCTTCTTCCTCAGTCTTTCAGAAAATGTCATCTGCACTTGCTTGTTTCCATGCCTCCACTCACTTTAATATTTCCCCTTCATTATTTTATTAGTTATTGAATAGAAAAGAAATCAATATATAAACACACATGCATAGTTATAAAGCATTAATGAGATAGAGAACTCCTGTGAACCTACCACCTGACCGAAGAACAAGAGTATTATCAATGCCACGGCTTCTACCCAGCTATTCCCTCCTCGTCTTCTTGTGTGACCTGTAGAAATACCCATTGTCGAGGTAACCACCGTCCTCAATTCTGTGTTTGTTGTAACCTAGCTTTTTTGTGTGTATACGAAGTTTTATCACACATACATGAATGTCTGAACAATACATTATTTAGTTTTGCTTGTTTCTGAGCTTTGTGAAAATGATATTATAGTGTGTTTAGTCTTCTGGGACTTGCTTTTCCCACTAGAACATTATATTTCTAAGATCCGTTGCTGTGCAGTGTGCCGTTGTGGGAATACAGCACAGTTTATCCATTCTCCTTGAAGGCTATGTGGTGCTTTGTAGGTTTTTGCAGTCTATCCACTTCTGTTGCCTCACCACTCTTCTGAAACCTTTTTTGTTTAGGCTTCCATGAATGCCAAAGGCATATCCTCTCTAATTCTTATTTTAATGGCCTCTCTACTACATTTTTTTTTTAAAAAAATAGCTAGATTGAGATATAATTCACATACCGTACAATTCACAGGTATGTGCAATCATCATCACAATCAATTTGAGGACATTTTCATCACCTGAGAAAGAAATCCTGTACCCTTTAGCTGTCACACCCCATTTCCCCATAACCCCCATGCCTAAGCAACCACTATGCTACTTTCTGTCTCTATAGATTTGCCTGTTGTGAACATATCATGTAGATGAATCTTTCTCTTCTTCCTGATCTCAGGGGGAAAACTTTCAGCCTTTTACCATTAAGTAGGATGTTAGCTGTGGGTTTTTCATGCTCTTTATCAGGTTGAGGAAGTTCCCTCCAACTCCTAGTTCGTTGAGTGTTTTTATATGAAAGGATTTTGGATTTGGTCAAATGCTTTCTCTGTGTATATTGACATGACCATATGTCTTTTGTTTTTTATTCTGTTGATATGGTGAAGTACTTTAATTGATTTTTGGTTGTCAAGCCAAACTTGGATTCCTGGGACAAATCCTCCTTGGTCATGTAGTCTTTTTTTTTTTATTTTTTTTATGTTGTTGGATTTGGTTACCTACTATTTTGTAGAGGAATTTTGTGTCCATGTTCATAAGAGATACTGGTTTGTAGTTTTCTTGTGATGTCTTTTCTGGTTTTGGTATCAGTATAATACTCGTCTCAGAATGAGTTGAGAAGTGCTTCCTTCTTATAAATGTTGGATAGAATTCAACGTTGAAGCCATCTGAGCTTGAGCTTTTCTTTTGGGGAAGTTTTTTTTATTATTGCTAATTGAATATCTTTTCTTGCTACAGATTGATTCAGAGTATCTATTTCTTCTTGAGTCAGTTTTGGTAATTTGAGTCCTCCTAGGAATTTGTCCATTTCATTTAAGGTATCTGTTGGTATACAATTGTTCATGGTATTCCCTCATAATCCTTATTTCTGTAAGATAAGTAATAATCATCTTTCATTTCTAATTCTAATAATTTTAGTCTTCTCTCTTTTTTCTTGATCATTCTAGCTAAAGGTTTGTCAATTTCGTTGGTCTTTTCAAAGAATCAGCTTTGGTTTTGACAATTTCCTCTATATTTCTATTCTCTGTTTTTCGCTATTCCACTCTAACCTTTATTATTTTCTTTTGGGTGCGTTGAATTGTGTTCTCTAAAAGATATGTTGAAGTCCTGAGTCCTGGTACCAGTGAATGTGATATTATATGGAAATAGGGTCTGCTGCAGATCTAATTAGTTAAATTAAGTTGAGGTCCTACAGCATTATAGTGGGCCCTGAATCCAATCACTGAATTTGTTATAAGGACACCATGTGAAGACACAGAGAAGAGAAAGCCATATGATTACAGAGACTGATTGGAGTGATGCCTCCGTAAACCACAAAATGCTAAGGATTGCCAGCAACCACCAGGAGGTAGGAGAGAGACATGGAACAGATTCTTCTTCAGAGTCCCAAAAAGGAAAATCTTGATTTCTAGCCTCTAAAACTGTGAGAGAATGAATTTCTAATACTCAGTTTATGGTATTTTGTCACAGTCCTAGGACACTGATACACCTTCTTTCTGCTTGCTTTAGGTTTAGTTTAGGCTCCTTTTTCCAGTGTCTTAGGCAGAAGTTTAGATTATTGACTTGAGATCCTTCTTCCTTAATGGAGACATTCACAGCTATAAGTTTCTTTCTAAGCACTGTCTTACTTGCATCCCATAAGTTTTGGGATGTTGTGTCTTCATTTTCATTCATCTCAAAGTATTTCCTAATCTTTTGATTTCTTCTTTGACCCACTGGTTATTTAGTAGTGTGTTGTTTAATTTCCACATATTTGTGAGTGTCCGATATTTGTTTCTGTTACTGATTTCTGATTCCATTGTTGTCGGAGAACATACTTTGCATTATTTCTATTATTTTAAATGAATTGAGGTTTGTTTTAGGATCTAACATATGGCGTAGCCTAGAGAGTGTTCCATGTGCACCTACCTGGAAAGAACGTGTATTATACTGTTGTTGGGTGGAGGGTTCTGTAGATGTCAGTTAGGTCTAGTTGGTTTATAGTGTTCATGTTTTCTATCTTGTGATTCTGATACCAATTCTAATGTGTGGTTTTTTTCCCCTATACCAAGCAATTCTCGGGTACCAGCTGGGTGTCCTATAATTTAACTCAATTCTGAAACTGTCTCTCTGGAGATAGCATCAGATCCCACAGGTTAAGGGCTCAGTCCTGCAAGACTGGCCCCTTCGCCCACCCACTTCAGACACCAGTCGCAAGTCCAGGTTGCCACCTGTGCTTGTGACCAGCCGGCTATAGATCGGAGGTTCCAGTAACCCCCTCTTGGGGTTTAATTTGCTGAGGGAGCTCACAGAACTCAGAAACATTTACTTATTAGATTGTCAGTGTGTTATAAAAGGTTACAACTCAGAAATAGCAAGATGGAAGAGATGCATTCGGCAAATTACGTGGGAAGGGGCACAGAGCTTCCATGCTCTCTCTGGTCATGTCACTCTCCCCAAATCTCCACGTGGTCACCAACCTGGAAACTCTAGAAGACTAGTCCTGCGTTTTTATGGAGGCATGAACGATTAAATCATTGGCTGTTGGTGACTGAACTCACTCTCCAGCCACTCTACCCTCCCCAGAGGTCTGGGTGGGACTGAAAGGTGTAACCCTGTAATCACCTCCTTGGTTCCCCTGGCAACCAGCTCCTATCCTTTGGTGATCTAGGGTCTTTCCAGAAGTCACCTCATTAGCCATAACAAAAGACACCTTTTTCATCACTTTGGAAATTCCAAGGGTTTTGGAAACTCTGTGCCAGAAAGTGAACAAAGACCAAATATGTGTTTCTTATTATAAATACTATCACATATTTCCTGGTTGATCTTCTGCCTAGTTTTTGTCAGTTATTCAACGTGGATGTGAAGTATCCAGCTATTACTGTTGAATTGTCTTTCTTTCCATTTCTGTCAGTTTTTGGTTCATCTATGTTTGTATTCTGTTTTTAGATGCATATATTTATGACTTTTATGTCTTCCTGATGGATTGACTTTTATCATTATAAAATGTACCTTTGTTTCTGATAACAGTGTGTGTTTTGAAGTCTATCTTGTTTGATATTAGTGTCGACAAAAGAATTAGTCAATAGTTGACCTAAGAAAGAAATGGAGAATTTTATTTGAGCTAACCTGAGGTTTCTAACCCAGAAGACAGTCTCTGACAAATCTCTGAGGCCTGCTCTGCCCATTAGAGGTCAAAGCACAGTCGTGTAAGTTTTTGAGGCAAAGGTTATGTCAAATGACAGAATATTGACAGTTTACACAATCCAGATCTGCACTTACAAAGCAAGTAGTGGGTCATCATGACCCCTCGGAAGATGAAGAAGGAAGGTTATCTCCTAAGGAGTTGTGACCCCTCACAGGATTAAGAAGGAATGGTATCTCCTACGGGTTAACGCAGACAACACAACACACACCAAAGGGGAGGGAGGAGGCCCACACCGGCAGAGAACAATTTTATGTTTTAAACTTTTCTTTTCTTGCCATAAAATACGAGTTTTGTTTTGTCATTAGCAGAGCCACACCAGCTTTCTCGTGGTTGCCTTACGATGGCTGCTAGGACCCCGACCCCCTAATTCATGCTGTGCACAGCAGAAATGGGGAAGGGGTGAGGACAAACCCGCCGTCTCTTTGAACGATTCTCCTCAGGAGCCCTGACAAACAACTTTTTCTTATATTTCATTCGCCAGAACTTTGCATCCGTTTTCAACATTTTAAAATTAGAAGATTATTAATGTGTAAAACTCTGGCTACTTCCCTTCTCTTGGAAACTCTGGTGACCCCAGGCCATTTGACGGGAGCTGGGAGAAGCTGCCTCTTTTAGGTGTAGCATGAGCTCTCCGTGTGGCCACAAACCCTACCCAACCTGTCATGCTCATGTAGGTCAGTGCCTGCTCTTGGTAGTGTTAAAAAACTGAGTAAATTTGAAGTGGCTGGCATGCTGCCTAGCACTAGAAGTCTGCTCCAAGGGGCAGTGGTACAAAATGGAAGGCTCGTATAGGTGGAAGGATGGGGCATGAAGGTATTAGCCAAAAAAAGAGGGGGGGGAATTATTCTGGGCCAGGACATATTTGTCGGGGTGGGGGGTGGGGGAAGGGAATGGCAGGGATCTTTATCATGCAGATTATCTCACTAGTGTTGATTAGGAAATTTCAGATTGACTGTTTTAAAGGTCACCTTTCTGAGAGGGGTTGAAACTACAATTAAGTCTTGATTTGCTGCAGTGGGGGGCAAATGACTGCATTTGAGGCTTGTTATTTCGGGTTTTTTTTTAATTTTGTTTAATTTATTTTTTTATACAGCAGGTTCTTATTAGGGGGCTTGTTATTTCTTTTTAACTGTAGTATTTGAGCCTAGACTGCTGGCTTGGAGGAAAAAAGGAATGGGTAAGTGAAGGAGGAGAGAGCCAGCTTTGCATGGGGCGCCTTCTGAATGTTGGATATCTGTCTGAAAGTTTAGCAGTCCATGTTTGATAGCAAGCAAATAAAGTAAGCTGTTTTTGGTACGCTCTGTCATTCATTCATTCAACAAATAGTCATTGAGAAACTTTAACACACAAGCACTGTTTTCGTGCTGGGTATATAGCAGTGAGTGAAGAAAATAGACAATTCCTACACTTGTGAAACTTACATCCTAATTGGGGAGTTAGTAAACAAATCAGCAAAATATATGTTATTATAGCAGGCAGTAGTTGAGCACTCTGGAGAAAAATAAGTAGGAAAGGACCATAGGAAGTGGGAATGTTTGAAATTGTACCCAAGATAGTTGAGGAAGCCCCTGAGAAGGTGACATTTGAGCAGGGACATTAGAAGGAGAGGAAGTGAGTCATCTGGATACAGGGGTTTGGGGCAGGGATATTTGTAAGCAGGGGGTGCAGTCGGGACAAAGGCCCTGAGGCAGGAGCGTGCCTTTGTGCCAGGACCAGCAGCATCAGAATGGTCTTAGCAGAGGAGTGAGGCGTGTGAGGATAGGCTGAAAGGGAGAGGGAGGGGCCAACTCCACAGTTCTTCTAGGTCATTGTAAGGATTTTAGGTTTTTCTCTAAGTACGTGAAAACCCCCTGGAGGGTTTTTAGGGGAACCTCATCATTTCCACCTTAAGAGGATTCCTCTGGCTTTTGTTTTGAGAATTGACTTTAGGAGGTAAAAGCAGAAGCCAGGAGGTCCCAGAGGAGATTATTTTAGTAATGCGGGTGAGACGTGCTGGTGGTGGCCTGGACCTCGTTGTAGCGGGGCTGCTGAGAAGGTTAGATGCTGAATGTATTTCGGAGATAGAACCGACAGGATTTGCTGAACACTTACTTATAGGTGAATTTGAAAGGACGAGATGATTCTCATCCAGGATGAATGCAAGGTTTTCTTTCCTGAGCGAGTGGAAGGAAGGAGTTGCCATGTACTAAGATGGGGAAGACTGGAAGAAGCAGGAAGAGGGTATGTGGACTAAAAAAAAACACACAGTGTGAGAGCAGTGAATTGCAGTGTTATTCGGGGACCATACTGAATTCTCTAGACCAGGAGACAGCCTCTCAGTTTACCCTGAGGAACTGTTCCAAAGAGGCAAGGGAAGAGCCAGGATATATATATGAATTTTTTGCTGGAAAAAACATGTAGTCAAATATAAAAAGGTCACAGCTAATCACAGAGCACAGACTTCTCAAGTTAATGATTTTAGTGCTTTTCTTTGTATGGGAAGATGTAAGAATCTGGGCTCATTGAAATTTTTCCTTAGATATGCATCTTAACTGTCTCGGGCCAGCATATCCAGAACACAGCATGTTTCCTGTTTTTCTCCAGCCTGAAGTCCCAGCAACAGGCGCTTTCGGTGGGTGACTGCGGCTGCTTATGGCTTGATCCTTCTAGAACTGGAATGGCAGGCGACATTTTTTTTCTCTAGGGACATCATATCGGGAGCTCAGTTTTAGACAAGTTAACATTTGAGATGCATATTAAATATCTAACAGGAGGTGTTAGTTAAGCTTTTGGGTCCATAAGTGTGGAGTTTGGGAGTTACTGCCTATAGGTGGTATTTCTTTCTTTCTTTTTTAAAAAAATACTTATTTATTTATTTGGCTGCATCGGGTCTTAGTTGCGGCACGTGGGATCTTTGTTGTGGTGCGCGACCTCAGTACTTGTGGCCCGTGGGCTCTAGAGCACATGGGCTTAGTTGCCGTGCGACATGTGGTTCCCGGACCAGAGACTGAACCCACGTCCCCTGCAGTGGAAGGTGGATTCTTAACCACTGGACCACCAGGGAAGTCCCTGTAAGGTGGTATTTCTACTGGACTATTGAATGAGATCACAAGGAGTACAGACAGGGAAGAAAGCCGAGGGCTGAGCTGGGAGCCACTGCAGCCCTCCGAGGTCTGGGGACTGGTCTCTTGTGCGGGGGTGGGGGGTGGGTAGGAGGGAAACCAGGAGCTGTGGGTACCTGAAGGCTGACCTTGGGCTCCTCACAGCTCAGCAGGCTCTAATCAGGTGGGTGGATGGTTGAGATGTCTGCAGGTTCTTTTCTGATCCTTTGTTTCAGGAAGCAGGGGTCAGGCTGGTCATTGGAGATTGAGGGTGGGGTGGGAGTGGAGGTCAGAGGGGCAGGGAGGGTGTGGGACCCGGGCCTGGAGGGTGAGGACCAGGGAGATGGAGCTGGACTGCCGGTGGCACCAAGGCTTCTCCAGGTTAGTGGTCAGGCATCAGTCAGAGCGTGGCCAGCCAGCCTGGGGGCGTGTTGTATTTTATCCTTGTGGAGCTCCGAGGAGACAGACCTGGAGAGTGTGGGAACTTAAGAGGTAAGCAGCGTTGGCCCCAGGTAAGGAGGGCAGCCAAGGAAGTTGAAGGTACATGTGATTCCCTGCGGGAGTCCGAGGGTTGGCTTTGACTCTTTGATGGAGTCTCCGTGTTTCTCTCTTTGGCCCCATGCAGTCTCTTCCTAATGTGGAGCTATTATCATTTTTTCCCCTCTGGGCTGTTGAGCCACGTGTGGTTTTGTCGAAGATCACTGCCTCCGGTGAGCTTGCCTAGGTGGCGTTTTGTAGTTGTTTTTGTTTGCTGTCCTGCTCACACGCTGGTATAAAAGTCACGCTGCGCTAGCTATTTCAGTCTCAGAATGGCCAGTTCCTGGGGGCGCATGGAGCAGACCCCACAGCCCACCAGTCCTTCCCTTGGCAAGTCCTCCTTCACCCCCAGCACCTCATGTCGGAGTGGTTTCTTTCTACTTCAACACTCTCCGCTACTGGTCTTTTCTCCGAGCTTGCTAATAAACTCCCGAGGGCAGAAAGTGTCTCTTGTGTCTTCCTTTCCACGAAGCACGTAAATATCTGGCTGTCGGCCTCTGGGGTGTTATGGGAACCTTCCGGGCCGCTGCTTCCCGGCACACAGCTTAGTGTCAGGTTCTGTCCTCATGTCCCATCACGGCATCCCGCCTCCTCTGCCGGCCTTGGGAGGACTGACCCAGGGTTCTTTGTGAGAAGCCTCCCCCTGGGTGGAGCCAGGTAATCTTGGTGAATGCTGAAATATTTGAGCCAGATGCACCTCCTCCAAGTGGGGTCCTTTGTCCCCGAGCTTCACGGAAACAGGAGCCGCCCATCTGCCTCTGGGCCCAGGCTTCTCGGGTAATAATAGGATTGCTTAGGGGATGCCAAAGCGATTTTTCTTTTTAAACAGAAAAGATTCACAGAGCCTGGGGAGGTGGGTAGGAGAGAAACAAGATGCATTTTACTTTGGAAAGTTGCTGAAAAACTTTGTACAGGTGGGAGGCAAAATATTTTAGTGCATGGAGACACTCGAAGCCTGGTAGTTCTAGAAGGGGTGCGAGACACTAATGGAGTTTGCCCTTGCATCGTGTTGAGGATGAAAATCCTTCCGTGAACACCATGAAGATCCAGTCTGTAGTCCAACTCAGTGAGCGTTTGCTTGACATCTGATATTTTGTTCATCACCTCGTTAAGTCTATGGGCAGAGAAGACATAAGGACCTTGTCTTCCAGGAGCTTACATGTTTCCTCGTGTTGGGAAAATTAATAAAGTACTCTCGTTCAGGTTTCAGAGGCAGAAGCAGGCCTCTGCCCGACCTGTGACCCTACCTGGACTGTGCTTGCTTGCACACCTAACAATTGCTGCTAGCAAGTCAGGTGGCCCTTACGATCAGAAAGGGAGTGGGTCTTGGAATTTCTTGAGCCCTGGGGACCTGGCCAGCCCTGCGGGGTCTGGAAAATCTTGTGACTCACATGGTGAAACCAACAGCATTGCCAACGTGTGTCCAGAGCTGCGTTTTTGCACGCAAACTGATGATATCCATTTGCGGCCTGGGATTATAAATGGAAGCCCCCAGAACTCCAATTTGAAGTCTCACCCGTGGGTTGGACGCACCGCCCGGGACCCTTCCCAACTGGGGCTCCAGATTGCTGTCCCTCGGGACTTCCCAGCTGCTCTTTGGACCTGGAAGTAGGTGTCGGCCCAATTCAGTGATGTGTACTCTGTTGTGTGTCTCTAATATTCTTATTGCTTTCCTTCTAATGATTGTATATTAAAATTAAGTTTAATCACCTTTCATTAAAGAATTGATTAAAGCTGTTTATTTTTGTGTAATGAGCGGTTATTTTGCCAGTGAATCCAACGAACCTTAAAACCGAAAGCAGGCTTTCGACAAACACCTGGTGCTGAGTGCATGCTTGGCCAACTGTGGACTTAGCTGAGTGCATCCTCAGTGGAGGGAGAAGACTGGTTCCCCAATAATACCTGCCAGGTCTGTGGTGTTGGCTTTAGTGATACTGGAATCAGATAAGGGAGGGAGCCCCTCCAGGCTGGGTGGAGGCGACTCCCTGAGGCAGGACTTAAGGGATAAGGAGGATTAGATGGGGAAGGGGCGGGAACCTAGGGGTCAGGTATGAGGAAAGGGGAGGTGCCAGAAAGGGGAATTTGGACTTGATTCTCTAGTCTGGGAGCCTGGCTCATGTCCTGGCTGTTTTGCGGGTCCCTTAGGTTCCAAAGGAACCAGGGCGAATCCACCACTTCCATCCCCAGAATTGCCCCCCACCCAGTTCCTCCTCCTCTCTGCCAAACTGGCGTCACCTGCTGTGATCTCTTGATCTCAGAGCCCTGAGGGCCTCCTCTGCTATTAATCCCGCTCTGCTCCTTGTAACTCTATAATCCCCCCTCCTCTGAGTTCTCATGCCTGCCCAACCTATTTCTAAATCACAAATGTAATCATGTAAGTCCTGTGCTTCAAAACTGGTGGTTCTCCCCTATCCACAGGATAAAGTCTAAACTTCCTACCCTTTACAGCCTAACCTGGCCCAGCCTCCTTCTTCTGGCTGTGTTCTGAGTCTGAGTGACCATTTAGGAGAATTAAAATTATTTTACAATAAAGTATTCAAATTTTCCATAGTTATTGTGCTAACAGGGTAGACTATTGAAAAGCACTTAGAACATATGAGGCCAACATACTTTCCTTATTAGCTATTCATAGCTACAGCACAGAAGCAGATAACGATCCCGTATCACCAAGGAAAAATTGAACTAAGAGTAGTAACTCATATTTGAAAAGATAACAGAAAGATAAATGACCTTTGGGGAGGATTTCCACCCAAAATGGTAAAAAAAATTTTTTTAATCTGGTGTTCAAAGAGATGGAAACACACTTATGCCCAATAAAGGAAATGTGAGGGGGTCAGCAGGCATACATAGCTCCTGACAGATCCTATCAGGAAACATGAAAGCCATAGGTAAAGAAGTAGGATTTGAGTGATCACGGGTACGCCAGGCTCATCTACGCTGACCCCTGCATGGGTTTGGGGGCCAAGGTCCTTGGCATCAAGCGTGCCTTTCCTTTTTGGGTCACTGATTTGAATGGCATTTCTTGGAAGTGGAGGTGGATTCTTTTTTAAACACATGGAAGATAAGGCAACTCAGACACAGTTGGGAGCTGGCTGCCCTGAGCGTGTTTCAGAAGTGGAAGCAAACAAGTAGTTTCATCTCCACGGACTAAATGAGAGGCGGAAGAATAAGGAAGAGTCTTGAAGGACTGACCCGTGGGGAATGGACCCGTGGTGAGCCCGCCTTCTCTCAGAGAGAACAGGTCTCTTGGCCAGGAGTTCTTGGGGGGCAGCGATGGCAGTTTTAGTGGGGGAGGAGGGGTGACTGTAGGCAACCCATAAAGAGGCAGAGCCCGCAGTGGCCTTCAGCAGAAGGGGGCGTGGTTCTAAACGCCCTCTTCTGGTGCACGCCCCCGCGACCCCCTCTTCCCCGACTAAGGGCACATTCAGCTGGGGGGAGTAAGCCAGGACACAGAGTAACTGTTTTCTCAACTGACTCAATTCCGTCCTCAGTGTGGAGACCCCGCACGTCCCTGCCGCAGGAGGTGCTGCCAGGGATGGCGGCTGGCACAGCTGTTCCTCCCACGGGGGATGAGGTCGCCTCCTTCCTGTGTCTGAGTGGGTGAGGGTGGGAAGGTAGGCGGGGCTGCCCGACAGAGCACGAGGATCCCCGATTGCCCCACTGTCTACGCCACCCTTAATCCTCGTGTGGAGCAGCGGGTAGCCTCAGAAGCCTGAACTGTGCCTTAGTTCCCGACGGTTCTGCCGCATATAAAATACGGATGAGTCTTGTTTGCCCGTGAGTTTCTGCAGTCAGCTCTTAGTGAAGTCAAGCTGTTGGTCCAAGGGAGAACAAAGCTGCAGGAGACATGGAACTCTCTTACACCTTGAAAAAGCAAGTCATGTTGCCTGGGAAATACTTTTCTCCCCTAGTGATCTGCACCTCACCAGCGCTGGAGCTATGGAAGAGGCAGCTGAAGTTATTCCAAGAAAGCGCTCGAAGTTTGGTAGTAAAAGGAAGTGACATTTCTCCCCTGCCTCCAGGCTGGTCTCTTGGGGAGTGCACAGGGCCAAAAGGAAACTGCTCAGTGTGGGGACGTGATTGCGTGCTGGGCTCCTGTACGCGCCGGCCGGGTGTCCTAGCGGCACTGGGTACGCGTAGGGCCGTGTGCAAACATCCCCAGTGCCAGATGCCATGGACGAGTGAGAGGATGCCAATTGGTTTGATAGGGGTAAATAAGGAAGAGCGAATATTTATACAGCGGTGTGCAGCCTGCTCAAGTTCCTGAAGGCTTGGCTGGCAGCCTCTCCCGGGCTGGCTCAGGGGCAGAGGGGAACCTGCGCGACTGGGCCTCCGAGTTAGCCTCCCCTCTGCTGGTTAGGGGGACGCTTTTCGAGCGTTTTCTTCTAACATGACCAAATAGCCTGGAGAAGGTGAACTGCTGTTGTGCGAGGTGAAGGTGTGACTGTGAACACAGCGATGGAGAGAGCTGGGGGCCAGATGCCCGGGAGCCCTGAACCGTCCTTCCTGGTGACTCTGGGTGACCCTCAGGTGACCCTGCTGTCTGTCCACAAGCGGTGGTCCTTCAGGAGGAGCCCTAGGGCCACGGGCTCCTCCAGGCCAGTGATTTCGGAGGAGGAATGCTCTCCCCCATCAGAGAAGGGAGAATTTTCACAGAAAGTTTTGAATAAAACACAGGAGGTCAGTTCCAAGCAGGTGAGTGCCGTTGGAGAAGGGCTGAAAAGCCAGGAGGGCTTTTTTATAAAAGCTCCAGGTTATAGATGGAGGTTTCCCGCGTGTCTCATGTCAGAGGGGCCAGGAGCAAGCAGCTCTGGGGTAGGGAGTGAGCCAGGGGTCCAGGGGAATTTTCCAGGGATTAAGTTCATGGTGGATAAATCTTGGGTTTTGTTGCTTCTTATTTTCAGGATATTTTGTAAACGTCTGTGGTGCACAAGTTTCCCAAAACGCAAATCAGACAAAAATGGATCTTTTCCCCCTTTTTATTTTTTAACGTGTTTACCTTATTTTGTTAATCTTCACATTTCAGCTAAATAAACATTTTGAAAGTGTTGCTGCCCAATGAACCCGCTCTTTTTAGGCAAACGAAAGGTTTGTTAACCCAAACGTCAGGTCATGTTCAAAAGCAGGGCAGTGTAACTAACGCTTTGTAAAAATGGTGCTTCAGCAGCATTTCTGGGTGGGACTGGTGGTCTGTGTGGGGTCCTTTTCATTGACATGAGTAGATGGAAAAAAAAATACTACTTAGATATAAAGGGAAGTTTTCGTAAGTCCTTTTTGCTCCTTGAAGAGTTATTTTTGTTTCTTCTGGTGTTAATTGTTTAAAAAGTCTTTAAAAGTAAGGGAAATTTTGTGAGTAGAGATTTTTGAAATGTACTATGCAAGAGATATTTGTATGTTGAAGGAGATTTATGAACATCCATTTATGCAGTACACAGTCAACTTTTATGTTTCTAGTTGAATGTCTTAAGATAGCAAAATAATTATTTTTGTAAAATGCTTGAGAACATTCTTTTCTTCTTTTTTTTTTTTTTTTGAGAGCATTTCTTTAAAATGTTCAAACTACTACTTGACAAAATTCAGCCTATGTCTGAGGTATTTGAATGTGAAATATTCTAATGGTTTTTAATGGCCACTTCCAACCTCATGTGACGAGGAAAGCAACCTGAACCTGGCCGGGGAGCCCTTCAGAAAGGAGGGCTCTGGGCTGGAGGCCAGGGTAGAGGCTGTGGCTGCAAGAGAGTCAGGTGCAGATCTGCGCCCTTGCTGGCCTGTGGGACCTGGCAGGTGAGCCTTGGACTCCTCCAGCTTCAGGTTACTGCAATGAGAAGTCCTGCCTCTTTGGGACATGAAAGCACCTTGTCGAGTACTGTGTAAACGCATAATGGTATCATCTCTGCCGAAATGATCTTCAGCAGGACTCCCAGCTCGGAGATGTGTTTGGTGCTCTCTGAATGTCTGGTAGAACTCTGTCAGCCAGTTAATCCATCTGAGCACAGTTGCAACTATTTTTTTCTGAAGCTCTGATTGTAAAAGTAACACCTGCTCATTCTACAAAACAAATTTAACATGAGGCAAGGGGAATATGGAAAAATGTAAAGAAAATGAAAACAGCCACATACTTCAGCCATTTTGCCACTACACATGTGAATGTGTATACGTGAGTTTGTGTATGTATGTGTACGTAGTACTATATACCTTCTATTTTTTACTTAATATTTTGTGGATATATATACACACATACACACACACACACACATACACATACACATGCATATACATTATATAATTTAAATTAATTACCCTCAAATGGGAAATTTGTAGTAGCTGGTTTAAGATAAGAACCAAACTAAATGTCAGTTACAATTGAGTATTTGTTCACTGTTACAGTGTATTGACTCAAAGTCTGCTATAAATCAAACTCTGGGTCTACTTGAGAGCTGTCTTATTTAGTACTTGGTACGTGGAAGGGACTTGTCACCTCATTTAATCACTATCCTCCTTTAACAGACAGAAACATGAGATCAAGAGGTTAGGTAATCTGGGGACTTCCCTGGTGGTGCAGTGGTTAAGGATCCTCCTGCCAATGCAGGGAACACAGGTTTGATCCCTGGTCGGGGAAGACCCCACAGGCCGCAGAGCAACTAAGCCCACGAGCCACAACTACTGAGCCCCTGTGCCACAACTACTGAAGCCCGCGTGCCTAGGGCCCATGCTCCGCAACAAGAGCAGCCACCGCAATGAGAAGCCTGTGCACTGCAACGAAGAGTAGCCCCTGCTCGCCGCCAACTAGAGAAAGCCCGTGTGCAGCAATGAAGACCCAACGCAGCCAAAAATAAATTAGTTAATTAATTTAAAAAAAAAAAGGTTAGTTAATCTGCCTGAAGGATTTAATACCAGGTCTGTCTGAGGACAGGCCCCTTGCTTTTCTGTTGGGACAGGGAAGTATCTAACATGTTGGGTGAGATAGGGTTTGAAAACATCTGAGTATTGCAGAGCTGCTAATCCATAGTGAATGAAAAGTTAGCTTTTAGGTTATGCATTGTTCACAAAAGATGCAGGTAGCTGCTCTGAAGAAAACATTTCAAAATTGTGTTTGTGGTTAGTGGATTTGTGTGCTTGTATTTACATTTCTCATACCACGTAGAGTATGTTCTACGCGGTTTAGAATGAAGACGTGATGTTGGGCAAGGGGTCAGTTTCTTCCGTGTTTTGGACAGAGGGGGAAGTGCCTTTCTGAAAGGCATAGCTGGTCAAAGCATAGTCTGGAGAGGCCATCCCTCCCTCCCACCTATGTTAGATTCGCCTCTTCGCTGGTGTGAGCAGGCTCCGTGGGTCAGGCCACGCCTGGTGGGTTTCCCAGGCAGTTACTCCACCACCACCCCTACCCCGCCAGGAGCGCGCTCACCAAAGAGGAGAAGGCAGGGGCCTCAGCGCCCTGGCCTGGCTCTTCTGGCCCTGCATCCACAGGCCTCCCCGGGGCTCTTGTTTCCTCTCAGGCCCGGGACGATGGCCTGGAAAGAAACAGGCTCCTACCTCTCAGAACCCCTTTGGGGAGTTGTGGGCAGTAGAGATTCCTGGTCCTCGATCCAGCTGGAGGGTGTAGGGAATATGCCCCTTTCTGCTCAGCACTGCCTGCCTGGGCCTCCTTACCCATGGCCTTCCTGACGGCTGTTGCCAAGCTAGGCCGCCGTGTTATGTGTCTTTCTCTTCCACATCGGGCGGTGTATTAGTCTACGGTAAGTAAGCTGTTGAGTGAGTGAACAAATACGTGAACCGGAAGTGATTTCTGTGGCAGGAGGGAGGGCTGATGTTGGAAACACTGAACTGATTGATGACTGTGATGAGAGTGTTGGGTTGTGGGCTTAACCATTTTAGAAAGCAACCTACAGGAGTCTGTGCTGGGTGAGGGTGGTCAGGCTGGGTTTTATTTTTGCCTAAATAAAACCAAGACAGCCCAGCTGGCACAGGCGTACCCCTGCTGAGTAAAGGAAAAAAATAGCTGAAGGGAGTGATCTGGTCACTTAAAGATGTCACTAGCAAATTGCCGTGGAATCGTCATCAACCGTACTATAGTATTATTCACTCTTCCAGAGAATTTGTATTTCTTTATTTTCCCCTAAAATTAGTGTCTGCTGGATATAAACATCAATAACAACGTATAGAAATGTGGATCTCTTCCTCTAGAAAAATAGGGAACAGTGTATACTCTTACACGGTTCTGCAACTTTTCCCCCCTTTAATCTACCAGGGATGTCTTTCCATGTCAATACATGTAAATTCACCTTTTTTAAAAAGCCACTACATAAAATTCTATTGGATGGATACTTTATGTAACCTGTTCTCTATAGACGAATATTTAGATGGTTTCTACGTTTTCAGTAGTGAGTGTACCAATGGACATTCTCATGTCACTGTATATCTATATGATGAAAAACCCAGAAGTGGAATTACTGGGACAAAGGCAATGGGCATTTAATATTTTGACAGATATTGCTTCATTGCTCTCAAAAAGGTTGTGTTCTACCAACATCATCTCATATAGTGAGTGACATCCATCATCTCATATAGAGTTTTCCAAAAAAAAGGGAAAAAATGTGTTTTTTTCTTGTGATGAGAACTCAGGATTTACCCTCATAACAACTTGCATATATACCATACAGCAGTGTTAACTATAGCCGTCATGTTGTGCATTACATCCCTAGTATTTATTTGTCTTATAACTGGAAGTTTGTAGCTTTTGACCACCTTCATCCTATTCCCCCTCCCCTCCGCCGCCTCAGGTAACCACAAATCTGATCTCTTTTTCTGATTTTTTTTTCTTTCTTTTTGTTTTAGATCCACATATAAGTGAGGTCATACAGTATTTGTCTTTCTCTGTCTGATTTAGCATAATGCCCTCAAGGTCCATCCATGTTGTCACAAATGGTGGGATTTCCTTTTTTATGGCTAAATAATATTCCATTGTGTATATATACACCACATTTTCTATATCCATTCATCTATTGATGGACACTTAGGTTGTTTCCATGTCTTTGCTATTGTAAATAATGCTGCTCTGAACATGGGGGTGCATATATCTCTTCAACACAGTGTTTTCATTTCCTTTAAATAAATACCCAGGAGTGGAATTGCTGGATTATATGGTAGTTCTGTTTTCAATTTTTTGAGGAACCTCCGTACTGTTTTCCATTGTAGCTGTAACAATTTACATTCCCACCAACGTTGCACAAGGGTTCCCTTTTTTCCACATCCTCACTAGCATTTGTTATCTCTTGCCTTTTTTTTTTTAAACATCTTTATTGGAATATAATTGCTTTACAATGTTGTGTTAGTTTCTGCTGTACAACGAAGTGAATCAGCTATACGTATACATATATCCCCATATTCCCTACCTCTTGCATCTCACTCCCACCCTCCCTATCCCACCCGTCTAGGTGGTCACAAAGCACCGAGCTGGTCTCCCTGTGCTATGTGGCTGCTTCCCACTAGCTATCTATTTTACATTTGGTAGTGAATATATATCCATGCCACTCTCTCACTTCGTCCCAGCTTAGCCTTCCCCCTCCCTGTGTCCTCAAGTCCATTCTCTACGTCTGCATCTTTATTCCTATCCTGCCCCTAGGTTCGTCAGAACCTTTTTTTTTTTTTTTAGATTCCATATATATGTGTTAGCATACAGTATTTGTTTTTCTCTTTCTGACTTACTTCACTCTGTATGACAGGCTCTAGGTCCATACCTCACTACAAATAACTCAATTTCTTTCTTTTTATGGCTAATATTCCATTGTATATATGTGCCAGATCTTCTTCATCCATTCATCTGTCGATGGACACTTAGGTTGCTTCCACGTCCTGGCTATTGTAAATAGAGCTGCAGTGAACATTGTGGTCCAGTCATCTTTTTGAATTATGGTTTTCTCGGGGTATGTGCACAGTAGTGGGATTGCTGGGTCATATGGTGGTATCTCTTGCCTTTTTGGTGATAACCATTCTAACAGGTATGAAGTCATATCTCATTGTGGTTTTGATTTGCATTTCTCTGATGATTGGTGATGTTTATCACCTTTACATGCATCTATTGGCTATTTGTATGTCTTTGGAAAAATGTCTGTTCAGTTCCTATTTTTAATTGGATTAATTTTTTTTTGCTATTGAGTTGTATGAATTCTTTATTTAAATTATTTTATTTATTTATTTTTGGCTGTGTTGGGTCTTCATTGCTGCGCGCGGGCTTTCTCTAGTTGCGGCCAGCGGGGGCTACTCTTCGTTGCAGTGCGCGGGCTTCTCATTGCGGTGGCTTCTCTTGTTGCGGAGCACGGGACCTAGGTGTGCAGGCTTCAGTACTTGTGGCATGTGGGCTCAGTAGTTGTGGCTCACCGGCTCTAGAGCACAGGCTCAGTAGTTGTGGCGCATGGGCTTAGTTGCTCCGCGGCTTGTGGGATCTTCTCGGAGCAGTGCTCAAATCCGTGTCCCCGGCACTGACAGGCAGACTCTTAACCACCTTGTCACCAGGGAAGCCCAGTTGTATGAAGTCTTTATGTATTTTGAACATTAACCCTTTATCAGAGATATGGTTTGCAAATATTTTATTCCGTTCTGTAGGCCATCTTTTAATTTTGTGGATTGTTTCTTTTGCTGTGTAGAAGCTTTGTAAGTTTGATGTAGTTCTACTTGTTTATTTTTTGTTTGGCTGCGTGCGCTTTCTATATCATATCCAAAAAATCATTGCTGAGACCCATGTCAAGGAGCTTTTTTCCCCTACGTTTTCTTCTAGAAGTTTTATGGTTTCTGGTATTGCACGTAAGTCTCTAAACCATTAGAGTTAATCTTTGTGAGTGGTATAAGACAGGGTCCCAATTTCATTCTTTCATTCTACATGTGAATGCCCAGTTTCTCAGCACCACTTATTGAAAAGACTGCCTTTTCTCTGTTAAGTATTCTTGGCTCCCTTATCAAATATTAATTGACCATATATTATTATTATTTTTGAAAAGGTTTATCAACCACTTACATTTCTTTTTCTGAGGATTATTTTAAGTAGCAAGTTCCTATCGTGCATTTGTAGATTAGCATAAATTATAAATATTAAGTTTATACCTAAGTCTTTCAAAGGAATATTTGTTTTCTGTACAGCTGGTCATACCTATAGTTCTAGGTAGAAACCACCACCTTCATTAACCATTATAGTATACATTTCTTTGTGATAAAATAACGGCATTATTTCATCAAATCTGATGACCATATGCAATTTATCAATAATAATAATTAACAAGAAGAATAATCCCAAGTTCGTTGACTTCCGTCACATAATATAAATACCCGAATTAACATTGTTTGTGTGATATTTTCTTCTAACCAGTCATAACATTGCGTATATCTAACGTAGGTCTTTTCATATCATGAAAAGATCATATCATGAAAAAGTCATATCATGATCTTACCATCATTCTGGGAAATGACTAGGGAATTATGACCTTATGGTTCTCACTCAGACTATTTCATTCAAATGTAAAAAAATGTTCTAAGATGATGACAGTTGCTTGATAGTGACAGGCCTGCTATTTAAAATTTCTTTGTTTCGGAGAGGCTTGAAATATAGAGTGTTATCAGAGAAGATTCTGAAGCAGAAAAAAATGCCGTTAATTGATAAATGTCTGATGGAATAATTGTTACAATAGGTGTAGACCTACTAGAGAATGGACTTGAGGATATGGGGAAGGGGAAGGGTAAGCTGTGACAAAGTGAGAGAGAGGCATGGACATATATACACTACCAAACGTAAAATAGCTAGTGGGAAGCAGCCGCGTAGCACAGGGAGATCAGCTCGGTGCTTTGTGACCACCTAGAGGGGTGGGATAGGGAGGGTGGGAGGGAGACGCAAGAGGGAGGGGATATGGGAACATATGTATACGTATAACTGATTCACTTTGTTATAAAGCAGAAACTAACGCACCATTGTAAAGCAATTATACTCCAATAAAGATGTAAAAAAAAAAAAAGCAACGGAAACGGCTGATAGTGAAGCTGTGTGGAGTGAGATTGCGAACGGGGTTTCTGAGGTACTATTGGGAAGTGCTTCTTGGAGAGGTCTTAGAGTTTGTGAATTTCTAAATTTTATTTTTTTTGTACGTGGAAAACAAGCTATGTTGCCTGTATGTGTTGAGGTTTGTTCATTTTATTTGTTGTTAATTTTATTCTCTTTTTTTCTCCTGGGCAAATAATGATACAGTGCATTCAGTTTTTCAGTAAGGGTTTATATTTTTCCTCATCGTGGTCAAGAGAAAGAAACAGGCAGTAAATGGTGATTTGTGTGGAATTTCCCAGAAAGTGCACAGTGAACAGCAGGGCTGGGGGTGGCCCTGCGGCCAGAGGTCAGGCTGGAGCCCACACAGTCCAGGCACACTGTGCGCCCTCTTCGGTGTTTGAACTAATGCCTGAGTTTTGGCTTGTTTTTTCAGTAGACAAACTGTAAATAATTCTCACTGGAAGTTCTTTCTGGACCTTTGTGAGCCAGTGTTAAAGGACAGTTAGAAGGGGTTGAGGTGGGCGTGGGGGAATATGTACATGAGTTTTAGTGATTAGTTCTTAAAAGTAAAACGGTGGAGAATAACAAGTTCCCTGCCTACTTCCCTGGACCGCTTTTGAAGATCGAATGAGGCCATGTTTGTCTTCATAGTCAATCATTTTCAAACATTTATGGCGTTAGCCTTTTAAGACCTCTTAGCATTCAGACCTCCCTGCAGAACTGGGATGGGCGTTATTGTTACCTCCTTTTACACCTAAGAAACCTGAGGCTTGGATTTGCTCAGCCAAGGCTGGAACTCCTACCCAAAACTGTCGGACATCCCTTCAAGAAGTTCACAACAAATCGGAATGGCCGATATTTAAACACATAGATGTGAAAACGTTCTTTAGAGGATAAAGCCATGTAGAAATATGTCATCTGTTCATTATTACTGTCATCTTTATCACAATGATAATGTTATCGCTGCTTATGTCAGTGTGGTTTAACAAAACATTTTCTTCCTTGCCTTAGAGAAACTGAAAAACCACATTTGTTTTCTGGTATAAAAGTAGTACTTGGGCTTCCCTGGTGGCGCAGTGGTTGAGAGTCCGCCTGCCGATGCAGGGGACACGGGTTCGTGCCCCGGTCCAGGAAGATCCCACATGCTGCGGAGTGGCTAGGCCCATGAGCCATGGCCGCTGAACCTGCGCGCCGGGAGCCCGTGCTTCGTGGCGGGAGAGGCCGCAACAGTGAGAGGCCCGCGTAACCACAAAAAAAAAAAAAAAAAGTAGTACTTGTCTGTTTTTTCATTCAGGTTTTACTAATTGGAAAGTATATACAGGTAGTGAAAAATCAGAATGTCATAACTCACCCGTAGATAACCTCAATTTTATGTATTAATACCTAAGTATGTATTTGCTTAAATCTATGTAAGTACAGGTTTAACATGGGTACATTGATTCTTCTTCAGTGGAGGTCTTTCGGGGTCTTAGAGACCGACACCCATTTGCCTGGTGTGGTTTGGGTGGGATCTTTTCTTGAGTCAGTCACTTCTGAACCTTCTTCCCCTTGTATCTCTGAAGCTCAGAGAATTCTCAGATACGAATAGAACAGAGGGACTTCCCTGGTGGCACAGTGGTTAAGAATCCACCTGCCATGGGTTCGATCCCTGGTCCAGGAAGATCCCACATGCCGCGGAGCAACTAAGCCCGTGTGCCACAACTACTGAGCCTGCGCTCTAGAGCCCGCGAGCCACAACTACTGAAGCCTGTGTGCCTAGAGCCCGTGATCTGCAACAAGAGAAGCCACCACAGTGAGAAGCCCATGCACTGCAACGAAGAGTAGCCCCCGCTCGCCACAACTAGAGAAAGCCCGGGCGCAGCAACAAAGACCCAACGCAGCCAAAAATAAATTAAATTTTAAAAAAAGAAAAAAAGAGAATAGAACAGATACTACGGGTTGCAGGCCAGGCCCAGACCCAGGCCGACCAGTGATCTTAGTCACACCCTCACCTCCATGCTGTGCTCACTCACCTGGATGTAGCCTGTTGTTACCTGATAGGTAGTGTTGGGGAGGAAGATGCTTTTCTCTACCTTTCTGGGTTCTTCTGGCTGGTCTAAGAATGAAGTTGACAAGAGACAGATTAACAGGAGAAAGCCAAACATAAGTTTAATAACATGAATACATGGGAGAGACCAAGAAAAATTAACTCACCAAGGTGGCCGAAGCCCACACCTTAAATGCCATCCTCAGCCAAAGACAGAAGAGGATGTTGAGAGTGGGGAGAGTCAGTTAGGGGAAGTTACCAGGAAAAGCACAGTAAACAAGGGTGATTGTGGTACGCATTTCAGTCATTTCCTTCTCCGTTGATAAATCGAGTTTCTAGAGCTTTGGTCAGCCTCCTCTTCCAGGGACAGAGCGGGACATACCCTTACAAATGGAGATTTCCCTTACAAATATAAGTGTTTCTTACAAAAAGGCAATTCCTACTTGGTTTTCAGAGCCCTTTCAGTGTCTGCTGTTTACCAGAAAATAACTCGCTTAAGACAATATGCCAAAGAGATGCATTTTAGGGTGGTAAGTTCTGCTCCCCTGTAGTAGTATGTGGCTGTTTTTCTGTTTTCTTCATTTTGCTCTTCAGTATTGTAGTCTCTTCCCCAATTAACATGGCTAAAAAGAAAAAGTAACCTTCGAATTTCTTTAAAAAAAAATAGAAAGCCTGCTGGACTTTGGGCTGGATTTAGATCCCAGCTCCGTTATTTAAATAACCTTGGATGAACCTCTGAGTCTGTTTCAGCAGTAAAATGGTGATAAGAATATCTACTTACAGAATTATCTTGAGCAGTAGGGATATGAAATGCCATCCTCATAAAGTAACGCCGAGAATCATTAACTACTTGCTACTATTGGGTCTGTGTACATATGAAAGAATCAGGACCTTTCTGTATTTTGAATTCCATGAAAGTTCGGGTGTATAGGGTTGTATGGGGTGGAGGTTATATACTGGAAAAGTTGCAGGCACGTATAATACTTTTGCCTCATAAGTTGTTAAGGGTGTTCCATATCCTTCAAAGTGAAAGAAGTCGGGCTTCCCTGGTGGCACAGTGGTTGGGGGTCCGCCTGCCGATGCAGGGGACACGGGTTCATGCCCCGGTCTGGGAGGATCCCACATGCCGCGGAGCGCCTGGGCCCGTGAGCCATGGCCGCTGGGCCTGTGCATCTGGAGCCTGTGCTCCGCGACGGGAAAGGCCACAACAGTGAGAGGCCCGCGTACCGCAAAAAAAACAAAAACAAAAACAAAGTGAAAGAAGTCTCAGGATAAGTGGGTGAGTGGTATCCAGTTTAAGGATGATGGGGATCCACCTGTAACTAAGAGAGCTCAGAAGTGGCTAGTGGTTCTTCCCTTGTACGTGTAGTAGCATTGCTCTTTGATTTGTGATCACAGCCATTTTATACAAGGCATGTCATTTCTGGGCTTTGCAATTTCAGTCTGGCTTTGAAAACGTTCATTAAAACATACCACCCCATTTCCAATTTCTTCATACTAGACTGGCCTCTCTTATTTTCCTTTCCTGGCTCCACCTTAGCAAATCAAGAGTTTATATACCTTTCCCTATCTTTTCATTTAAAAGCCCTGGTACTCTCAGCAAATTCCATGTGACCAGGCCGCCTAGAGAGGTGGCAAAGAATTGCAATTCATTTTTGGATTCCTCTCTGTGGAATTACCTTCTTCTCTGGTGTTTCCAGGCGCTTCTCAACCTCATGCCTACCGTACTAATAGTTTATTGAAAATTCAGAAGCCAGCAGCCTGATGTTGGGCCTGTAGAAGAAGTCCCCGGTGTTTGTCCTCAAGGAGTGTATAATTTAGTGGGACGTAGACAACACTGGGAATTCTACCACGTTTTCCCTGGACACACAGTCTGTACCCTGGGCCCACTCTCCAATGTCCATTGCTTCTTATGAGCCCTTAAACCTAGACATGTTTGTTTCTTTGAACTCAGTAGGGGAGTTTTTCCCCACCCCAGAGATTGTCTTCATTGAAGAACGGAATTAAAAGCACCGTATGTGTGTACACTTAAAAACGATCCAGATACCCGACAACTGTTATGAGATTGCTCCTAAACCAACAGGTACGCTGGTGTTTCATAAAGTTATGTTATTTGCAGAGCTTTGTCTTCTGTAACTCCTTGTCTTTAGAAGCCTGCCTGTATAGAAGGGAGACCTCTGAGTATTATTTGCTACAAACAAATAGCTTCCAACACTTCTGCAGACTCCTTTAGCAGGAACATAGAATCGATAATCCAGGGATTAAGAGCCAGCTTTGTGGCTTGGGTTTGGTGAGTTGTAGCTCGACCTGGGACCAAGAAACATAAGTTGGGTAGTAAATCATTAGGGATTTGTTTTTCCAACAGACTGGGTGATTGAGAGTTATGTCTTATAAGGAGGTAATTTCTGCTTTACTAAGATACTGTATTGAAGTATCTAAATATCTTTAGAATATCTTCTTAGTTTTTCCTGTATCTTCTTTTTTTTTTTTTTTTTTGGTCACACCACGTGGCATGCAGGGTGTTAGTTCCCGGACCAGGGATTGAACCCAGGCCCCCTGCAGTGGAAGTGCACAGTCTTAACCACAGTCTTTCCCCCTGACCTGCATCTTTTTTCAGTTAAATAAGTATTTAATTCATACCAGTTACAATCAAGTCACTGCTGCGGATCTCCTTTATTCTCACATTATTTTAACTTAATGTTCAAATTAATTATGTTTTAGAATTCGGTAACACGTGTACGTTGTACAGTGAAAAGTAACTCTTCCTGCCCACTCCTGTACCCCAGCTGCCTGACCCCTTCAGCTGCCCAGTCCACAGACTCTGTGCCAGCTTCTTATATGTTCTTCCAAAGGTAACTCCATACATGCATAAACATCTGTGTGTGTCATATTCTTTTTCTCTCACAAACAGTGCTAGCATGCTGTGATAGACTTATTTTGGTGGTCCTCCCAGTGAACTCCACTTCCTTGTATGTAAGCACTTATGTAATTCTCTTCCTTATTGACTGAGCTTGGCCACGTGACTGGCTTTGGACAATGGTGGATTAGCAGGTGTGATGCAAGCAGAGGCTTGCTAAGTGCTTGCACACTGGGACTTGTTCTCTGTGAATGCTAACTACCGTGACACTCCCTCTCAGAACCCAGAAACCCCCAACGGTGAGGTACCCAGCCTAGCCATGTGCAGAGGCTACATGGAAGAGAGCCAAGGTCCCTGCCAACAGCAGCCACCATCAACCTGCCAGCCATGTGATGAATGAGCCATCTTCTTGCAAGTGGAACCTCCAGCCCCATTCAGCCACCCCAGAGATGAGCTTTACCTGCCAAACCCTGTCCAAGTTGAAAAACTGTGAGCTGTCATCATAAACCACTAAGTTTGGTTTGTCTTGAGCAGCAGATAACCGAAATACTAGATGCACTATATATTCTTTTTTCTTGTAAAAGATTTATCTATTATTATTTAACTTATTTTTGGCCGTCTTGGGTCTTGGTTGCAGCACGCAGGATCTTCGTTGAGGCATGCGGGATCTTTCGTTGTGGTGCGTGGGCTTTTCTCTAGTTACGGCACGCAGGTTTTCTTTTCTCTAGTTTGCGGCTCACAGGCTCTAGTTGAGGCACATGACCTCAGTAGTTGTGGTGCATGGGCTTAGTGGCCCCGTGGCATGTGGGATCTTAGTTCCCTGACCAGGGATCGAACCCTAGTCCCCTGCATTGTAAAATGAATTCTTTACCACTGGACCACCAGGGAAGTTCCTAGATGTGCTGTATATTCTGTGCCTTGCTTTTTTCACTGAACTATATATTAGATACCAGTCTATTTCACTGTTTATAGAGTTGCCTCATTCTTTTTAAGAGCTAGATAGTATTCCATTGTACATTTGTGCAGTAACTTATCAGCCTCTATTGATGGACATTTATGTTGTTTTCAATCTGTTGTAGCATCTAATATCTTTGTTGCATGCTTCCTTTTGCATGCAAACAAATATATTTATTGCCTAAATTCTTAGAGAGTCACTGGGTCAAAGAATATGTGAATTTGTTATTTTAATAGATATTGCCAAGTTGCCCTCCCAAGAGGTAACATTCCCACTAACCCTGGGGAATGAGTCAGTGGGTGCCAACTTGAATGGTGAAGACCATGTCAACCTCACATGTGAGGTGGGAATGTTATATTTCTCCTTTAATGTTGCTTTTCATATATTGAGAAGCCATTTGCATTTCCTTTTTGATGAACTGCCTTCTTTTTTCTGTTGGAATGTTGGCCTTTTTCTTTTTCGAAGGAGCTCTTTATATATTAAAGGAATTAGCTCTTAATTTGCTTAAGGTGAAAGCAAATCTTCTTTTTCTTTCGGTTTATCTTCTGCCTTGGTTTGAACAATTTGTTTTCCTCTTGTTGTGGTTAGATATACCAAACTTTTATTTTATAGCTTCTGGATTTTCTTGCTTTTGTTTTGTCATATTTAGGCTTTCCCCACTCTGAGATTATAATAGATATTCTCCTGTGTCTTCATCTAGTACTTTTATTATTTTGCTTTTTACGTCTTCATCTTTGATCCGTCTGAATTGTCTTCTGATATATAGATTCCAAATTTATATTTTTCCAAATAGGTTTCCCAGGTGTCTACCCAGTCGTCCGTTAATACTGTTATGCTATGTCATCCTTATCGTATACATTTCTGTATTTACACCATAGATAATTTCAGTATGTTTTTTGAATCCATCAGATTTTTGAGTTACTGTCTCATAAATTACGTAATTATCCCTTTTTCTCTATTTTAAAATATTTTTTAAAACTCCTTATAATTATTAATCCCAAACTAGCTTGTGATTTCCTCTGTGGATATACAAATGAATATTTATAGTCTGTTTTAAAAGTTATTTAAACTTCCATCTTGTGAAGCTGCTCAAAATCTGAAGTTGGAAAGATAAGTATCTTATGCACAGGGACAGAGAAGATCAATCCGTGTAATCGAGCTTCAGCTGAAGACGAGTAGGCTTGTGTAGGTGTCGAGTGACATGCTTTTTTACCCGTTGCCATATACAAAGGCCTGTGCCCAAATGCCTGAAGCAGGTAATAGCACTGGTATAAGAACTATATCTCGTTAAGAGAGTGGTGAGGCTGGGACCCTGCGAAAGGGAAGTTTTGTTAACAGAATGGCTGAGGCCACATCATGAGAAGACATCAGGAAACTACCCTTGAGCTGTGATGCGCTAAGAAAATGAATCCATTTAATTTGGTGAAGCACGTGTCGTTTTTAGGTAATGTCTACAGCGGCCCTGAGCACCCAGCGGGGCAGGGACTCAGCCGAGGCAGAACAAGGCAAGTGCCTTGTTCAGCCCAACTTCCTGTTCTTCCAGCTTCCCCCCTCCCCCTCCTCTTGGTCCCCTTGGCACTGCTGTGCTCACTTCCGTGGCTCAAGGGGCGTCCTTCGAGACCTTTTTTCACAGTCACTGTGGTCTGGCCCCATGCGCTGGGAGGTCTGCATTTGGAACATGTGCCCTATGGCTATTAAGTCTAACCCCTGCTAAGAGAATGAGATGGACACCCCTAGAAAGAGATGCAGAATTTGGGTGTGGCCTATTCTGTGTATTTGCATTCCAGCAGGACGTCCAGAGTTTAAGCTGAAAGGACCAAGTCCAGTGGGGAGATTTCAGGTGTCAGCTGGAGTCGGGGAGGTCTTGTGAGACCTGTGCCCTTCTGCTGCGGGCTGCTGTGCTCTCTGCCTCTGTCATAGGCCTGCCATGCTTGTTCTGTGCGGGTCAGCCCCATCGTGCTCTCCTTTCCCACAGAAACCTTCATGCCTCCTACCAAGGTGGGCAGTTGACTTCTGGGTTCAGAATCACAGAAAGTCAGAGCTAGAAGGAGCCCCTCTGAACCCTTTCATATGATAAGTAATGTCTTTATAGATTTCCTCCCCTTTTTTAATGTTCTCATACTCTTGGGATGTTTGGACACCAGTGGTATTGTTTTCCATTTTCTCAGTGCCACACAAGCTGGGAGATTTTAGAAAATGTTTAGTTTTAAGGATACAAAATGTTCTTTTCTTCCTTTTAGATCCTGCCTAAGCTTTCCTGGCCTGCTCGAACCTGGGAGCCAACGATGAAGCAGAGTTTTGCCTTTGACAACAATGGCTACGAGCACGGCCTGGATGGCGTGCACCCCTCTCAGACGGCCACCGGCACCATCAGCATCGTGGGCATGACCTGCCAGTCGTGTGTGAAGTCCATCGAGGGCAGGGTGTCTAGTCTGAAAGGCATCGTGAGCGTTAAGGTTTCCCTGGAGCAGGGCAGCGCCATGGTGAGGTACATGCCCTCGGTCCTGAGCCTGCCTCAGGTTTGCTGTCAGATTGAGGACATGGGCTTCCAGGCCACTGTGGCGGAGGGAAAGGCTGCCTCCCGGCCATCCAGGTTCTCGCCCGCCCTGGAGGCTGTGGTCAAGCTTCGGGTGGAGGGCATGACCTGCCAGTCCTGCGTCAGCTCCATAGAAGGCAAGATCGGGAAACTGCAGGGCGTCGTGAGGGTCCGCGTCTCGCTCAGCAACCAGGAGGCAGTCATCACTTACCAGCCTTACCTCATCCAACCCCAAGACCTCAGGGACCACGTGAACGACATGGGGTTTGAAGCCGTCATCAAGAACAAGGTGGCCCCCGTGAGCCTGGGTCCAATTGACATCAGGCAGCTCCAGCGCATCCACCCAAAGGCCCCTCAGGCTTCCATCAACCAGAATGGCAATAACTCAGAGACCTCGGGGAGCCAGGGGGTGCCCCTGTATCTGAGAGTGGATGGAATGCACTGTAAGTCTTGTGTCCTGAACATCGAAGAAAATATTGGCCAGCAGCCAGGGGTTCAGAGTATCCAAGTGTCCCTGGAGAACGGGACTGCCCAAGTCCAGTACGACCCTTCCCGCATCTCCCCAGGGACCCTGCAGAGGGCCATTGAGGCTCTGCCACCTGGGAACTTTAAAGTCTCTCTACCCGATGGAGCGGAAGGGAGTGGGACAGACACCAGGAGCCCCCAGGCGCCCGGCGTGCGCTGTGCTGCAGTGCTGGCCATCGCTGGCATGACCTGCGAGTCCTGCGTCCAGTCCATCGAGGGCCTGGTTTCCCAGAGGGAGGGAGTGCAGCGTATCTCAGTGTCTTTGGCTGAAGGGACAGGAACGGTTCTCTACGATCCATCTCTAACTCACCCAGCAGAACTCCGAGCTGCGGTGGAGGACATGGGATTCGAGGCCTCCGTCCTGGCTGGTACGTGGTTGATGCTAAGTTCCTTGGATTTTTAGCTTCTTTTCTGAAGAGAGCACTGATTCTGTGTTCTTTTTTTTTTTTTAATTATTATTTTTGGCTGTGTTGGGTCTTCGTTGCTGCTCACGGGCTTTCTCTAGTTGCGGCGAGCGGGGTCTACTCTTCATTGCAGTGCACAGGCTCTGGGAGCATGGGCTTCAGTAGTTGCAGCACGTGGGCTCAGTAGTTGTGGCGAGCGGGCTTCACTAGTTGTGGTGCACGGGCTCTAGAGCGCAGGCTCAGTAGTTGTGGTGCACGGGCTTAGTTGCTCCGTGGCACGTGGGATCTTCCCGGACCAGAGCTAGAACCCGTGTCCCCTGTATTGGCAGGCGGATTCTTAACCACTGCGCCACCAGGGAAGCCCCTGTGTTCTTTTTAAAAAGAGTACTTTGGGAACACCTGGCCCTTCTCTCTCCAAAGGAAACATCATCATTTGCTCTGAGATTTCTCTGCTAAACAAAACAGAATAATAAAGACAACAGGACCCTGGTCTCACCACCTGGAGCCCATTCTGTTGAAAGTGGGAAAGAAGGGAAGGATATGATGATGGTTTCCCTTCCCACCCACCCCCGACCATGGCTGTGAGAAGAGGGGGTGTATGACAGCCTTCCCAAAGCGAGGTGCCCACATACCTTGATGCCACGTCACTAGACAGTTGCCAGGGTGGTGGCTGTCCCCAGGCCCCCTCCCATTGACCCGCCAGCCACTCACTTGTCTGTTTTCCCCTCCATTTCCTTCACTCGGGAGCCCAGCAAGTTGTCTTAGCGTCTTTCGTGTTTCTGCCCCTCACCAGGTCTGTGTGAGCTGTGGGATGCTGAGCAGCGAGGTACCTTCCCCCACCCCCACCCCAAGAACTTATGTGGTAGCAGGGAGGGGGAAACCACGCGGGGCAGCAGGTGTGAGCCCTGTGAGGGGGAAGGGGGGCTTCTAGGGAGGGCTCCCTCTGGGGGTGGGTGGGTGGGAGTGAGCCAGTGAGCCATGGGAGGTGGCAGAAACACGGCCGGGCCCCCTGTCCTGCCCCTCATGGCTGACTCCCACTCACTCCCCCCGCCCCGAGGAGCCCTTCCTAGGCCCCTGCACCACCCACCCCCAAGGGGAGCGGGTGAGTCATGTGGAGTGACTGGGCCCCATTCTGGGCTTTGTCTTTGTACCAAGTTTCAGGAAGGAGATTTGTTTTGTTTTGTTTTTTTAAACAAAAATCAATAAGGAAACTGGAACAGTAAATCCCGTACTCAGAAGCTAAGACATGTAGTATGTAGTCGTCATCTGCTATATTTGTATAAGGTTTAAAGTCTTAGAACAGTGGAATCAAGTTATCAGCAGTAAAAAGAAAGTTGCATTGAACTACATAACGCAGAATAATTGAACTTGACTACGTAAACCTGGAGAGAAAACAGGGATTTTTATTAGCCAGAATTATGAGAATTATGTTTAGCCCAAGAGGTATTTAGGGAACCAGATTTAGCAAATAAAAATACAGGACGGGCTTCCCTGGTGGCGCAGTGCTTGAGAGTCCGCCTGCCGATGCAGGGGACGCGGGTTCGTGCCCTGGTCCGGGAAGATCCCACATGCCGCGGAGCGGCTGGGCCCGTGAGCCATGGCCGCTGAGCCTGCGCGTATGGAGCCTGTGCTCCGCAATGGGAGAGGCCACAACAGTGAGAGGCCCGCGTACTGCAAAAAAATAAAAATAAATAAAAATACAGGATACCTAGTTAAGTTTGAATTTCAGATAAACAATGAGTAACATTTTAATATTAGTATGTCCTGTGCAGTATTTGAGACATACTAAAAAATTACTGTTTATCTGAAATTCAATTTTACCTGAATGTCCTGTATTTTACCTGGCAGTCTTAATTTAGGATAAACCATAAGTGTGCTGGTGACTGTCTTTTATAGCCACTTAAATACGAAAAAGGCATTATTTGTATTTGGTCGGTCATTCTGGATTGACCAGGGGCTCCTTGAGGACTGTCTTCAAACCATGTGATTTGTTTCTCCTTTGACTCCGCAGCACCCAGCACACAGTAGGTGTTTGTGAAGGAAATGAAGGAGAAAGGAAATAATGGGCTGGGACAGGCAGGGTCTCAGGTCAGCTGATGGAGGGAACTCTTGAGCGAGATTACAGAGCTGAAAAACCAAACAGGAACTGGGAGGGAAAACAGGAAATTAAAAAACAGGAAAACCACCCACAGATGGGAGGGTCTGAGGGAAGGCAGGTGTTTAGTTTACACGAGCCCAGGGGCTGAGCTTGCCTGGTGGGAACTGGCCAAGGGCAAGGCTATGGCAGGAGCCGGGGCCCCGGTGGAGGGATGGCAAACACTTGGGTCCTCCTCCTTTCTGTCCTGTTGTTTCCTGTTTGTTACCTCCATGTGCCAAATTTAATCAGAAACCAGTTGACAAGGGAGCCTGGGAAAAGTGGTTTGCAGGGGTCAGCCCCTTGGTAGTGGAGCAGGGGGAAGGAGGGAGGGAAAGGGTCTGAGAGCATACGGGCAAGAGACAGGCATTGAATTTCCGTCCCTTACTTGACAGCTAAAGTACATTTAGACCTGGTTGTAGAAGGCAGCTGTTACTTGTTCACTTGTTTGCATGGTAAGTAGTTTTTGAATGGATGAATGGATGGATGGATGGGATACATGAATACAAAGTGAGGAAAATTCACCTGTTACGTATAGCATGTTCCTCTCACCCTCATAAGTGAGTGATGTCACTTTCAGGGCACGGTTCCCTCACCCCTGCACGTGCTGGGGGTCTTCTGGGGCCCGGGTCCTGTGCCAGCTGCCGTGAAGTGCTCAGTGGCAGTCCAGGACCCACCCACAGCGGTTCACACTCTCCCGGGGAAGCAGGTCACAGAGGCCCCTTGTATCATCCAAGGCAGGTTAGAATAAATGTTGTAACAAGGAAGGTGTAGGTCAGATGCTTTTGGGATTCAGAAGAGGAGAGAATCCAATACCCGCTTGTGGGGCTCCCAAGGACATGATGTAGGGGTGACCATGGAGTTGGGCGTGGATAGGATTTAAGAATGGGTAGGATCTGAACAGGCAGGAAAGGGCAGGACTGCACGCCAGGCGGAGGAGACAGGCCAGCATCCTGGTGCAGGCTACCGTCCTCTGCTCCTGGATCCTGGAAGGGGGTCCAAACTGGTCTCCCTGCTTCCTGCCTTCCATCCCGGTCCCCAACCAGCTTTCACAGCGATCCTGTCGCGCTGCTGACCCTCCTGGCCCATCCCGTCTTGTATTGTGAGTGGAAGAGTCCTCATGGTGGTCCCTAAGCCGCTCCCTCACCCACCACCTTTCTAGCCCTGACTCAGTTCCTCTTACCAGGCTTGTTCTCACCTCAGGGTTTGTACTTGCTGTCCCCTGTGTCTGGAATGCTCTCCCTGCAAATGCACACAGTGTTCTTCATTTCATAGCTGCTCATCTGGACTTTTCCCAGAGCCTATATCATTTTTATATAGAAATATATAGGTTTGTATCATACATAGTTTTGTAATCTCTTTTTCGCCCTGCGACTTATCATAAACATAACTTACGGGTCCATCCGTGTGTCTGCAGTACCATGTTCAGCGGCCGCATGGCATCCCAGCATATGGGTGTACCATAACTTCATTTCCTCTTTATTTTTCCCATCTATTTTGTGTGGATGTCATTGTAAATAATACTGATAGGATTGTTGTGACTGTAAATACAATTGTCCGTGAAGACAGTCTTCAAACTACGTGATTTGTTTCTCCTTTGTGCACGTACTTAATTATTTCCTTGTGATAAATATCTGAAAGCATAATTGCTGAGTCACAGGGTATCAGCATTATTTCATTCCATCACAAATATTTATTGTGCCCCTACTAAGTGCCAAGCAATTAGAGGTACCATTTTTGATAATACTGTCAAATAGATTTCCAGAAAGTCAAATCAATTTATATGCCCACCCGTAGTGTTGGCATAGGTGGATAAAGGACCCAGTAGCGTAGGCTTATTTGGGTTTTTGTTAATTTATTTAAACTTTTTTTTTAGCAATCTCCAGAAGCCCAGAATTTAGTTGAGTTCGACCTCAGTGTTGGAGGTCTAACGAATACTACTGAAATCGTTGACAACAATATTTGGGTAGAAAGGCAAGTGAATCCAGGAGGTGGTGATGGACTGGAAAAAGAGGGAGGGGCTGGACAGGTGCAGGAGGGTTTGGTGGGGGTGGGAGCTAGAATGTTAAGAGCTGACATCCAAGGGGTGGAGTCATTTTGAAGAAGGACAAAGTCCAGGAGAGCAGAGCTGTGCTGGGTGAGGTGATGGTCTCTGCATCCAGAAGGTGGAGGGCTGTAAGGCCAGAGCACTGGAGGGTCTTCGTCCATCGACTGCACTCTTAAAGTGAGTGGAAGTAGTTTTAGCACTTTCCAGAAAATGAGCTTCTATGTTTTGCAGCTGTGGACTTTGAAGTAAGGAGAGTTCATCATCAAATGATGTCATTTTTTCCTACATACTCTTCAAGGTATTTTGTGTCATCACAAAACTGTGACTTTTTGGAGTGATGAAATTTTCTGTATCTTGATCTGGTCGATGGTTAGTTACATTGGTCTGTATATGCGTGGTAGGTGGAGTAATGGCCCCCAAAGATGTCTGCTCCCTGACCCCTGGTACTCGGTGGGGAAAGGAGAACTTTCATCATTGGAGCCGGACTACTGGAAGTCCAAATGGAAAGAAATTACCCTTGGCTATCAGCTCAGACCTACACGGAAGTTAATTTGAAGTATATCAGTGGCCTGAATGTGGAGGTTCATTTAAAATAACAGAGGTGCCAGGAGAACATGTCTTGGATATTTTCAGCGTGGCGGTAGACACATCTATTAATAGAGCACAGGGTGCACTCACCATTGAAGTTGGTTTAGTTGACTCTAAGTTGGGCTTCATTAACGTCAAGGACTTCTTTTATCAAAAGAAATACCGTTAGATGAGGGTGAGAAAGCAAACCACAGACTGGGAGCCAGCGTTTGCAGTGGGTACAGCTGACAAAGGGTTCCTGCCCAAAATGTATGTAGGACCTAGACAAAGGACGAGAAAAGGGCCAGCGACTCAATAGAGGTGTTTTGGGGCATTTTGATTGTCATGGGGAGGGAGAGGACCTCTGTTAACCAGGATGTGGCCAGGTGTAGAAGCTCGATTCCCTGCTTCATACCTGAGGGGTTTGGGGCAAAGCATTTAATTTCTTGTAACTCTTTTCTTCACTTGTAAAATGGGGATGGTAGTAGTACTTGCCACAGGGCTATGTTAACAGTTAAAGGAGGCCAGACGTGTGCTTAGCAGGGTGCCTGGTGTGTTCTTACCACTGCTTTACCGCCATTGTCTCATTAGAGCATTCGTCTACCCAGAACATTCCGTCCTTGCAGTATCGGCGTGTTTTCCTATGTATGGAATCGAGTGCCTCCGTCTGGTTGTGGGGAGGGAGAGACAGTGATGGAAACACCAACCCCCCTTTATCTTCTCCAGGAACTTTCATCTGAACATTGTCAAGCTTGAGCCTCCTGTTCCGGAAAAAAAATTATCCATTCTTCTAATCTGAATGATTTGTGACATTCTATCCTAGAAAACTGTTCCAGCACCCACGCTGGGAACCACAGTGCTGGGAGCGCCACGGGGCACACAGCGGCTGGTGCACCTGTGTCCGTGCAGAACGCGACTCCCCAGCCCGGGGGTCTCCCTACAAACCACAACCCCGGCCTCGTGTCCAAGTGCCCTCGGGCCTCCGAAACCGTGGCCCCACAGAAGTGCTTTCTACAGGTCAGAGGCATGACCTGCGCGTCCTGTGTGTCCAACATAGAGAGGAACCTGCAGAAAGAAGCTGGTAAGAGGTCTCCACCGCGCCGCGCCGAGCTGGGATGCTGCTGTGGATGGTAGCGTGTAGACTGCTGGAGGCCACGGTCAGCAACGTGGGGCGGTGTGCCCTTGGCACACGATGGCCTTGGGCGTCTCCACTGACTGCATTTATCAGGAGCCCTGATCATCTGGCAGCGGCTCATTGTGTGATAGGACAGATGTTTGTCTAATGTTCTGGGGCAGTTGGCGCTCTGCTCTTTAAGAAGTACTTAGTTTGAGATAAAATGGATTGCTGAGTAAGTTAGCCATGGGGAATCCAGTTTAAAGGTCAAGGTACTGTCATGGGTGGTCTCCCCAACTAGCTTGTCCTGGTAGTAGTCTGTGGTTTTCCCTTCCAAAGCCTCTTACGGTCAAACACATAAATAGCCTTCATTCTGTCCTGTTGTCATTGTAAATCATAGCGTGTTGCGGAAATGCCAAAGTTTTGTCCTCTAAACAACATTGCCAATCTGTTTTTTGGTTTTTTTTTTTTCCGGTACGCGGGCCTCTCACTGTTGTGGCCTCTTCCGTTGGCGGAGCACAGGCTCCGGACGCGCATGCTCAGCGGTGCGGAGCACAGGCTCCGGACGCGCAGGCTCAGCGGCCATGGCTCACGGGCCCAGCCGCTCCGCGGCACGTGGGATCCTCCCGGACCGGGGCACGAACCCGTGTCCCCTGCCTCGGCAGGCGGACTCCCAACCACTGCGCCACCAGGGAAGCCCCCGATCTGGTTTCTTAAAGCTGAGAGTGCAGCGAAAATCCTGTCCCAATTTTTTGTTTGGAAAATATCTTAACCGTGACTCTGCTGGCCTCCGGGGTCACCTTCTCTCTTCCTGTGGCTCCGTACGTGGGTCTTTCTGCTCCGGCTCAAGGATAACATGCTTCCCGCCTCCTGCTCATCAAGCCTGCAGCTTCCTGGAGCTCTAGAAGGTGGCTCTCAAACCAAGGTGTTCTAGGAGCTCCTCTGTCACCTGTGGGCTGGCGGCTCAAAAGCTAACCTGTGTCTCACAGGGCCCATGATTCTCTTCCCGACTTGAATCCCTCATATTTATCCTTTATGACATTCTTTCTAAAGCACATCATTCCTTTCATTTATGTGAATGAACCTTTCTTTCCCCCTTAAACTAAACAACAGTGGTAGCAAGATAGTCCGCAGGATTTCTTTTTCATTCCTGAAAGTGATTAAAAACTGAAGAAGAGTATGGAAAACCACTTTTGAAAGTGATTTTTTTCTCCTGTGTCTGGAAGTGGAGAAAAAAGTACACCCATTATGTGACAGCAGTTGCCTGCTGCAGACACTGTCCCTTGCTTTGAGGTGTGTGCCCGCACCTGTGTCCCCCAGAGCCTGCCTCAGAGCGGCGCCCGCCGGGCCAGCAGCATGGGCCGTGCCTGGGAGAGGGGCAGGCCTGCAGAACCTCACACCCTCCCCAGACCCACTGAATCAGCGTCTTTGCTTTAACCAGGGCCTAAGGTGAGTCATATGCCCAATAAAGTGTGAGAATCACCTGGGGAGCTTTAAAAAGGGGGGAAAAAGATGCCTGGTATCCACCCTGAGAGATTTTGATTTAATTGGTCTGGGTTAAGAGTTAATCACCAGTCAGGTGATTGTTAAAAGCCCTCCCCCCTGCCCCCCACCCCAGGTGATCCTAATGCACAGCCAAGTGTGAGAACCACTGTTCTAGAAGCTTCTGGGGCAGAGGTTTTTCTTTGTTAGCTTATGTTGAACACATCATCCCCCGAGGCCTTGCCTGGAGTGTTCCAGCTGTGCCCTGCTGGTTTCAGGGATTCTCTCTGTGCTGGTTGCGTTGATGGCTGGAAAGGCAGAGGTGAAGTATAACCCGGAAGTTATCCAGCCCCTGGAGATAGTGCAGCTCATCCAGGACCTGGGCTTCAAGGCAGAGGTGATGGAGGACTGCGCGGGCTCAGACGGCGACCTCGAGCTGATTGTAAGCGCAGCAGCTGGGCTGGAGCGGGGGCCAGGGGGTGCAGGCCTGAGACAGCCCACGGAGGCCTTCTGACGGCAACCGGGGTTGTGGTCAGGATGTTCCCCCTTCTTGCATGTATCCTGTTCGTTGCTATTGGGTTTTCCTTTGAAGCCAGTGACAAGGACCTGCTCGTTTTGTGAAGGAATGTCCACTATGTCAGAAAGTCGCAGGCGCGTGTCCCGCCAGGTCCCGCCAGGCGCGTCAGGGTATCGGGAGGAGGAGGCAACGGCGTTGGAGGAAGAGGAATTGGAGACGGCAGCTGCCCTGAGCTTGTGGCTCGAGGGAGTCGAACAGGAACACGTCCCGTGAGGCCGAGAGGAAGCTGGAATGCCAGAGGCATCTCGAGGCCCCGGGACGGGATGGGAGTGAGTGAGGCAGTCGGGGCCACCTTGTAGGTACAGGTGTGTCTACAAGGTACTTGGTGACCAGAGTGTCCCCAGGCGCTCAGTCCGGGGTGAACGCCGGGGGTGGTGCTGTTTCCAGGGCTGCTGGGGAGCGGAGGGATGAGGCGCTGGTATTGTTTCCTGTCTGCCCACTGCTGCCAGTGGCTCTAGTCAACAAATCATCGAGGACAGAAGATGGCTCTAGTATTTCAAATATGCTGTGTTCACAAACACTTCTGCGCAAAGCTCTTTTTGTGCAAATAAAGGGAGACTTAGAAGGAATCCACAAGGAATTGAATAACGCTGTTTACCGAAGTGAAAACTTCCTTGCTGTGTTTAGTCAGTGCCATTAGTGGTAGGTAAGTAAATGTTTGAAGAAAAAGTACTGTGGACACACGTGGCACCTTGAGCTCCCGAGAAGTGGAGTTCTTTGCAGAGCAAATCCTTTGCTCTGGCTGGGCCTCGGTGTGTGCAGAGGGGCACAGTGTAGTACTCGCTGGGTCAGACCTCCAGGGCCCGAGGTGCACATCTCTGCTCACACTGCAGTGTGGAAATATAGAGCAAGACAATCAGTGGGGAAGGTGAAAACATCTTTTTGAACAATGTTTTTTTTTTTCTTATTACAGTGTCCTATAGTTGTATTGTCGTCACATGCTCAGGCATTTCATGTCTGTATTTAATTTGTATTCTGGGAAGTGCTGACCACTGATACTCAGAAGAGTGAGTTGCCCAGCTTGCCTAATGCATAGTACAGGGGTGGCTGGCTCACTTGGAACTGCTTTCTCAGTGCACACAGCACGGGGTGGCAGAAATGCATAACCAACACAGGGCGTAGAGTGCTGTGAAAGCCCGTTGTTAGCAGAGCTGCGAGTGGGGCCTTGGTCCTTGCCATCTGCTTAGTGATTGGTCTCCTGTACGTGAGTTGAGGAAGAACCACTGTTTATATCCCCGAGGCTCCTGCGGGAATGTCCGGGGTGAAAATCTTGCACCTGGGGGTTGTGAGTCCAGCATCTTGGGAAGGAGGACAGACTGGTGGCTGCCTGTTAACCCAACTCCCTGTGTGCCTTTGGTGGGATCCTCTGGATCCTGGGTCAGTGGGATCTTTGTCATCCTTTGCCGCAGATCACGGGGATGACCTGCACTTCCTGTGTTCACAACATAGAGTCCAAACTCACAAGGACAAACGGCATCACCTACGCCTCTGTGGCTCTTGCCACCAGCAAAGCCCACGTGAAGTTTGATCCTGAAATTATTGGTCCGCGGGATATTGTCAAAATAATCGAGGTAAATCATTTATCAAAAGAATATTGTACCCACCTTTTAAAACACAGTGGTTTATAATCATCATAGAAAAATGAGCAAAATATAGCTAAGCAAAAAAAAAAAAAAATCACCTAATCTAAAATCCTTCAAGATTTCCCATGGAAATAAGGTGACTCAACTTGTGAGCGTTTAGTAAATATCAGATAATTTGAGGGGGGAATCAGTGAATGGGTAAGAAAAAGATGGGGAGAAAAGGACATTATTATTGTTTTAATTTCAGATATTCCCTGAGAAACAGCAGTATTGCCAAGATTCCTGGCACATGGTATTAAATTGCCTAATTGTGGGAATTCCCTGGCTGTCCAGTGTTTCACTGCCAACGGCCTGGGTTCGATCCCTGGTTGGGGAACTAAGATCCCACAAGCCATGCGGTGTGACTCCCCCCAAAAAAAAAATTGCCTAATTGTAAGTCTTTTAAGTAATATTTACATCTGTGTCACGTATCTACAGACCAAAGGAATGTTGGTGTTGGGAAGAATTACACTGCGTTTGACCACTATACTAGGCCTCCTTTACAGGTGGAGAGTTTAGTCATTTCTCCTTTGGAAAATCAATCACAGTAGTTTTCTGTACTCCCACCCTCATCGTTCCCTCACTTTGTCCACAGACATTCTGTGTCCTCTCTCAGGTCTGTATCATACCACACCAGGAGAAGATGAGCATTAGTGGTGATCTGAATGGGTCAAGATGGTCAAAACCGAGCAAGATGAACTCATAACAACTAATGGTGAAGTTTAGCAGAAACTACTGCTTATGAAATTCCTTATGAAATTAAACATCTCATAGCAGGCTTCAAGTTGTTTTAAATTTTCGTGTGTGTGTGTGTGTGTTAAGAGAGATGCTGTCTGTTGTCTGGCCATGCAGAGCTCTTTGAGGTGCAAATGCTGCTACTGCTGTTGATACAGTGCCTCAATCTTAGAGGCAGACAATGCAGCTTCTTTATCAGATGAGGAGAGATCCCCCAGAGAGGTTAGGAGACTTTGATCCCTGGTACCCAGCTAAAGGTTGCAGAGCTGGTGCTCCAACCCAGATCTCCTAGTTCCAAGCTCAGTGGGCATCCGGTTTCTGCCACCCCACGGGTCTTACAGAACAGTAGTGATAAGGCATTAATGAGGGAGAGAAGTCAACTGAGGCACTAATCCTTGCTGGCCTCCACCCAACTGCCCAGCCCGCTGCAGTCCCCTGCTAGTTCTTACTTGAGGTATATTGCCAATGTCTGGCCCCCATTCCTGCATCTCTGGGGCATCTTTTCCTGATGTAATTGGGCCGGTATTAGTTGTAAAGGATTTGTCGTTAGATGGCCTTACATGCTCTTTCTTCCAACGTAACTCGTAATTTTTGAGTAAAATCCCAACATCAGAGTCCCAGGGCCCCTCTTTACATCGTGCTGACTGACAGGACATTTCCTGACAACCTTTCCTGTATAATGTTATACAGGGAATCAGAGATTTAGCAACCAGATCAAATAAGATAGAGAGGGTGGAGGAGCAAAACGGTGAAAGAATCGCTTGAGAGAATCCCTGAGAAAACCACAGATACTGCCGGAGCCAAGGTCTGCTCGTTGGGAGAGGCCTGGGCTGGAGCCGGGGTGGGGGGGCCTGCAGCTGGATTCAGAGCTTCCGATGATGCTGTAGCTTTGGACGGGAGTTTAATCCCTGACCTTCAGTTTCCTCCTACAGAGAGCGATACTCCCGACCGCTTGATACTGCGGAGTCCATAACTCACAGATCCCGCGTTTATAACTCAACATCGATCAGCTCAGGGTGTGCTAAGTCACCTCCCGGCGTCTGCTGCCTTTGCCCACAGAAGGAGCAGCAGTCGCCGTGGAACCTCCGACGGGATCTGTACAGTGACATGGGGACAAAAGTCGTGAGCGGAAAAACCAATACAGTCCTCTGAGGCGGTTTTAGATTAACTTTCTTTCTTTTTTTTTTTTTTTTTTTTAATGTATTTATTTATTTATTTGTGGCTGCGTTGGGTCCTCGTTTCCGCGCATGGGCCTTCCCTAGTCGCGGCAAGTGGGGGCCACCCCTCATCACGGTGCGCGGGCCTCCCACCATCGCAGCCTCTGTTGTTGCGGAGCACAGGCTCCAGACGCACAGGCCTAGTAATTGTGGCTCACAGGCCCAGCCGCTCTGCGGCATGTGGGATCCTCCCAGACCAGAGCTCGAACCCGCATCCCCCGCATTGGCAGGCACACTCTGAACCGCTGCGCCACCAGGGAAGCCCTAGATTAACTTTCTTATTTCCAAAGATGTAAAATGGTTTCTACTGATGCCTGTTTTAACCAAGTGCCTTCTTTCTTGTTTCCTCTTTCTAATAACAAGGAAATCGGCTTTCATGTCTCCCTGGCCCAGAGGAACCCCAGCGCTCATCACTTGGACCACAAGCTGGAAATAAAGCAGTAGGTAGAACACAGAAGATAAACTGTAGCTCTAAGGGCTGCCCTCCCCTGGCCCGCCTCTACCTCATTCGGTGCTGATCGGTGTCCCTGCTACCCCCACCTTCCACAGCGCCTTCTGCTGAATTAGTTGCCTTCACCCCGTAACGTTAATCCTCTAAAACAGCGCTGTTCCACGGTACCTTCTGCTGTGCCAGAAACACTCTATATCTGCACTGCCCAGTATGAAATGCAGCCAGTGTGACTCAGGAAGTGAATTTTTAATTTCCCTTCATTTTAACTAATTTTAATTTAAATAGTTACCTATGGCTGGTCGCTAACAGATTGGACAGCACTTACGTTGGGAGGAAGGGAAGAGTGGGTTCTTTCTTTTATAGTATTTCAAGACTTTACTGGAGTGGGTCGAGATCTAGGATCCGAGGACAGGAATTACGGCCAAGTGGAAAGAAAATGGCTCGGGAAGCAGGAGACCTGAGCTCATTCACTGTTGCAGATGTTCACTCATTCATTCAACGAACACAAGCCCGCTGTTGTATGCAGGGCACTGTGCCGGGTGCTAGGGGTGAATAGGGTGTCACCCCTACCTTAGAGGGGCCCTTGGTTGGGCTGGGAAGAGCGGGTGAGCAATGATGCAGGTGGGTTCTGGGGAGTCTGGGAAGCTAACAAGCAGGGGACACATGATCTGAGCCTCAAAGAATGAGTGGAAGTTTGTCGGTCTGAGAGGAGTGGGGTAGGAAGCGAGGTCTTTTCGGGGCTTGCAGGCGGGGGCCTGGGAGTGTAAGACTCCGATCTCGCAGACCCATGGCCTTCAGATCGCGTTGAGGCTATGCCTCCTACAGCTTCCAAGAGCGCTTGGTTGGAATTTTGTGTGTGGTGAGGCTGATGTGAGACCATGGCTGCCACCTGTGACCCCGATTTCAGACTTCATCAAGGCAGCTGCACTGTTCACACTGACTCTATTTTAAGTAATAGTTTAAAAGTTGAGTGTATAAGTTTATACTAATGAAATGTTCCTTTTATCTATCTTTTTCTTGGGAGTCTATAAACGATTGCGGTTTGAAAAAAGAGCGGTAGCAGCCATAGGCTGAGGATGGCCCACCTCTTTGGGGCTGAATTCTCAGTTTCTGGACCTCGGTTGCCTCACCTGTAGATTGCAGGTGCCACGTCAGCCACGGGCAGGCAGGGGCTGTGTCTAAATGTCTCTGGAGCATCCTTGCAGTGAAGTTTAGACCTTTGATGTTCCCCTCAGATGGCTGATGTAGGGAGAGAGCCTTGCTTTCACTTTAGCCCTTGCTGGTCTGTCCCAGACATGTGGCAGAGGCCAGTCTCAAACCAAGTCCTCGGGAGGGGACGGGGCCAGAAGCCAGGTGACCGGCGGTACCTGATATGTCGGTGTTGCTGTGTTTCTTTCCAGGTGGAAGAAGTCTTTCCTGTGCAGCCTGGTGTTTGGCATCCCTGTCATGGGTTTAATGATCTATATGTTGATACCCAGCCACGAGCCCCACGAGTCTATGCTGCTGGACCACAACATCATCCCGGGACTGTCCATCCTGAACCTCGTCTTCTTTATCTTGTGTACCTTTGTCCAGGTGCGTATCGGGGGGTGGGCACACCTGCCCAGCGTGCCTGTGTGTGGCCAGCAGGTGCTCTGTCCTCTTAGGCCAGCACAGCCCTTCAGAGCGCTCCAAGTGCAGCTTCGTTGCCACTTTCCCACCACCCAGCCAGCTGCTGCTTTTTTCTGTCTTATGACCAGCTGGGGGGCGTCCTCTAACACGGGCAGTTCCACAGATGACCAGACTCCCCCTGGAGCAGCAGCCCCCTGCGGCAAGGCTTGGTGATCCAGTGTGTCTTGTTTGCCTATTGTTCAGCTGAATTCGATGTTAGAAGCAGCAGCTGGACCACCCTGGAGCTCATGCTGCTCTCTTCCACGTCTTGGCTTGAATGACTGAAACGTGGTCCTGAGGAATCATAATTTAAAAGGGGCAGGCTTCGTGTTACTTCTGCCCTGGGGACCGCATTAAGTAGCTAGCTGTATTTCTAGTGGGAAGTGTGCCTTCCATTTATTTTGGAATAGAAAATGAAACTCCTGACTTAATATTAGAATTAATTAATATTAATTAGGATTATCTGGGGGCAAGTGTTTATAGGCTCAATTTGGTTTTTCCAGATCTTCATCTGCATAGAAAAAAACACATATTTATGTGCGTATGTATGTGTGTGTACATGTTCACATACTATAGACACAGGCTTTCTTTTTGGCCGAAATAGGATAATACTAGATACACTGATTTATAACTGGCTTTTTCACTTAACCATGTACTGTGTACATCTCTCACACCAGCGGTTAGGGGCCTAGCACATTGTCTTCAGGGACCGCATAGCACTGTCCACAGTATGAACGCACTATGATTTCTTTCACCATCTTGAGCATTCTCCTACTGATGGACATCTAGGTTGTCCAGTGCTCTGGGTCTTAAAGGTCTCCCTGGATCAGCCACTCCTGTGGTCAGAAGTCCTCTGAATCAGGAAGTACATTTCGTACACATCACTTATGGAGGAAAAAAGTCATGTCAGCGTCGAGGGGGAGCCCAGGGTATTTACAGTCCCGAGGGCCCTTGTCACAAAGGTCACTCTCCCTCACCACCTTTCAGTTCCTCGGGGGCTGGTACTTCTACGTGCAGGCCTACAAATCTCTGAGACACAGGGCGGCCAGCATGGACGTGCTCATCGTGCTGGCCACAAGCATCGCCTACGTCTACTCCCTCGTCATCCTGGTGGTGGCCGTCGCCGAGAAGGCGGAGAGGAGCCCGGTGACCTTCTTTGACACGCCCCCCATGCTCTTCGTGTTCATTGCCCTGGGGCGGTGGCTGGAACACGTGGCAAAGGTAACTGCAGCCTCAGGTTAAAGGAAGAACTGTTTCCTCAGTAACACAAACCTTAATTTATCTGAGCACCATGTTTAGAATTACTCATCATACACAATCTAGGGCAAGGATTAAAGAAACATGAAACCTACGTATAATTAGGTGTTCTGACCACCAGTCTCCAAACTGGCCTCTGCTTCTGAAATCCCAGCTAATCTGGTTAATTATTAAAACCTTTGTTCAGATGCATCGCGCAGTGGAAAGAACCCTGGATTTCGGGCCGGAGCTCGTACCGAACCTCTTGGTACATAACTGAGTGTGTAGCTTCCTAGTCTAGAAATCCACATTTCCACCATAGGGTCGTGCCATTTTTAGCACCCTGCATTGTTCCCAGATTTCAATGTATCCTAATATAAGAGAGTGGGACTCAGGTCCTAAAAGAACTTAAATTGAACCTAAAAGAAAACAGTCATTGGGCAGACTGGCATTGTTTCTTCAATCTGAAATGTAATTCATAGAACTCAGTTGCACTGTACACTCAGCGCGGGGATGGCACGGCTGCGTGTTGATGGGCAGTAAGTGACACTCATCCTGGGAGAGCCCGCAGGCGTGCAGAGGGGCCGCGTTAGGGAGGCAGCCTTTTCTTGCGGGGTTTTCTCTAACACCAGCCTTGTGATTGATGGTCTGGGTTTGCACAGGCCAGCTTAGTATCGCTCTCATTCTACCTTCTGGTTATTTCTTAGAGCAAAACTTCAGAAGCCCTCGCCAAACTCATGTCTCTACAAGCCACGGAAGCCACCGTCGTGACCCTTGGGGAGGACAGCTTAATCATCAGGTGGGTTGTCTTTGTCACACATCCTTGATCGATTTAGATCAGCCCTGTGTGCTACACATCGCACACCTATCGTGTGAAGGACGTGACACTAGACCTGGTGAGGGCCGGCAAAGACGGTACATGTTAGGAAGATGCCCCATCTCAGTCCAGTTAAGTAAACAAAGCATTTATATACTAAAAGATAAGCAAGGGTTCAAGGGGGTGTATGTTTGCTAGATGATGAGTGAGAGGTACAGGCAGTATTTCTGGAACTTAGGAGAGGAAGGCTCGTGGTGGTCAAGCAGAGCTTCACAGAACATGGAGTATGAGCTGGGTCTCGCCCACAGGATCTGGAGGATTTGGACAGGCTGAGAGATAGGGGTTCAACTTGCCAAAGAATAAAAATGGGAGAACTATTTTTCTTCTTTATCAGGTTGGCAGACATTAAAAACAATAATGCTCACTGTCGTTATTGCTGGGACTTATATGGCATTTACTGTTTGCCAGATGCTATACTAACCTGTTTGCATTTAATCTATCCAAGAAAAAGCTTTATGAGGAAGGGACTCTTACTACCCTTATTGTACAGATGCAGAGACTGAGGTTCAGAGAGGCTATGCAACTGGCCCAGGGTCACACAGGTATTAAGTAGTGGAATTAGGACAGAACCTACGCTGCTGGTTGCAGAGCCCATGTTCTTTACACTCTTAAAGCGTATTTAATAACGTGGGCATTTTTACAAATTAAGGCTTCTGTGTTTCTCCGGTCAGCCCCATTTTCCTCTTCCAGGCAATGGTTATTTCTAGGCCTCCCTCGCATTCCTGAAATCTCTCTGGACCCACCACTTTCCCCTTTAGCCTGTGATCTCACTTCTGACTTGAGAATAGAAACCGTGATGGGAAACCCATCAGTTTCCTGTCACTCAGCCTGCAAAGCTGCCCTTCCCCACCGCACCGGTGGAAGAAGAGGCATCCCCCCGCCGGGGCCTCTGCTTAGAGCCATCATCTGTCGGATTCTTACTATCTCCAGTGTCCCCGTCTCTGCTGATTCTTACCATCCGGTACGACCTACTCCAAACTCTCCCACTACTGAAGCAACCATCGGTGCCCCTCCCACTGTGCACCCGCTGGTCCATCACACTCTTGCTGGTTTCCTAGCTGTGTCTCCGAGAGACAGGCCCCTGAGGCCAAGGCGGGTCCCTTCCTTCCCGAAGGCCACTGGGCGAACCTCTGTTGAGCCCGTGGGCCAGTGAGTGAGACGTGAGGATTGCAAGTTTCCGAGGCTCAGGCTGACCAAGCACAGCAGCACCGGCTTTTGCCTGCACACTGGTTTTTAAGTAATAATCAGAATTATGGTAGTGACGGCTGAGATTGGAGAGTTTGCCGTGTGCCACGTATGCTACCCAGCTCTGCGCATAGATAATCGAATGTAACCCTGATGGCTTCCTCGTGAGGGGGCGCCTATCCTCGGGCGCCCAGCTCGGGAGGGAAGTACCTTGTCCAGAGTCCGTGGCAGGTGAGCAGCAGAGAGGGGGCTGGGCCCCTGGAGACACAGGCTCCTGCTAAGCCTCCGCTGCCCTGTCTCCTGGCCGGGAGGAGCCCGTGTGACAGTGCGGCTGGCTTGTGACCGCTTTGGTGGCTCTGCATGGTTGTGTACCTTGGCTGCCTTTTTCCTCATAAATTAATGACATGAGAGTGCCTGAGCTGTGCAGGCGTTCAGATTGGGGATTGAGCCATGAACAGCTGCGTTTACTTTCTGCCTTTCATTTCGAAGGGCCTGTGACGGCAGGATGCCAACCCCCCGGGCAGCTCCACCGATCTGAGTACAAGGAGATGTGGGTCTTTGCCAGAAGGCTCAGGCCGGCCGCGATGCGGAAGGAGGGTGGGGCCACACCTGGCATCTCCCGGTTCTTTCCCACATTGTGTGCCTGGCTTCTGCCATCACGTGTGGTGGTATCACTTTTTAAGCTAGGAGCCAGAAGACCAGAGTTCTTTCTGGCTTTGCCTGAGACAGGCCATGTGCTTGGAGCTGGGTCCCCTCCTGTGTTTTGCGGTTCGTGTCCGTCAGACAGGTGGGAGTGGTCACTCCTACCCCACCTTCCTGACGGGGTGCTCGGGCCGTGGTCACACCTGCCCTGCCAGGGCCAGGGCCGCTCTCTCGCCTCCTGTAACGTGGCATGTGCTGTGCCAGGGGCCCCAGGCAGCCTCCTGCAGGGCCTGGGCCTCGGCCAGCGTGGACAGGTCTGCGACGCCTCCTGCAGGCCACCGGGGCTTTGCGCCTCAGCTGGCTCCTTTCAGAGGGGCTCAGCCCGTCCCTTCCTCTGTCCCTCTGCCAGAGGCACGTGTCCTTCCTCTCCGCCCGGAATCTTGGGTGACAGGAGCATCTGTGTAGGTGATCAGTGGTAATTTCTTCCCTAGCTGCTACTTGCGTTTCCCTTTGTGCACTCTCTTTGCGCCCCTCATTCCTTAAATGTGGGTGATAGTCAGGGTTTCAGCGTTGGCCCTGTTGTCTTTGTGTCCCCTGACCTCGTGTCTTCATTCCCAAACCTACGTCAGATCTCAGTGGCCGTCCTCTGCAACCCCTTCCCTTCCCTCGTCCACACAGCTGGTCTCCGTCCTCTTGATTCCGGCTCCACAAGCTCTGGTGGCCCCGGCCGCTGCCCCTCCCACCGCTGCCGTGCTTGTTCAGGCCACCGGGCTCTCTCCCCTAAAGCCCCGCAACAGCCCCTCCCTGGCCTCCTGCTCCAGCCTTGTCTCCTTCCTGATGTTTTCCACATGCAAACCATCCAGCTCTTGGAGGCACAGATCTGATACTCTGTAGCTGCCAGTCCTTCGGAGGTTTAGGATAAAGTCCGCATCCCTAGACGCGCACGTGAGACTTGGCATCTGCGCCTGTGCCTCCTGGGCTCAGCCTCTGGTCCTGACGTCCCTCCGTCTCCTCCCGGCCATCCCGCTGGCGGGTCCCAGGAGGAGGCGCCCCTGCACTCGCCCACCCCCCGCCCTCCAACCAATGCCTTTCTTCCTTCCCCTTTGCCTGACCCCTTGTCCCCTGGTCAGACTGCCTTGTCCTCTGGGGCCTGGAGCACTTGGTGCCTCCAGTCGTCCTGGGACTACATAGCAGGCGCTCAGATCCTCACTAGCTGAATGCATGAAATGACTGTCAGATGTTAAAGAAATGCATCATACATGTGCGTGTGCTTGACACTGTGAGGCCTGCACAGCGGGTCCCCAATCTCCCACGTTGAAGTGTTCTGTTTCTTATAATTAGGAAAACGGAATTATATGTGTTATATAGCCCAGTGGCCCTTCTCTTGTAAGTTTTTTCTTCGTCTTTTTGCTTTGTGTTAGATGAGGCAGGAGAGTAGAGAAGAGGGGACAGGTGAGGTGGGCAGGCTGCTGGCAGAAACCCTCAGAGCTGAAGAAATGCTCGGAAAAAACTGTATTCCCACAGCTTGGCGTTTGGGGGACATGAGCTTCTGAAGCAGAAATGCGACTGGGAATTCACCAGAAGGAGCCACCTGCCCCCCTAGAGGGCTGTTCCCCATAAACTCAGCTGTTCAGAGTAAGAAAGATATGGTTAATTCAGATTCAAAGGGGAAATTCAAAGTTAGATGAAGCGGAGATGAGCCTCACTAACGATTTCTTAGAAAGACACCCAGTGGACATTTGAGGCAAGAATCACGATTTTTAAGCAAACATTTTAAAGCTTAGGAGTCAGGTTACGGGAGAGGAGTCTCTGCCCACACCCCCGTCGTCACCTCCTTTCTACGGGAGCAGCTGCTCCTTCTTTGACACAGGCTTCTCTTGCCGCGGAGACCTCTGTGGACAGTAAACTCCAGGCTGTGCAGATGGGCCTTGGAGGGGAGTTTTGGAGCCTGGGCGTCTCCATCTCTGGGAGACTTTAAAAAGAAGCAGAGGATATTCTCGGTTGTAGAGATCCTCCCCTTCTTTTCATTTATTGTCCCCCCAGCCACCAAACAGATATACACACCTGTTCCCAGCACTCAGGACTCAGGCTGCTGCCCTCTTCCCCTTTAAAGGTCTCTCCTTTTCCGTGCTCCCTTTCTTTTATTGTGGCCATTACTGAACTTAAATAGACCAACTTGACTTTAGTTACTAGGTCATAGACCTGAGAGTTTTGTCCTGTGTGTAACCCCAGCCCAGCACAGTGCCTGGTACATGGAGGCCGGTCAACAGTGAACACGTCCGTCAGGTGATGGTCAAAGTCACCAGCACTGACTGTGCAGCGGGCCCTGCCCTCGGTGCCCACAGGCAGCATCTCAGGTCAACCTGGGAACAAATAGGGGTGACTGTCACCTACCTCACGTGGTTTGGGGAGGATTCATGTCAATATCGAGCACAGCACCTGCACTCAATACATGTCTGGTTTTCCTTCTCAAGTAAGGTGGCTTTTGTACCCTCTCTCTGTGATAGTTTAAATGTAGTCTTTGTAGAATGAAAGGAAGGCATAAAATAACCTCAGAGCCCCGCTTGCTCTACACCCCTGCTTTTCTGACTTTCTCCCCATTGGTTCATGAGCCAACGTTACATATACAGTTAAGTAAATTTGGTCCCTGTGACGCTTTCAGAGAGATGCTGCCAAAGCCATCCTCGCTCCCTGGATGACTCTATTCCTGTCGTCCCCTCCTGTCCCCCCATCTGTCTCTCTCGCTCTCTGTGGGACCGTTCTCCCCAGCAGACAGTTCACATATACTCACAATTCACAATTTCATGTCTTAATGCACACGCTCTTCTACTGCTGGTTTTCTCTTCTGTTTCACACAGAACTTCTTTTGAACGTTGTCTTCGGCTGCTTTCTTGTTTCCTCACCTCCCAGCCTCTCCTCAGCCCGTTCCAGCCAACCTTGTCCCTCCACCAGTTTCTGAGATCCCTTTTGCCAAAGACATCACGTCATTTCCATGAACCAAATCAACCACTGCTCTTATTTAATCCTCATTGCAGCCTCTCACCAGCATCTACCCCCTTTTCTGTCCCTTTAAAATATGCCTTTTTTTTTTTTTTATTAAGAGATAACTTACCTTCACTGAAGTACACAAATCCCAAGTGTACGGCGTGATGAGTTTTACACGTATCTGTGTCTAGGTAACGACCTCACCATATGCGATGTGGTGCGATGGGTGCTCCCTCCTGAAGGCCCCACTCTCTCCTTTTCTGCCCCCATCCCTCGCTGGCCCTTCCACCTGCTCAGCCTCCTGACATGCGCATGTCCCAGGACCCAGGTCTCTCTTCCAGGCACACTCCTGAGGAAGCTCGTACCATTTCAGGCTTTAGATCCTATCTGTATTGTGACAGCTTCCCCATTTGACCTCTAGTCTCAGCCCGAATCCAGTTTTCAGCTCCCTGCTCTCCCGACTTGACATGTCTATGTGGAAGTCAAGTAGGCATCTTGGACCCGACACGTGAGAACAGAGATCTTCATCTCCTCTCCACTCCTTCTCTTCCCTCTCCCTCCCATGGCCGCTTCTACATAGGCGTCTCCATCTCATTAAACAACTTCTCATCCACCCAGTTGCTCAAACTGAAACGAAGAGCTCATGCTTGCTTCTCTTATGCGCATAGCGCATACACACATCTTGCTGACACATCATGCCCCCCAGAGTTCCTGGGCATCTCTTCCCTCCGTCTCCAGCCCAGGCCACTGCTGCCACAGCCGAACCCTTCTGTCAGCTTCTACTGTTGCCCCTACAGCCCATTCTCATGCAGCAGCCAGAGAGCTGACTTGAAAATGCGAACCAGCTTATGTCACTTTCCTACTGAAAACCTTAACGCCCAAAGCCTGCACTTTGCCCTGCAAGACCCGACATGGTCCGGGTTCTGCCTGCTTCACTCATGTCCCTCCAGCCATGCTTGCTGGCTTCCTATTTATCAGAGGCCCCCTCTGTCCCGCCTCAGGGCCTTTGCATTAGCTGTTTCCTCTCCCTTGAGTTTTCCTTCCCCGTATATGGGGCCCTCTTGTCGTCCGGCTCAAATGTCATCTTTGCGTGAGGCCTTCCCACTTCTCTCCTCCTCCGCCACCACCGAGGGAAGCCCTCCAGTCACATCGTTGTCAGCACAGCACTTATTTAAGACCCGGGACTATCTTGCTTGTTGTCTGTTAGCTCCACAGAATTGCCCTCATGAGCGTTGGGACTCGGCTGTCCTGCTCACAGCCGGCTTCCCAGGAACTAGGACAGCGCCTGGTACTTAGCAGCTGCACAGTTTTGACTCAGTCTGTAAACGGCGGATAAAGTGGTTACTGCCGCTCAGTGTAAAGCAGGCGGTTTGTCTAGAACCCGACCTGGGTGACAGGCCAGGAGGGTGAGCTCCTGTGCGCGGTCCGCGAGTGTAACCTGAGTGGCGTCTGTTGCAGAGAGGAGCAGGTGCCCATGGAGCTGGTGCAACGTGGTGACATCATCAAGGTCGTCCCGGGGGGAAAGTTCCCAGTGGATGGGAAAGTCCTGGAAGGCAGCACCATGGCCGACGAGTCCCTCATCACAGGTGAGGACTCCGTCCCTCTGGGTAGGCGTCAGCACCCTGGCCAGGCCCCAGGGATGCCGACGGGGCTCAGCGCGTGGCGTTGGTCTCCTCTCCACCTCTAGGAGAGGCCATGCCTGTCACGAAGAAGCCCGGCAGCACGGTGATCGCCGGGTCCATGAACGCCCACGGCTCCGTGCTCGTCACTGCCACCCACGTGGGCAACGACACCACCTTGGCTCAGATTGTGAAGCTGGTAGAAGAGGCTCAGATGTCCAAGGTAATGAAGGGATTTTATTTTTTATTTTATTTATTATTTATTTTAAAAATTCATTTATTTTTTATGTTGGGTCTTCGTTGCTGCGTGCAAGCTTTCTCTAGTTGTGACGAGCGGGGGCTACTCTTTGTTGCGGTGCGTGGGCTTCTCATTGCAGTGGCTTCTCCTGTTGCGGAGCACAGGCTCTAGGCGCGCGGGCTTCAGTAGCTGTGGCTCGCGGGCTCTAGAGCGCAGAGCTCAGTCGTTGTGGCGCACGGGCTTAGTTGCTCCGCGGCATGTGGGATCTTCCCGGACCAGGGCTCGAACTTGTGTCCCCTGCATTGGCAGGTGGATTCTTAACCACTGCGCCACGAGGGAAGTCCCGTGAAGGAATTTTAAAGGCAATATAACTTCAGCTGCCTCTCTAGAAATTATTCCAAGAGTCCCATAGAATCAGGCAGATTTTACTGAGTAGAGAGATTGACTAATAAATGTAGTTAATGAGGGAGCCAGGAATCCCAGTCCTTGTCCATGCTTGTGGTGGTTTATTTCTTTGGAGATTGTAATTTCCCGCGGTCTTCGTGTTTTATTTCCATAGGCACCCATTCAGCAACTGGCTGACCGGTTTAGTGGGTATTTTGTCCCATTTATCATCATCATTTCAACTTTGACGTTGGTGGTATGGATTGTAATCGGCTTCATCGATTTCGGTGTTGTTCAGAAATACTTCCCTGTAAGTTGAATGCTGTGGGCAGTGTGCTTGTTGGGTTTTAAATAATCGATGGCCATTAATCCTATTTTTTCATGTCTTAAATTCACTGGGCTTTAATTACCCATTACATCTTATTTGCTTGCTTCACTTATTGGCAGCAAAACCTCAGCCAGGGTAGGACAATCCTGGCTATGCAACTACGCAACCCCTGCAGGTTTTCACTAAAGATGCCTTTTGCTTTCTGGTTAGATAATTTCAAACCCCACTGGCTCTCAGGTGTAATGCTTAAAGCATTTACATTTTGCACTGTTGGCCATTTTTGAGGTTATGAGGCACACATCACAGAAGATAGGTCATGTCAGTCACAATAACTTGATAATATTATTTGACCAGTTTTAAGAAAAATAGATTTTTTGCTGGCTACCTCCATATAGACCATCTAACCTTGCAGCTTCCCAAGTAATACTAATAGCTTTTTAATAATTATTTATTAAACATTATATATGAAGCAATGGAATATATAGCTTTGAGTTTAAAAAGTGGACGAAGAATACTATCTTAGGAAATACAGTTTTATCAAAATTCAAAAAAAGATACAAAACTTTTCTGCTTCAGCAATAAGAACTTACATACATCAGTGTTTGGCAACTGGGAGTGGTTTTGATTTGGTGATGTCTGGAGATGTTTTTGGTTGTCGTGGCTGAGGAGGGGTGCTGCTTGGCCTCTAGTATGTATGATAGGAGCCAGGGATGCTGCTAAACATCCTACAACACACAGGACAGGTCCCCACAACAAAGAATTATCTGGCCCCAAATGTCAATAGTGCTGAGTTGGAGAAACCCGGAGAGACATAAAAAGCTAATGGCCCACTTGGAGTAGTATTTGATAACTACCCAGTGAGTAGAACAATGTTTTACCTTATTTTTTAAAACATCTCATACTTATCCCAGTCTAACATGTATTTTACCTTAGAGCCATAAAATAAGAAACTGGAAATACAGAATAGATCATTTTTTCCTTTTTAAAAAATTTTTTATCCATAGTTAAAGGCATATCATGTATTCTTGGTGTACTTGTCATTCACTTAGATATGATTTTCCTCCCTCAAATTTCCTATCTTAAAATGTCCAGGTGAAACACTTTCTGACATCTAGGGAGATTTCAGTGTTTTAAGAGTAGCCTATGACTATTCCTAGAATTTGCCAGTGGCTTTTATGGCACCGGACTGCCAAAAATTTTGGCTTTTGTGGGAGAGCAGCTCATTGGCATGTGGCTATGGGAAACTCGGTCCTAAACAAGTTGGAATATGTGGCTTCCTGCTGTTCCCTACCTTTCCATCTTACTTTCACTTCTTTTGTTTTTATCTGCAATATCAGGGAGGATGCTGACAAATGAGGTACTGCATGTTCCTTTAAGACATTGTTGTCACTCTGCTCTGTACAAATCATCTGTAGGGACAGGGTTCGTGTCAACCTCTAGAAGTCCACCCCACTCCTCTCAGAATGCCAGGTGTGATTTTGACAAGAATTTCTGGAGGTTAAAAACAAAACAAAACAAAACACAGCACTTCATCCTTACCTCTACAAAATCACATTATGTGTTAAACAGCATGTCCTTCTACCGAAATCAAACTGTTTCTGTGAAAATTGAATGACCCTTAATAATGTAGCTTATTTTAGAATCTGCCTTTCAAAGTCAAAGAATAGAGGGTAGATGGATCTAAAGAGATTGTGGTCTATATCCTCGATTTAGAAAACATGCATTTTACTGTAATTAAGTGAATACAGCATCTCTCAGTTCTCATCTCAGTTCTCCAGAGATACTAGCCATTTTGAAAGATAAACCAAGGTAACTCAAGATGTTAGGATGCAAATAATCATACCAATATGTGTCACCAGGTAACTGGGAAGGAGACCTGTATTTTTTTGGTTTTGGATTTTTATAAAGGAAGCAGTGGTGGAAAATAAAGATGGCTCCAAATCCCATCCCTACATGCACTTTTCTGCACTTTGGTGAACATCTTTCCAGTATTGTTGAAAGGCCATCTAGAGATATAGGCAGATAATTTTGCACTAATTGAATCACAACACATGCCATTTTATGCTTGTTTTTTTTTAATTCAGCAATGCTACTGATATCTTTCCATGTCAATATGTATACATCATCATTTTAACATGTGCATAATATTCCATTATGCACGCCATGCCTGCAGTTTAATTAACCAATCCCCCATTGGTTGTTTCCAGTTTTTTCCCTTTATGAAAAAGCACAGTGAGAAATATCCTTGTATCTTTTCCCACATGATTATTACCTTAGAGTTGATTCCTTGAAGAGCTATAGTTTTTTAAAGCTTTCATAATAATAAAAATAATAATGATAATGTAATAGCTATACTTTCTCAGACTCCTCTCTCCTACGTCAGGCGTTGTACTATGTATATTTATGTTTGTATGTATTTGTATGTATGTAACCTCATTTCATCCTTACAAAAACCTGTGAGCTGGGTATTATTACCTCCATGTTGTACGTGAGGGAGCTAAGGCACGGAGTGTCAGAGCCAGGATGTAGACCTACGTGGTCCAATTCTAGAGCCTGTGCTCTTCCCCTATCGGGGATTTTTATGTGCCTCTCTCCTCTCATAATGCCCTTCCTTGAGGAAAGCCTGTAGGATCAGGTTGGAACAGTAGGATATGGAGCAGTAAAGTGAACCACGCGATACCTGCAAAGCAGAGCGGGACGCACCGTGTCTCCTGGAGCCCAGCTCATCACGCCAGTTCAGGTCCCCCACCTGCGCTGGAATGTTCTTTTTTTTAATTTTTATTGGAGTAGAGTTTATTTACATGGTTGTGTCATTTTCTGCTGTACAGCAAAGTGAATCAGTTACATGTATCCACTCTTCTCTAGATACTACTCCCATATAGGCCACGACAGAGTGGAATGTTCTCATATGATCAGAATTCCGTGTGATGCCTCATCTAACTCTCACCCTGCCTCTGTCTCTTTCCTCTCGTCAGACATCCAGCAAGCATATCTCCCAGGCAGAGGTGGTCCTCCGGTTTGCATTCCAGACGTCCATCACGGTGCTGTGCATCGCCTGCCCCTGCTCTCTGGGCCTGGCCACGCCCACGGCCGTCATGGTGGGCACGGGGGTGGCCGCCCAGAATGGCATACTCATCAAGGGAGGCAAGCCTCTGGAGCTGGCCCACAAGGTTGGCCCCCGCTTCCTTCGAGGTCTTGGCTGGGGTGATTTTGTAGCTGTATATGCTGCGTGATTTTTTTTTTTTTTTGACTTAGAGAGTCCTAGTGAAAATAGTACCTGTTTAAATTTCATATTCAGAGAAAAACCTGAAAGAGGACTGAGGGTAGCACTACTAATTAAGTAAAACAGGAAGCCAGGACTAACTGGGAATGACAGCAGGACCGGCAGCAGCTCACGGTCAAAGACCTAAGTGCTGTATAAATATTAACTTAATCTCATCGACAACCCTGAGGTGGGTGCTGGTTGTTTCCATTTTACAGGTGAGGGAAGTGCAGCAGGAGTGGGCTGGGCGACTTGCCAAAGGCCTGCAGCTAAAATGTGCAGCTCCGGGCTCACAGCCAGGTGGTCAGGCTCCGGGGAAAGTAGCTGCGCTGTCTCCACGTGATCGGGGAGGGTCCTGGGACCTCGGGTGGAGTAGCAGGTAGCAGTGTCTATGAAGAATCTCCCTTCAGCCCAGCAGTCCCAGCCTTCCATCCTCCCTTTATTTCTTCGGTACCTGTTGAGCGTTTACTCTGTGTGGGTCCTGTGCTGGGCCCTGGCTCTCAAGGACCTTATTGTCCAGCAGGAAAGATGGACACGGAGCAAGCAAGCAGCAGGCGCCATGGAGAGTGTGAGATGCCGTGAGGACAGTTCCTCAGGGGCCTAACCGTAGACCCGTGTGTGTTGGATGGGGTGGGCGCTGGTGCAGGTGCTCAGGGGAGGTCTGAGACCTGTCAGCTGACAACAGAGGTTGGGAGGGGTGTCCCGGCCATGGGACCAGCACGTGGAAAGGACCCGGGGGGGCCGTGCTGCCTGGTCCCAGACTCCGTAGGACTGGAGACCGTGAACATGTCGCCGCCATTGTGTCCCCGGCATCTTGCTCCGCTCCTGGCATGTTGGAGTCACTCCACAGTTATTTTCTCAATAACTAAATGAGGGCCAGAAAGAGAGAGAAACTGACAGGAGATGAGGGTACTGAAGGAGGAAGGAGGGGAGAGAGGGGCCTTGAAGGGCTTTGGAGGGTTATTCAGTCCCAGTCCAGAGCTTAACCAAGAGCAGCAGGGACACACGGGGGCAGGGGCGGGGGAGAGGCTCCTGCAGGAAGATCGTCCTGGCGGCGGAGCGGGGGCTGGACTAGAAGCTGGCCAGGACTGTCAGAGGAAGGCCGGTTAATAGTGGTAAAGAGGCCCCACTCAGTCAGAAATGAGAAGCAGAGCTGATGTTTGCTAAATGAGGGAGAACCGAGCCTGCGGCACGCAGTCTGAGCACAAGGGCTGACCTTGTACCAGGTCCAGGGGAGCGTGGAGCGAGGGAACTGCTGGGCTCCGGCCACGCAAGCTCAGGCGCCGAGTGTGGCTGCTTCCGACTGGCTGAGCCCAGACCCGTGGGGACCAGTGCCAAGCTGCCGCTGACCAAGGGGGACAGGTCCCCAGACTAGCTCTGTGGTTGCTTGTTATTATGGCCAAGGAACACTCCCTTTTGTGAACTTGGAATTCGAGAACACTATCCTCCGTAGGCTTTTGCACTGATGCAGGCCGGAGGAAACAGTGGTTGACCCGGCAGATAGCGGTGGACCGGGAGATGGGCAAACCCCCCAGGGTCACGCTCCTGACCCGACCCGAGGAGGAGGCCGCACGGCGTTACTGCACGGTGATGCCTCCTTGTTACATCAGAGTGAGAGCTTCTGGCTCACTCTGGTCCAGGTTAAGCCGGAGTGTGGATTTTTTTTTAACTGGGCAGAGAGGGAAACAATGTTTTGGCTGAGGGAGTGGTTGAGCCTTGGGATGGACGCAGAGGGTTCTGTAGTGTGTCCTGAAGGAGTGTATTGTGACCTGCTTGGGGTGGGTTGAGTGAAGTTCTGCCTCGAGATTGTGAGGACTCTGAGAGTCCCTTCCATCTGTGTTTTGGTCACTGAGATGTGGTTTTTTGGGCAGATAAAGACTGTGATGTTTGACAAAACTGGCACCATCACCCACGGGGTCCCCAAAGTCATGCGGGTCCTTCTGCTCGTGGACGTGGCCACGCTGCCCCTCCGGAAGGTGCTCGCTGTGGTGGGGACTGCGGAGGCCAGCAGTGAGCACCCCCTGGGCGTGGCAGTCACCAGATACTGTAAAGAGGTAGGTGGACTGGGCGTTGCTGGGCCCTCGCTCCCCCGGCTCCCCCGCTCTCCCCAGCTGGGCCAGAAGACTCCGGGCTCCTTCCTCCTCACACGCCTTTCCTCCTCGCTGCCCCTGGCCCCCACGTCAGCTGCCTCCACAGAGGCCTTGGCTCGTGTGGTCTGGAAACTGCTGAGCAGGCCCCCTGGAGCAGGTGGGGATGCAGCGCACAGCGGCAGGTCCCTTGTCACGTTTCCAGATCTTCACAAAGCAGTTCAGTGTTAATGAGCTAATGGCCATTCATTAGGCATTTCCTGAGCATCCCGAGCTCAGGGGAGTAAGAATTCATAAGATGCGAGCTCTGCCTGCTGGGAGTTGATGGTCGGGTGGGGAAGACAGGCGTATTCAGTCCCTCACGAGCGCTTCGTGCAAAGGGATACAAAAACGAAGGGGGTCTTGGAGCCAGGTCGGGAGAAATCCATTCCACTGGGGACTCCTGAGACGGAGAGAAAGCAGCAGAAGTGACCAGAGGACTGTGGGTTGTTGGCACAGTTAGTGGGGAGCCTTCCTCCTCTGGCCTCTGCAGGTGAGAGGGCCTAGTTAGCTTTCTCTGTTTTCAGTCTGCGCGTGGAGGCAGCAGGATGTGCCAGAATACTGCCCTGAAAACATGTAAACTGTCTGAACAGGACAATTATCAGTAAATGTAGAAGGTGACATGGATGCCCTGGGGAAAAGTTGACAACTCTTCCCGGACAGGGAATCTTTCAGAAATCTCATTTCTCGTCGTGTCCTTTGTGTAGGGTGCGGCTATTTCCCCTCTCATCCTTCTGATGTTTCAGAAAGAATTCTGCTCACCCCCAGGCATCCTTCCTTTGGGTTCTGTTACCCAAATAAACCCAGCCCTTCCCTTTCTCCTGCCACGTCCCCACCAGGGTCTGGCCATGGGCAATTATCCCTTGATGGCCTTAAAATAGTTTGTTACCACTTACCTATTCCATCGTTTTTATGAAATTATTTGCAACATAAAAAGAAAATCTTTCCTCCCTTTGGCACCTTCATCCCCGCCACCCCCTCCCTGACCCCAGCCCTTAATTTGGGGTGTTTGATGTGAATTGCCTTTCTCCTTTCTGGACTGCAACCTGTCCACTCTCCCCAGGCATCCAAACTCTAGGAGAGAGTTGAGGCTGTTTTAAATGACTGTGTCCTATAAGAGAGAAAGAGTAGCTGACTTGAGCGTCGATCTCTCCGCCTTTCCCGGAAGTTCTCCTCCCGTCCCTCCCTTCCCTCTAAATTCTGGTGTCTGCTGCTCTCCCCCCGCCTCACCCCCACCTCTGTCCTGACTCCCTCTTGACTCACCTGTTTTCTGCTTCCTCTCCCCTACTTTCCTTCCCAGGAACTTGGCACAGAGACCTTGGGATACTGCATGGACTTCCAGGCGGTGCCCGGCTGTGGGATCGGCTGTAAAGTCAGCAACGTGGAGGGCATCCTGGCCCAGGGCGAGCGCCCACGTGGCCAACCGACCGCCCACCTGAACGGGGTCAGCAGCATCCCCATGGAAACAGGTATCCCTGGCCTCGGTTTCCGCTGCCTGGCCCACCGGGGGCCGGGCCCAGCCATGGAGAACGCCATGCCAGGCTCGCCCCGTGGTTCCCGACTGCGGAGAAGGTGACTCAGGGCTGGTGCGCCGCACGCCTGTCTCCCAGGGAAGCCTGCAGCTTCTCTCATGTTCTTCAATGTGGCTGAATCTTGACGCTAATGGCAGACAAAAGCAGTGTGTGACTTAGAGTCATGGAGTATTGCTTACCTGCTCCCTAGTCTCGAGTCTCCTCCTTCTTAGCCCAGGTTAGTCTTGGGATAAGACTCGTAAGCTACAGGGTAGGCAGATGGGAGTCTTCCTTTTGTTCCTCCTAAACAGGAAACCTCCATGTGGTCAACTCTGATGGGACGTGATGTATTTACAGAGCTGGCAGCCGTCAGGAAAAGTGAATGGAAATGGTCTGCCCAAGTCGAGAAGGGGCACTGGAGGGACAGCTCCTTTTTGAATAACGGCCTTTCTTATTCAAAGGGTGCTAGCCATCAGCATAAGAGAGTGGAAACGCCCCCAAACCAAAAAACCCATGTCTCGTGTTTGCTCTTAAGTATGATAGTAGTTAAATCTTGATTTAGATTTTGTTAGAAGCTATTACCGCCTTATGGCAAGTTAAAGCCCTGGGATGACCTTTCCTTTGCCTTCCAGGGACTGGTCTATCAGCGACACCTAAGGTAGAGGTGACAGGTGCAGGACTCAGCTGGCCTCTTAAGAGGTATAGCTTCAAAACCTTTCATACACGGAGGCTGGTTGTTAGCTGATTCACCTTGCATCATCTGTACCAAGCAGTGATGGATCTAGTCCACACTGGCTTTCGGCGCTGACCAAATAACTAACCGCTTCTAATCCCAATTCTAATCCAGTCTAACGGCAGCAGCGGACACCCCTAAAGGCCAGTAGGTACACTACGCGGTGTTTAATATGTTTGTAACATCTTTACATGTTTTCATTCATACCGCGGTTCTGCATGTTAGTTGTTCTTTTTCCCCTGGTTCTTTAAGGATGGTTTTCCAAGAGGTGTTTACTAGGTTGTGGTTTTTCCAGAACCGTCAAGTGGATGTTTTGCTGTTGAAACCGCCCCATGGTTTTTAGTGCTTTCTCACCGTGAACTTGGCCTCTTTGGGAATAACCACACACTCCTTTGAGCAGATGCGGTCCCGCAGACCTTCTCTGTGCTGATCGGCAGCCGAGAGTGGATGAGGCGCAACGGCTTGACCGTCACCAGCGACATCAGCGACACGATGACCGATCACGAGACGAAAGGCCAGACGGCCATCCTGGTGGCCATCGACGGTACTGCTCTGCTCCCCTGTCCTCTGCTCTCAAGTGAAGCTGGAGACGTCAGGCAGAAATAGAGTCCTTTTTTTTTTTTTTTTTTTTTAAAAGTAAATCTTTCTCACTGTTAATTTTAGTTCTATTTTCGAAAAGGCTGTCTTGCCATTTTTTTCACTTCATTGTCAATCCTGAGGGCCCCTCTGGCCACCTCCATCTTTGCCGCCAGAGTGAAGATGGCTTCAGCCTCTTTGCTCTTGGGATTCTAAACTGTCTTCCCCACCATCGTTTGCATCTGCCCAGGTTGGCAGTTGAAAGTCATCCTTTCTCATTCATCACTGCAGGTGAAACAGCAGTTGGCTTCCTAAGAGGTTTTACTCTTAAGATGCTTTACACACTGAAATCCCCTGCAACTTTCACAGAGCTTCTCAAGATTGTATGTATCTTAGTACTCAGGTTATATCCTGGGCTTTACATCTCAGGTAGATTGGAATCACTTTGTTACTGTTAGTTTCTGCTAATAGAAGTAAAAACAACATGCAAATAAGAAATAATTTAATTGCTGTATTTTGAATGCTCCTCTTTTCCCATATTCTCTCTCTCGCTCGCTTGCTCTCTCTCTCTCTCTCTCTCTCTCCACCTCCACTCTCTCTCTTTTTTTCCGGCTCCCACTGCCATACTCCCCCGAGTCCTTTAAACGCACAACCCCCTCAGCTTGTCAAGCTGGAAATGGCTCAATTAAAAGAGACTCTTACACATCCTCACCCTCACTGCTCCCGTCACACCTCAATCCCCAGTCCTCGAATGCCTTCCTGTGTCAGTACCTAAAGAGTCACCCAAAAAAAAAAAAAAAAAAAATTCTACAAAGTGTTTTCTGTAGGAAGAGACAGAAAGGAAGGATTGATTTTCTAGCTGTTTGGACATGTGTCACTTTTTAAGTAGCATTTGTTGTATTTCTCATGTTTTAATAGCTAACAGGTGTTGAGTTATTATGAGTCAGGCACTCTGCAAAGGAAGAGATGTTCCTTTCAGAAAATCTGGAAAATTCCGAGAGCTGTAAAAAAAATGGAATCCCTCATTATCCTACCCCTCAGAGAGCCACTGTTAACTTTTTAACAGTCCTTCCAGACTTTTGTACGCATCTGGAAATGTATGTAAATTAAAAAAAAAATCAAAACCGTATTCTGTTGTACAATTTGGTGTTTTGCTTTGGGCGTGTAACGTGGTATTAGGAAAACTGTTCCGCATCATGAAGTCTTACTTGCTTCTCGGGCTGCCCAGGGCGCTGCCACGTGTGCTCACCTGCGGTGTCTCCTACAGGTGTGCTCTGTGGCATGATCGCCATCGCAGATGCGGTCAAGCAGGAGGCCGCCCTGGCCGTGCACACACTGAAGAGCATGGGCGTGGATGTGGTTCTGATCACGGGGGACAACCGCAAGACAGCCAGAGCCATTGCCACCCAGGTAAGGGCCGGGGGCCGGGATGTCTCCCACATCTGAAACTGCAAGCGATTTCAGGCTGGCAGAAACAGTTTAAGGAAGATAGATAAGCACTAGTGCATTGAGCACTCAGCTTTGCTCTGGTCCTCCCCCCTCGCTGGGGCTTTTCTCTCCACACGCTTTGATCTCGGAGCCGTGCACATCCCACAGGGGACCACTTTGCTGCTGCCCCAAAGATCACATTACTGGGGCCTGGGTGCCATCATTCATTCCTGCATGGTGGCTGCAGCCCCGGAAAAGCTGTTCCAACATTCTTTATTTTCCAGTCACTGCACTGAGGAAAAAAGACCATGGCTTGAGGGCTGAAATAAACAATCTTGTAGCCTTTATATTAACAGAGTGTTTTGCCCGCCCAGCTCTTCTCACTCTGCACCAGATAAGCCCCTGGGTCCCGGCAGTTCTTCTGCGGCGCTAGGGTCTGAGTTTGGGCCACGAGGGCAGCATGACCGCACGCCTGCCTGCCCTGCCTCGCGGGGAGGGCTCCAGTGCAAACTCCAGACAACTGTATACCACCCCTTGCGGACATGTGTGTAAAGCTGTCTGCTTTTGAGAAGGAATTGCTCCTTGGGAAGGGAGCGGCAGTGCCCCGTCAGGCATCCTTCTGAGAGTACACCCACTCCCGCGTTAAAACTTGTTCCTGCATTCAGCAAGCACTTACTAAGCGCCACCCCTGTGACAGAGAGGCTACAGAGAGGAGTGAAGAGGGCACCGCCCTCGAGGAGCTCACGGTCCTGTGGGGAGGGTGGCCCAGGGACCGAGTGTAAACCAGGTGCTGGGCGCTCCAGTGGAAGAGTGCACGGGACGCATGGGAGCTGCCAGCTTACCCCTCAGCCTGGCGGGGGCCGGGGACACCTTGCAGGGGAGAGGAGGCCTGCAGGAGTCAGATGAAGAAGAAGGGGTGCTGGGGACAGCAAAAGTGACCTTTGAAGGACAGAGCAGGCAGCACGAGCACCGCCTGCGGGTGCAAGGTAGCAGCGAGTTGGAGAGGCCAAGGCGGGGCCCGCTGGGGCTGGGGGGTGGGGTGCGGGGAGCTGGGCCCAGGCAGGACCTGACCTGGGGACCTTGGGAGGCAGGCAGAGGAGTTTGGACGTTGTCCTAAGGGAAATGGGATCTGCTGGAGGCCTTGAAGCAGGAGAGTAACGTGACCAATGATTACTGTTTCAGAAAGGTCACCGGGACGGCATCTGGAGAAGAGTGTTGGGAGGGCAGGATGTGGGCGGGAGGCCAGCGAGGGTCCCAGACCACCGCGGGGTGTTGGGATGGGAGCGGGGGTACATTTGCTGTGCGACCTGGCATCTGCAGGACTTGGTGACGGGACCTGGAGGCTGAGGGCTCATGGGCTTCTGCTCCTGTTCCTGCCCCTCGGCAACACTGGATGTTATTGTGCATTTGCTTTTTTATTGACTGCTGTTCTTTCCTTTCAGGTTGGCATCAACAAAGTCTTTGCGGAGGTGCTGCCTTCTCATAAGGTGGCCAAGGTCCAGGAGCTCCAGAACGAGGGGAAGAGAGTGGCCATGGTGGGCGATGGTGTGAACGACTCCCCGGCCCTGGCCCGGGCCGACGTGGGCATCGCCATCGGGACGGGCACGGACGTGGCCATCGAGGCAGCTGACGTCGTCCTCATCAGAGTGAGCTCTGCTGCGTCTCCCCTCGCTGTTGCCCGTAGCAAGAATGCCAAGGGCCGCAGAGTGGAGCTCGCAGTTCACCGTGTGCTCCTCTCCTGCAGAATGACTTGCTTGACGTGGTGGCCAGCATTCACCTCTCCAAGAGGACCGTCCAGAGGATACGACTCAATCTGGTGCTGGCACTGATCTACAACCTGGTCGGGATCCCCATTGCAGCAGGTAGGCCCTCGCTGCCCTGTTGCCTCTGGCCCTAGTTGTGGCCAGAAGCCTTGAAGAAAGAGTTGATTTTATCATGTTCCGCTCTGTAAGTCTCCAAAGGTAAATGAGAAACTGCAGGGAGAACCCAAGCCTTCTGTTCACTGCTGGCCTCTCTGAAAAGCTGGCCAAGCTGCTCAACCCTATTTACCTTGGCCCTGTTTTCTGGAACATTATTAAGACACACAGTCTGAAAAATAATCAATATTAACAGTTATGGGGTACCCGTTACACGCTAAGCCCGGGATCAGTGCTTTAGAACTTTGTCTTAAGAATTAATCCCGCCTAGGTTTTATCCTGACTCAGAAATAATCATGGGAAGAGATGGATATTGTCTGCTCCCTAAGTCCTCCCTCCCCCACTGTATCTTGTGTCACCAGAGAGGGAAGAGTTGTTCCAAAGACTCCTGCAAGGAAAGCGCCTACATGGGCCAAGACCTATTTTTAAACATGACTGCCGCACCCCACGTTCCCCTGTTGTGTCCGAGCTGTCGGCACTGCCTCACGTGGTGGATCAGCGCGTCCACCACAGCCCGGCTCCAGCAGGTGCATTCCTGCCCTGCGGCCGGCTCAGGACCTGGTCCCCTCCCGGGCTTGCGGCTCTGTCCCAGGACCTGGTCTTGTTGCCCCTCATCAAGGTGCTTTGACGCCCTTGAGGGAGGACCGTCCGTGGAGAGAGGGCCTGTGGTCGTCAGCCTGTTGTCCTGGTGCTCACACCCCCGAGGTGCCCCTGGATGGTGGCACCTGCAAGTCCCTGGGGCGCCCTGTCCCCTGGAGCTGCCCCCAAACAGGTGATGGCACGTCTGGATGGTCCCAGGAAGGTCAGGGTGGGTGGGGGACCCCAGTCCCCTTGACGGTGCCCCCGCCCAGCTCTGAGACCGCCCGCCTCAGGCCCACGGGCACGCAGTCAGCGGCCAGCCCAGGGGCTTCCGAGCTGCCCTGAGGAGAGCTTCTGGTGGGCGGCGAGGCTGGGCCCCCCTCGCTGTCTGCCCTGGGCTGCGGCCTGAGTGTAGTCCCCCTCTTGGCCAGGTGTCTTCATGCCCATCGGCGTCGTGCTGCAGCCGTGGATGGGCTCGGCGGCCATGGCTGCCTCCTCCGTGTCCGTGGTCCTCTCGTCACTGCAGCTCAAGTGGTGAGTCCCCGCGGCGGGCCCGGGGGGCGGGGTGGGTGTGCACCCCAAGCGGGGCCCGGCGTGTGTTTGTGTAATGGCTTGTCCACCGCGAGCCAACAGTTTACCTCTGATCAGTCACCTCGCACTGCTTCCTCCCGTTACTCTGCTCGACGGCTGTTTATGTCGAGAGGTAGCTGTAGGATCCCTGTCTGTAATCATTTAACAAAAGTTAATGACAGCCTACTATGTACCAGGCATTTGGCTAGAAAGTTTCTAAGTTGGGAACTTGCCCTGAGCCATAGGAGTTTCGTGGCCTTTCTTTCCTTTAAAAGCCTTGAGGCCCTGATACTGCGTGTTATTAAAGACTTCATGAGAGGCCTTCACCGAGCTTTACAAAAAAAGGCTGTGTGTCCAGAATGGCTCAGGTGCTCTTGGATTCTTGCTTTGCAGCTACAGGAAGCCAGAGCTGGCGTGGTATGAGGCGCAGGCGCAGGGCCGCGTGAAGCCCCTGACCGAGTCCCAGGTCAGTGTGCACATCGGCATGGACAACCGGCGGCGTGACTCCCCACGGGCCGTGCCCTGGGACCAGGTCCGCTACATCAGCCAAGTGTCCCTGTCCTCCCTCAAGTCTGATGGGCTGTCCCGGCACGGCACCGCGGCCGGCGACGAGCGGGGAGCAAGTGGCCTCCGCTCCTGAGTGACCGGGACGAGGAGCCGTGCGTCCGAAAGCCGCAGGCGGTTGTGGCCCCCGCCCGGCCCCCCTCCCTGTGTGGCCGAGGCTCCAGCCCGACAGCAGCAGCAGCAGGCGGCGGAGCCCCTCGCCAGCCCTGGACCTTCTAGATCACCCCTCCCCGCGGCTTGTGGACCACGCTGCCGGGGTCCCACGGGCTCATTGGAAACCCTGCTGGCCTCGAGGAGAGGAGGGACAGCCAGCCCTCCTCACATCCTGTGCCGTAGCGTTTGGGATGACTGCCTGTGAAACGAGGACGATCCCGCTGGGTCCAAAAACTTAGCTGGGCCTGTCCACAGAGTTCAGGCTCTGGCGCTTTTTGTTTCTTTTGGTTTTTGTTTTTTTGTGTTTTTTTTGCGGTACGCGGGCCTCTCACTGCTGTGGCCTCTCCCGTTGCAGAGCACAGGCTCCGGACGCACAGGCTCAGCGGCCATGGTTCACGGGCCCAGCCGCTCTGCGGCACGTGGGATCCTCCCGGACCGGGCCACGAACCCGTGTCCCCTGCATCGGCAGGCAGACTCTCAACCACTGCGCCACCAGGGAAGCCCTCTGGCGCTTTTTGACGACACCCACATGCATCGCGTATCCCAGACCACCACTTACCTCAGGTGTCCCTGTCTTTTCTGCTGGCGCCATCTCTTCCTTTTCTGTCCTTGACCCTGGGGCTGTGGCACTCCGTCGTCTGAGGGCCAGGCTGATGTCCTCACGTCCCCGCGGCTGCTCTGCAGGGGGCTCATGTGCTCCTTCCTGAACCCCTTGCCCACACGGCCACCAGAGAGCCGCCATGTTTCTTTCTCCTCGGGGTGAGGAGAGGTCTTTGTTGCTTACGACCCTCTTCTCCGTGGAGTCCTGGCTTCTCAACGCCGCCGAATCCAGTGCTGTTGCTGACTGTCACTGCCCAGCTGGAGGGAGGGTCTCAGAGCCCGAGACTTGAGAAATTCGGCTTCTTGGGGGGGGGGGGGGGTCCGGGGGGACCCAGGGAGGCATGTGGTGAAGGAACCTGCTTGCTGCGTTCCAGGGGCTTCAGTTACATGGCCCACTATGTGACTGTCACCCCACGTGGTGCATTGTGGGAGTCAGGTCAGTGCTGCCCCAGTGCCTACAGCACTCCGGGGAAGCGATACCCAAACAAGAGAGGAAATCTCAGTCCTCCACACGCATTGACTTCTGCACGCAGAGCTGGTGCCTTAGGAAGGGGGTGACCACAGTTTCCCAAGAGAACATCTGTTTCTAACTTTAAGTGGCCTTTGTGGTTGCACAGCATCGGAGGGGCAGCCGTGGGGCCCATGGCGGACTCAGAGCTTGGTGGTGATTGGCAGACCACGCAGGGTAGACTAGTACTATCAGAATCTTAGACTAGGCAGTGCAGAGCCTGTTCTAAGTTCCAAGGTGAAGCCCTTATCACACACATTTTAGTTAGTTATTGTCAGTTATTTTCCAGGGGGATATAAGCACTTTTTATAAGTTACCTCTAATCCTCCCAACAAGCCAGCAAAGTTAGATAATTCACAGGCGGGAAACAGGCTCAGAGAAGCTAGGAATCCCACCCAGGATCACACAGCCAGTATACGTGGCAGAAGAGGGATCTGAATTCATGTCTGTTGGCTCTGAAGTCTTTTCTCTAACTTGGCCCTACCCTGAATATTTTGCTCGATAAGAATAAACGAGAAAAAGGCCCTTGCGCTCCCGGAAGACCGAACCTGCCAGGTGATATATTGCTGACTTGGGGTGAGATCTGACCGCGAGGTCATGTCATGTTCCCTTTGGATGGTTCCTTTCCATTTGCATATAATTTAGTTTTTGCTGGGTCTTAGCCTCTAAAGTTGATGTGCAGGGTTTTGTGTTTTTATGGTTTCCAGTCTTCCCTCCCCTCCCCAGCCCCTTCCTGCTCTGTGTTCCCAATTGTGTCCTCTCTTTACTCCTGGCTGTGCTTGGGAAATGTGTCCTGTTTTCTAACTGGGCTAATCATTGTCTAAAGAATCTAATTGTATTGATTTTTCAAAAAGCTTTTAGGACCATAGATGTCATGTTTATAGGGACATGGAAATATTTATATAATTGTACAGAAAATAACCTTTCAGAGATGTTCAAAGTATAAGTTTGTTTTGGTCAGAAAAGAAGAATTCCTATTTCAAAAACTTTCCCATGCTACATTAGAATAAAGTTTCTTTTTCTATTCATCTAAAAATTTGCCTTTGGCTGGCTCCGAGTGGGAAGCGTGTAGGAGCCAGTGCAGCGCCATCTTTGGTGAGAACCTTGAGGTGCTGGCTTTGCTCAGTGCCTTTTCAGGGGGAGAAAAGAATGCGGTTTAACAGTGGAGGCCAGGAGGGTGGCCCGAGCCCTCTGATGGGCTATCCCAGCACTGTGTGAGCCCCTCTCCCGAAGGCCTTCCTCAGTGGTCTGTGGGGAGAGCTCTGGAAAGCACCGCCTCAGGGTACCTGTCCCGCTGGTTCGGACACGGGCCTAGGTGACCCCATCATATGCACTTCCCTGATTGAGGGCGATTGTCTACAAATGGCTGTTCTCAAATGCACACATTTAATCAGAACGGCTATATTTTGGGATCCTTGGCCCTGAAGGAATCGGGTGGGAGGGGTAGTAGAAAAGTCTGGACCAAAGTGCTGTGCTGGGAAGGCTCTGTGGGCATCTTGTGTGTGTGTGGTGGGGGGGGGAGCTGTACCTAGAGGTGAAGTGACAGTGTCATTCATCATCCAAACCAGGATACTTTTAAGAGTGAAAGGAGGTGCTATTAACAATTATGACAGGGCAACTGGCCTGAACTGGGACTACCCAGGCAAACTGGGACGTGTGGTCACCTGCCTTAAAGGGGAAATAGACATTTTGCTGTCGTCACCAACACAAACTGTAACACTTCAGAACTTTGCCCTGATTGTAGGTTCCACAGACATGCTGGTGACCTAATCCTTCATCAGACTGAGAGATTTCCCCCTCTGTCACATCCTGATACCAACACTTCTCTGTAGAGTCATTAAGGTGACTGTCTGGCAGCTTGGTGTCAGTGCACAGCTGGAGAGCCAGGCACGGGCTACGCCAGGTGCCCTCCAGCACAGCCTTAGGACTTGACACCCGGCCTGGCTATGGGAATTTCATGTCGTATGCACGTCCCGTTGTGGAAAGGGAAGGTTGAGTCCATTTCTTTAGAAAATAGACGTTTTCTAAAACTTGAGCAAATTTCCCTGATAGGATTCCACATGCACCCGAATAAATCATAACATCTGTCCATTCCTGATAACTTTTCAGCCTTTAAGACCTTGGTGAAGAATTGTGATAGGATTACCTATTAAATAAATGAATGTAATAATTCTAGATTTTCTCTTTCTCTTAAACGGCACCTGGAAATTGACATGTCCAAAAATCGGTCCCCAAATTGTTTTGCTGGTTTACTGTGGAACCAAGACTAATAAAAAAATGACCTTTATTTTAAGAAAATCCAGCGTAAGCCAAACTCAGCCAATCAAATAGGTGAATTAGAAAAAGATTTGAATTGCAGAAGGATTTTTTTTTTTTTTGCTTTGAAAAATTCATGATGGTACTTCAGCAGCTAAGTTCCCTAATGTGTATAAAATTCTTCTGGAGTGAGAAAAGTTTTATTTGCATACAACTTTTTCTTCACTGCATCTTCTGTTTTAAAAGAAAGTAAGGAGTAGCATACACGAAGAAATGCTTTAGGCAGCCACTCGTGCTGACGCTCGGTTTCCCCTTCAGGTTACCTTGAAGTGTGGGAAAGCTGAGTTGGTATTGGAAAGTATTGCGGAGCTCTTAGGAATGAAACCACCCTCCCCTCTTCATTTTCAACCTCAACTTGGGCGGAGACATGAGCACCATTGTTTTGGTGCCTTCCAGAGGGAGATGTCTGCTTGTCTGCCGTGTTCCTTTGTGTAAAGACAATGGCAACAGCTGAAATTACAGGATAGAATGTGAGAATGTTAAATAACGCTGTGAAATCCCAGAGTCTCCTTTACTCTGTTCAAAAAGATTAAAAAAATAAATAAACTGATGGAAAATCATCTAAGGGCTAAGATGAAAACAAGAGCTAATGGAAATTTAACATTTTTTCCCACTGAAAAGGAAATGGCAATCATTTCTTCTTTATATAAACATGAAACTGCTTGTAGCAAAAACTGAAGCATGCAGAAATTTATAAAGGGGGGAAGAGGCTGCCATAATACCACCACCCCAAAAAAGGAAACCCCATGGACACGATTTCATGGAGGGGTATCCTTTGTGAGGGGACAGCACTGGGGCACTGAGAGAGCGAAGCCTATCTGCCCATGGGGGACCCAGCTCCCTGACCACGTTAAAACCATCTGAGCACAGAGGTGCTGTAGGGGCCCTGTTGTGAACTGATGGCCACCCAGGTACCCGTAAGTTCAGGGGACAGACAGCGTTCAAATACTGTGGGTGTCACAGTTGGGTCCATCACTTTTGGGCCAGCTGGTCCTCACAGTGGTGTGAAGAGATACTTGCGTCCCTGCCCCATTTCAACAGTCAAGCTGACTGTCCAGGAGACAAGAGTCAGGCTGAGTGTTCAAGCCCATTTGCTCCGGCCACAAAGCCCGTGTGCCCCTCTGGGCTACCCACTCCCTGCAAAGGTGATGCTGGATACTCTCCTTAGCAGGAGAGGCTGGGCTTCCTCGCCACCCCTTGGTGCCTGGCTTGGGACACAAGTGTTCTTTGGCAGGATAGTGTGGTTTATCTCAAGAGCCACCAGGTGTCTCTCTGACCAAAACAACTTCCCAGTCTGCAGCCAGAGCCCAGATTCTCTTGGTCAGTTTTTGGAAGCATCTGGAAATTCAAATAGACATCATCATAATGAAAATGGGGGTGATGGGGCAGAGCGTGAGGCTGGAGTTGGCCCTGGCACTGGGTGCCTCCACGATGTGTTTATATCGGTACTTGCAGCCCAGGGCTTGAGCCTTCTCAAATTTGCTCTTAGCCGTGCAGAGTATATCAGTGGGATGACTCAGCAGTGACATCCCTTTGTTGTCACGTGTGCCTTAGCGTCATATAATATTCCTGCAAGTTTAGATCTTTTTTAAAAAAATAGAGTTATTTATTTATTTATTTATGGCTGCATTGGGTCTTTTTTTTTTTTAACATCTTTATTGGAGTATAATTGCTTTACAATGGTGTGTTAGTTTCTGCTTTATAACAGAGTGAATCAGCGATACCTATACATATATCCCCATATCTCTTCCCTCTTGCATCTCCCTCCCTCCCACCCTCCCTATCCCACCCCTCTAGGTGGTCACAAAACACCCAGCTGATCTCCCTGTGCTATGTGGCTGCTTCCCACTAGCTATCTATTTTACATTTGGTAGTGTATATATGTCCATGCCACTCTCTCACTTTGTCCCAGCTTACCCTTCCCCCTCCCCATGTCCTCAAGTCCATTCTCTAGTAGGTCTGCGTCTTTATTCCCATCTTGCCCCTAGGTTCTTCATGACCTTTTTATTTTTTTTGAGACTGCATATATATGTGTTAGCATACGGTATTTGTTTTTCTCTTTCTGACCTACTTCACTCTGTATGACAGACTCTAGGTCCATCCACCTCACTACAAATAACTCAATTTCTTTTCTTTTTATGGCTGAGTAATATTCCATTGTATATATGTGCCACATCTTTATCCATTCATCTGTTGATGGACACTTAGGTTGCTTCCATGTCCTGAGCTGTGATGAACATTTTGGTACATGACTCTTTTTGAATTATGGTTTTCTCAGGGTATATGCCCAGTAGTGGGATTGCTGGGTCATATGGTAGTTCCATTTGTAGTTTTTTAAGGAACCTCCATACTGTTCTCCATAGTGGCTGTATCAATTCACATTCCCACCAACAGTGCAAGAGGGTTCCCTTTTCTCCACACCCTCTCCAGCATTTATTGTTTCTAGATTTTTTGGTGATGGCCATTCTGACTGGTGTGAGATGATATCTCATTGTAGTTTTGATTTGCATTTCTCTAATGATTAGTGATGTTGAGCATTCTTTCATGTGTTTGTTGGCAATCTGTATGTCTTCTTTGGGGAAATGTCGCATTGGGTCTTGGTTGCTGCATGTGGGCTTTCTCTAGTCATCTTGAGCGGGGGCTACTCTTCGTTGTGGTGCGCGGGCTTCTCACTGCAGTGGCTTCACTTGTTGCAGAGCACGGGCTCTAGGCACGTGGGTTTCAGTAGTTGCAGCGCACGGGCTCAGTAGTGTGGCTCACGGGCTTAGTTGCTCTGTGGTATGTGGGATCTTCCCAGCCCAGGGCTCGAACCCGGGTCCCCTGCATTGGCAGGCGGATTCTTAACCACTGCGCCACCAGGGAAGCCCTAGATATTTTTTTTAAAGCTTGAACATTAAAAACAAAAAGGCTTTAAGGGCTCACAGTGTTTTCAATGGCTCCAAAGCTCCAAGTTCCAAGACTCCTGTATTTGCATTGGGCTTATAAGCCTCCACCGCAAGCCCCTGTCAGGAGTCTGTCCCCAGCAGTGTCCAGGGCCCCAGGGGGCCGCTTGATCCTGAGGAGGGCTTACCTGCTCCAGATCTCTGTTTCCTCATCTATTCAATGAGCAGCACTGCCCTCTCGACTGTCGGGCGGGATGAGGATGGAAGGGGCATCCATAGGGACACCCACGCGAGAGCAAGGAGCCGATGGTCTGGGGTAACCTCAACAGCAATGGGCCTGTCTTCCAGTCTCCTTCAGATCTTCCTGCCTTGTTGCAATTTAAATACCAAAGTGTGATCTGGGGCCTGGGCTTTCACATCTGTACAAAATGGGGATAATCGTAGTTTCTACCTCCCAGGGCTGTGGTGAGGATATAATGAGGTCGACTGGGGAAAGCACATCCTGAGAAATGTTAGCTGCCGTCGTTGTCACTGATGTTGTGTGATGGTGGCTTTGTCCTAGGAGGAAGAAACAACCCACAGCCTTGCTACCCCCAGCAGGTAAAAACCATCTTTGTATGTTTCCTGGTTGAGCTGGAGGGAGCACCTACTTATGGGTGTGCTTCTGAGACTTCATGGACCTCGCAGTTTGCTTTAAAAGGAGCGGCCTGGGCTTCCCTGGTAGCGCAGTGGTTGAGAGTCCGCCTACCGATGCAGGGGATGCGGGTTCGTGCCCCGGTCCGGGAAGATCCCACATGCCGCGGACCGGCTGGGCCCGTGAGCCATGGCCGCTGAGCCTGCGCGTCCGGAGCCTGTGCTCCGCGACGGGAGAGGCCACAACAGTGAGAGGCCCGCATACCGCAAAAAAAAAAAAAAAGAAAAAGGACCAGCCTCAGAGTTGGGCAGACCTGAGTTCAAAACCTGCTGCTACCCCTTGAGAAAGTCACTCCACCTTTCTGAGCTTCCGAATCGGCATAGAAGGAAAGAGCTCCTGCTTCACCGGCTTGTGAAGGTTAAATGAAACTGTGGGTGTGAACACCTAGCACGATGCTTGGCACACGGTAGACACTCATGACAGGTAATTATCGTTGGAATGACACTGACATGACGTCCCCCAGCAGGGGACCACGCGGTGAAGACTCTCCAGGAGATTCCAGGATTGTCCTGCAATGGGATGCAGCCTCTGAGAAGACACTTACCGACTGTTTGAATGATGCTGGTTCCCAGTGGGAATTAGGGAAATGACCACAGAGGACGCTAGTCAACAAGAGCTGTGAAAAAAGTAAGGTGGTTTCTTTTGAATGTGTCGGTTCAGTTTAGTTTAGAAGGCAGGATCTTGTCTCACTCGACTTATCTGCATTATATTTAGAAGTGTGATCACTTCCCCCAGTCTTTTTTGACATTTTTCCCTTCTCTCCAGGGTAGAATTACATCACCTCAGGTATGGTTTCCTAAAAAAACGCACTAACATTTGATTAAAATAGAACAATCTTGCTCTGCTATTTCTGATGACTCAAACTTGGGGGCTAAATATACACCCAGCACAGAGGTGTGGTGTTTCCATCACCAAGGTGGAGTGGCCATGACACCATGTGGATTCAGTCTCTGGGTCACCAGCCCTCAATAGGGCCCTGGGAGAATCCCGCTGGGGTCTGGAGGAATACGGTGGTTTTATCAACTTCTGTTTTCTCCTTCCTGCTTAATAGTTAGAGTTAAGGCTAAATTCCATATGTACTTAGAATACAGCTAAATTTTGAAATGTATTACTTCTAGGAAAGTAAAAGAGATGTATGCGGCCAGTCTCTGGATTTAGATACACTTAAGTTTGGATCTAGTGGGGTTTCCTGTAAAGTAGTAAAAATACTAGATACCTCAGGATGGGGACTTCATTCTCCATTTAAAGCTCCACCCACTTCTAGGTAATTTTTTTTTTTTTGGCTGCACCACTTGGCATGTGGGATCTTTGTTCCCTGGCCAGGGATCGAACCTGTGCCCCCTGCAGTGGAAGCGCAGAGCCCTAACCACTGGACCGCCAGGGAAGTCCATCTAGGTAATTTTTAATGTGCATGCCTCTTTACTTATCATTTCTCCCCTGTCCCCTCTGAGGACATTCAGTGCAAATGACTCCAGCCTTCCTTCTCCTCTCTGTTCATCCCCCCACCAGCCTGCCTCCCCCCCCCCCCCCGCGAGACTCACGACCACCACACACACACACACACACACACACACACACACACACACCTCTCTAATGGGCAGGATGAGATTCTGTGCCTTAGGAGATGGATTTAGAGAGGAGAGGAAAGTTGCATCTTGTCCCTGTATTGGGGAGGAGGGTCACGTGTGACCTGGCCATTGAAGGGTGGGTTGTAATTTCATGGAAGAACATGGAGGGAGAGGCCTGGAGGGGCAAAGGGGCCTTGAGGGCAAAGCCAGTGGCCAGCCTGGTTGGTCAGAGCTGTGTGGCAAGTGGTAGGGGGAACGTGCAAAGGGTATGAGCTATAAAGGAAGGTTCTGGTACACGTCTCTCTGTATCTCTCTATAATTAACTCAACTTAAGCGACATTTGGGATCTATCTATCTGTCATTTATCTATGTATCTTTATTATATATAGATATACATGGATGTGTATACACATATATATTTCTATATATGTATATATGTGTGTTGCTATTGTTAAAACATCTAGATTAGTAAAAGGAAAGAAAAAAGTTATTTCTACCTTTATTAACATCTGTTGTTAGAATTACTTCCTTCTTTCTTTCAAATTCCATTGGAAGTGCTCATAAGCAATACTGTTGGTGGTGGCATAAGAGAGCAGCTGAGAAACTATCAGAAGGCTGACCCTGTTTCCACGTGGTTTTAACCAGTCATGTCCTGGGAGTCATGCTGAGGTGCTCAGGAGAGAGGAGCCCTTGGAAGGAGCACACACAGGAACCCTGTCCTCAAGCGGCTTCGTCGGGTCACCTGAACACAAGCAGTGGAGTTTGGGGGAAGGATTAGACACTGAGTAGGAGCTGAGCCCTGGCGCACTCCTTTTAAGCACAAGAGATATTTACAAAGGAGCCACTGAGGAAAGTGGCCTGGAAGGGGGTCGAGGAGAGGGTAGGATTTGTGAAGCCAGCGTCGGGAATGTAGGAGGGTTGGCCTGAGTGGGGTGCAGGCCAGGGTGGGCTGGCTGAAGCCTACGTGAGGCTGGGGGATGTCAGGGGGTGCTCCACAGGAAGCTTCTGGTTGGCTGGCTGGCCACCTCCTGCCAATTCTTATTGCATCAACGTCTCTGTGAAGTCTTGAGCATGAAAACCTGAGTTTCCCAAGCATACTGAAGGGACGACAGAATCTCTCCTTCCACGATACAATTGCCAGTGGGTGCAGAGGCAGGATCGTGATGGCATAGGGTGTTCCAGGAATGCTCCTCAAAGAGGGTGAGCACTGAGTGAACGTCAAGTGTACGAGGGATTTGCTGAGCGGGAGAGGAGGAGGCATTGGGTCCAGGTGGTGCGTGTGGAGGGGAGAGTGGACTGGCTGCTGGGGACGAGGGGACAGGGGCTGAAGAGATGGGCGGGGCCGCACTGTTTGGAGGGAAGCGTAACTGGTGCAGGACAGGGAAGCAGGGACAGCTGGGGGTGGGGTCCTTTTTTCTCCTCCCCCCACTCCGGAGACTCTGCCGCCCCTCCCCACCCCCTCCTCTGAATAGTGGCCACAAGAGTGCAGAGCTAGGGGTCCTGGGAAGAGGAACACGTGCCAACCTTGGCCCCTCCTGGCCTCAACCCCGCTCCAGGATGGTGAAGACCCTCCACAGGCCCGGAGGAGAGTTTAAACAGCATCTGGGCGGGGCTCCTGTCTCCAGAAGATCGTGTGACAGTCCCAGTCAGGGGTGACAGGCAGGGAAGGCAGAACACTTGTCCATCTGGGGCAAGGCTGAGGAAGGTGTGCTTTCCAAACCCCAGTGGAATACGAATCCCTTCTCTTCCCACCCTGCCCCACCGGGGAGCGGGAGTGATGTTTATTCATTAACTCAGAGAGAATTCGCAGAACCCCAAAGGATGCTTCTTCCAGAAGCATGCCCCAAAGCACGTGCTCACCTGGAAATCCATCCAGTGGATGCAAACGGGCTGGATTTTACCTTTGGAAGGAAATTCACCTTCAGTGAAAACTGAGGGGCTCCTGGCTTTGGAGGAAGGGGCTCTCGTCTCTGCAGGAGGAGGGCCCAGAGCCTAACTGGGTTGGAGTTTTTTCCTCCCTCCCCTCCCCTCCCCTTTCTCTTTCCCCTTCTCCCCTTCCTTCTTCCTTCCCTCCCTCCCTTCCTTCCTTTTCTTTTCTTCTGTTTTTTTTTAACAGGTAGCTTTGGAGCTGTTTGTCTCTCAGGATTCCCTCACATCCCTGACGGGGCCAGCTGCGGGGTGGCTGCTAGCCTGCACGGACCCCTGAGACAGGGGCTCCGGCCGCCGGCTGATGCTCTTCCGAAACTTCGGTGTGGATGCAGCACAGCTGGTACTGTTTTGTTTCTCCTGACCTTGACAAGCTACCCTTTCTGTCGCTGCCCCAGGTCATCATGACTGGGGACAGAGAGGCCATGTCAGATCCACAAAGCCGGCTCCTCATTAGCTCATTTGGGTCCTATTTCTTTTCTTTTTTCTTTTTTTGGTGGTACGCGGGCCTCTCACTGTTGTGGCCTCTCCTGTTGCGGAGCACAGGCTCCGGATGCGCAGGCTCGGCGGCCATGGCTCATGGGCCCAGCCGCTCTGCGGCATGTGGGATCCTCCTGGACCGAGTCACGAACCCGTATCCCCTGCATCGGCAGGCGGACTCTCAACCACTGTGCCACCACGGAAGCCCGGGTCCTATTTCTTGAAAGTCCTCATCGAATGGCTCTGATGCAAGGCCTAAACAAGGGGCAGGGAGGCCTGAGTCACAGGTCAGACCTCAGAGTCTAAAATCGGAGTGGGTTTGACAAAAGATTGTCCTCCCACCTCCTGGCACTGGTGGGCTGCAGTGTGGGTTTCCCGGGGACTCATCTGGATTTGCTAACCCAGAGGCTCCTCCAAGAAAACTGCCCAACCAGCTCCACAAGGTGACGTTCTGTCACCTGAATCCCATCCAGGATTCAAATAGTGCCTCCGTCCAACACCACACACCGGGGTAGACAGAACAATGGCCCCCCAAAATACGCACTTTCTAGCCTTCAAACCCTGTGACTGTTATCTTACCTGGCAAAGGGGGCTTTGCAGATGTGATTAAGTGAAGGATCTTGAGATGGGGAGGGCATCCCGGATTATCTGGGTGGGCCAGTGCAGGCATTATGAGAGGCAAGTGGGAGGATCAGAGTCAGACAAGGAGGTATGAGGATAGAAGTGAGATTCATGTCTTTGAAGATGGAGGAAGGGGCCACAGACCAAGGAATACAGGCGGCCTTGAGAAGCTGGAAAAGGCAAGGCAATGAATTCTCCCCTCAAGCTTCCAGAAGGACCCACCCCTGCTGACACCTTGATTGGAGCCCATAAGACCATTTTGGACCTCTGACCTCCAGAACCGTAAGACAATAAATGTGTGTTGTTTGAAGCCACTGAGTTTGTGGTACTTTGTTACAGCAGTGATAGGAAAATAACCTGCCCCCCTAAGGTCTCTGCAGGCGCCTGGGCCGATCGGTCTTGGGAGGGACAGCCTGAGCCTGCCCAGACCCTCCCAAGCTTCTCCAGAGAAGGTCCTGAAGCTGAGTGAGTCTGGAAAACACTGGTGTATAAAAAGGACTCTTTAATGCAGATGACGTCTCAGAGCACTTAACGTGTGTATCTGTCTAGTGAGGCTTCAAGACAAGGGCGTGTGCAGAGGGTTTCCTGGTGCTCTAACTGTGAAACTCCTTTTCAAGTGATAACTCACACGATTGGATGGTCTGTGAAGATTAACTGATGTAAAGTCCACCTCTCCCCCGCCTGTTTATCTCCATCCTGTGACCCCCCCCATTCCAACTCTCCCCTTTCCTCTATAAAAGCACGCACTCTTCCTTGTTCTCTGGATTTGCCTATGGTCTGCCAGAGCTTGCATTCTCAAATTGCAATTCCTTTGGCTATTCCCAAATAAATTCATTCTGCTGGTAAGGTAACTGGCTCTTTTATTTTTAAAATTAACAAAGTCTTGTCTTTTAACTCTCCAGTCTTAGCCGGCTTAAGACAAAGTAGTTTCACTTCATCTGAAAAACTACACAAAGTAGTCTTTAACTGGCCTTTGTGAGAAGTCTGTTTAAGCACTCGTGCAAAATATAGGCAACACTCTATTTTCCTACTGAGTATAAAGCATGCTGAGAATGGGTTCTTTGATCCCAGCCATATAAATCACTATTAAAATGCCTCATGGACTCGTCACTACCAACTTCTTACCTGTATTTCCATAAAATAATGCCATTGGCTCTCTAGTCCTTTGATCCTGACCTTGATGATGAAAGCTTTATGGCCTGCTCCCTCCCTTCTTTTCTTCCTCCCTCTCTCCTGCCCTCCCTCCCTTTAGGTTAAGCCATTATGAGTTAGGTATGATGTGCTAATAGCATAGAGATAAGATGACTGTACTCGCTGCTTGGTGTTGAGTGGGGCAATAAGAAAAGCAAACAAGCACAGTAACGTTTTTTTTGTGTGTGTGGTACGCGGGCCTCTCACTGTTGTGGCCTCTCCTGTTGCGGAGCACAGGCTCCGGATGCGCAGGCTCAGCGGCCATGGCTCACGGGCCCAGCCGGTCCGCGGCATGTGGGATCTTCCCGGACCGGGGCACGAACCTGTGTCCCCTGCCTCGGCAGGCGGACTCTCAACCATTGCGCCACCAGGGAAGCCCCACATTAACGTTTTAAAGGGCCATTGGTAGGTGACCCACAGAGGAAAGTGGCACACTCGCCCATGTGTACACAAGGAAACCTACAAAGGACAGTCACTGCCACACTGTTTGTACAGGAAACAGCCAAGATGTCCACCAGTAGGGAAATAAAGAGAAAAGTTGTGCTGTGTGTCATGTACCGAAACACTCCGCAGCATTCAAGATGCATGAACCAGATCTTCCTGTATCAATATGGGTAACTCTGGAAAGCACAATGTGGAGGGGAAAAAGTTACCGTCAGACACGTAGAGGGAAATTGCTTTCTGTAAATTTAAAAAACAAAATGGTTCCATATATTGTAGACACAGACTTCTACAGTCAAAGTATAAACATAGTCCGGAGATACTCCCTGAGTTCAGAACAGGGGTTTCCTCTGAGGAGAAAAGAAAGAGAATTGGGTCTGGGAGTGTTTGAGAGGTATGTTAGGGTGTTAGGGTCTTCCACTATATTTGTAACATGTTGATTCTAAAAATATGGAGGAAATATGCCAAAATGACAGCACTGGTTAGATCTGGGTGGTGGGTACATGAGTTCTGTTATATTACTCTCTCCCTCTCTCTCTCTCTCTCTCTCCACATATATATATATATATTTTTTTTCATATGTATAAATTTTTAAAAATACGCGTGGGTGTGGCATTTGGAGAGAAGCCATGACTGAAGCTATAGAGTCAGGGCATCTTCACAGAGAGCTCAAGTAAAGCAGTAGGCAGGCCCTGCACTTTGAGTTGTGACACAGAAGAAGTGAGCAAAGACCTTGGAAAACACTTATTTTTAAGGGACGAGGTAGAGAAAAGGAAGGAACAGAGCCAGGAGCGATGTGTGAACAGGAGGTCCAGCAAAGAAAAATTTTTTTAAAAAAAATTATAATGAAAAAGGTCAACTGGTCCAAGTGTATACAAGTGCAGAAAATAGCAAGGGGAATCCCCATACACCCACCCGAGCCTCTCCTTGAACTGAGTAACTGTCACGATTTTGCCAAATTTGCTTCTTCTATTTCCTCTTTCCTTTTTTCCCCTGTTTTGGTTGGCTGAAGTGGTTTAAAGCAAATCCCAGACCTCATGTCTTTCCACCCTACCACAGTGTGCATTTCTGAGCTATCCAGACGTTGAGAAGGATTTTTAAGGAGGGAAATGTCAGCGGTAGTAAATGTTGCAAATGACCTGAGAGACGAGAGGACCGAGGGGCTGTCACAAAAACTTCAGGTGTCAGAGTGGACATGTCTGAGGGTCCTGTGCACCGTGGGATTGGCCCTGGATGCCGCACGCAGCCTCAATAGAGGCGAGACAGTGGGGGAGCGCTGGTATTTCCACTGTGACACATATAACCTGGCTGACCTCTACTGCCTGGCTTTCTCCACCTCAGGATAAAGTTCCTTAGCCTCGCTGAGTGTCAGTTTCCTTGCTCATTAAAGGGGCTTAATATGACCCACCTCATAGGGTTTTATGGGATGAAATGAGGTGTTACATGGTGCGTTCCATGATCCAACTCATGTTGGCCCATAGCACCTTGGAAGTGGTCCTCGTCCCTGGGCTAAGCTGAACTTGGCAATCAAGTGGGCACTTTTTACAGCTTGTACCCCTGGCTTCCTTCTTCCTGATGTGTGTTAAGTGGAGACTGTGTTGGCCTTCCCTGGTGGTGCGGTGGTTAAGAATCTGCCTGCCCAATGCAGGGGACACAGGTTTGAGCCCTGGTCCGGGAAGATCTCACATGCCGTGGAGCAACGAAGCCCATGTGCCACAACTACTGAGCCTGTGCTCTAGAGCCCAAGAGCCACAACTGCTGAGCCCACGTGCCTAGAGCCCGTGCTCCACAACAAGAGAAGCCGCAGCAATGAGAAACTCGCACACTGCAACTAGAGAAACCCCATGCGCAGCAATGAAGACCCAGTGCAGCCAAATATAAATAAATAAATACAATTTTTAAAAAAAGAGACTGTGTTGAAACATGAGGACATCTGGAGAGATCTCAAACCCTGCAGAGTGCAGAGCAGAGGCTCAGGGCTTGACGGCAGCTAATTGTTCCCCGGCAGATGTCAGCTTTGCCTGACTATCTCTCTCAGCGCGTTTGCAGCTGTACAGCAGGCTAACAGCCTCTGGCATTCTCCTCCTGTCTCCATCCTCCCAAATGCACCCCAAATCCCAGCCATGCTGCTTAATTACCACAGGCCCACCTGACGGCAACACGCTTCTATGATTTTATTTGTCATCTTTAGAGCACGTGTAGGATTTTTTTTTTTTTCCAGAGACTTCAGAAGTTTGTCCTGTGGATACATTTTCCAGGAGAAAATGCCAACAAATAGGGCAGGGCTGAGTTTCCTAAATGTCCTGATCCCCTGGAAGCTTCTGTTCTTCAGCATCCCCCAGGGGGACGTGTGCTATAATTGCTGCAGACTTGAGGTGGTCCTGCTTCAGGCTCTGTAGCCCAGAGAGTCTCACTTCCGCATCAGTGTCTGGCCTGGATTTGGGTTATCTGAAGCTGCCCCTGCAATGCAGCTGCAAATCCAGAGAAAGAGGAACGCAGAACCTGCTCACCAGGGAACAGCTCGATAAGTACATGTTGTCACTGGCGAAGAGAGAGCTGGCAGACAATATAATTACAGTCATTCCAAGAGATTCATTCTGCTGAATTACCCCTTTAGGGGGCAGCCCTCCCATTTCTTTGGTGCCAGTATGATTAAAAAAAAAAAAAAAAACTCATTGGTAAATTTCAAAATGCTACAGGTAAAAGCAAACTGCTTTCCTTAGCTCCTTGGTTATTTGTTTAGGATTTTATGTATCTCGTTAGAATTGTTTTGCAATAAATTGAGGTCCCTGGCCCTGCCTTTTGGGGGAAGAGAAGAGTCCAAGATCAGAGGGAGGAGATGACCTCAACTGTATCCCATGGAAACATTAGCTTCAGGACAACAACAGCACAGACCAAGCCCTGGCAATGCACTTTGTCTACTCATCCATTTCTTAATTTGGTGTCTGAATCAACAGCCTTTGTGGCCAGAGAGAGGAAGAGGGGAAGTTGTGAAATTTCTTGCCTTGGGAAGCTTGGTTTAATGGACACCTGTTTGTTGTGAATGTCAGACAGAACCCTGGGCTCAGGAGGGTGGATTTCATAACTCTGAACATCCTTCTCATAATCGTTTCCATCAGTCTGCTTTACAGATTCCGAAGTATTTCTTCTGCTTCATTTGCTCAGGTATCCATTCATCCATTCAACGAGCATTTATTAAATGTGAACTGTGTGCCAGGACTGCACTGAGCACTGGGGATACTGTCACTGTCTTCCAGGGGCTTATAAGCCAGTGCAGCAGGCAGATGTGCAGACAGCGTGGTCCATGCCACTCTGGTGGGAAGCCCACGGCCTGGGGCACCTACCCAGCCTGGGAGAGGGGACAGACCAGGCTCCCTGGAAGGGACCTGAATAAATAACTGGGGGCTGCCTAGAAAGGAACTTCGGAGAAAGAACGAAGATGTTTAGTGGGAGATTCTTTAAAAGTATGGCCAAGTGATGCACTGTGGAAACCCTCTTTCCAATCTCACAGTCTGGAGCTGGAGATCCACTTCCTGTGAAGGCACTGTGGGCTGGGAGCTCTGTCAGGGATGCATAGGTTGTGCTGACCTTTAAAGGCGTGGGTGACACCTGAGCCTGCTGCCTCCACATGCAGCAGAGAAGGCTGCTTGCAGGGCAGTAACGCAGCCACACAGAGAAAAAGCATGAAAACCCAGGGCTCAGGAGCTTTGCCTCCCCTCAGTTATTCAATCACTTCTAAGTATTCGTTGAATACCTGCTACACGCACTGGTCCAGGCTCTGGGAGTACAAGCAATTGAATTGCTGCCCTTCGGGCCTGTATGTAATGATGGGGAGAGGGCGGCAATCAACAGACAAGTAAATCTATGGTCTGTCAGACGGTGATGGAGAAAGATGATGGAAATGAGGCAGCGGGTGCAGGGTGAAGTGGGGATGGGGGGAGCAAACACTCAAGGGTGCCAACCATGTGGATCCCCGAAGTGAGCGGGTCCCAAGTGGAGGAAATGGTAAGTGCAAACACCCAGGCAGCAGTGCACCTGTTATGTTCAGGGAGCGGCAAGGAGGCCTGGGAAGAAGGAGTGTGGGAAGGAGAGGGGCCTGGGCCGCTCTGAGTGAGAGCAAGATAAGGTGCAGTGGCATCCTGGCAGAGGAGTGGTACCACGTGACTTTTGTTTAACAGGGTCGCCCACTATCAGGTCAGTGCAGGCTCACACTTAAGAGCGGCAAACTGGTGCCTTGCAAGGAAAAATCAGGGGCCTACGGAAACTGATTAAGCAAAAATATCACAAAACATCTGTTACCGAATTAAGATCTATGGCCTCTGCCTGGACGCTCTCTGCCTCCGCGGGGCAGGGTTCTTTTTCTGTTAGGTTCAAGTAGTGAAGAACAAACACGAAACCGAAGCTGCGACACAGCACAAGCTTTATTGAGCGACCGAAGAATGGAGAATTGGGAACTAAGTTCACAGATCAACTTCCCACCCACCTGGCAAGAGTGATTTAATTTTAAAGAGTAAGACAAAGGGAGGAGGTGTGAGGCTAATAACGGGGAGGCATATGCATTAATCTACCAGGGAAGGGGAAGGGCCTTTTCAAGGGTGTGAGGTGCCACCCCCTTGTTACCCTTTTTTGTTCCTTAATGTCTGGTCCTGGCCGCTGGTGGGCGTGTCATTTAATATGCTAATATAGTCAAATCAGCGTATAATGAGACGCAGGGTCTGTTCGAGGGTCAGATTCGTCGCCATCTTGGTCCCAGCTGGTTCCCTCCGGTTTTTAATTTTTTTGGGTGTAGCTTCGTTTCTTAACTCTGGACCCTTTAACTTAAAAAGACTTACGTTCGCTCCTGCTAACGGTGGCGGTTTGGCAGCTTTTTTTTTTTTTTTTTTTTGGGTTCCGGGGCCTTTCACTGCTGCGGCCTCTTCCGTTGCGGAGCACAGGCTCCTGACGCGCAGGCTCAGCGGCCACGGCTCACGGGCCCAGCCGTTCCGCGGCACGTGGGATCCTCCCGCACCGGGGCACGAACCCGTGTCCCGTACATTGGCAGGCGGACTCCCAACCACTGCGCCACCAGGGAAGCCCGGTTTGGAAGCTTTTGAGCAAGGACACTTCTGCTAACAGTGGCGGTTGATGGGTTTCGAGCAAAGACCTGGAGCAGCTCTGGCAACACACCAGTACGTGAAGGACATTTTGCTGGGTACTTTGGTCCTTATCCTGAGGAACCAGCGCTCTGGGTGAGCAGAGGTATGAGCGTGCACGGAGACGACAACTCAGTGAAGGATGGTATATCACACATGTTCACGGAGGTGCAGAGTTTCTCTCAGAAACGGAGCGCAGAGCGGGAATGCTAGGACAAACGGGTAAGAGGGGCGCTCACTATGTGCCCACACCCTTCTGAGCACCTTGGATCTCCTGCTGGGGGGTGGGGTTAGTGTGTTTCAGTTGCACCTGGGATAGTTGAGGATCGTGTTAGGCAGAGGCGAGCCACTTGCCCGTTCCTGGAGGGGTAAATCTGGAAAGCATAATGTCTCCTTTGGGAGGGGCTAAGTAAACATCTTTTCAATAAAGCAAAGGTCAATAAGAAAATTTGAATTTTACTTGTAAAACTACCTACCAGGCTTTGCCTTGGGGAGAAATCTCAGTCAAGGATCCAAATCAATGATTTCAGATCAGAAACACTGAAACACCAAGGTGATAAGGTGGTGTGCGGTTTAGTTAGGGATTATTACTTAACAAGTGACCCCAAGACTTAGTGACTCAAAACAATGTTTTGTTATTCCTCGTGATTCTGCTGCCTCGGAGATTCTTCTGCAGGTCTTGCCTGGGCTCGCTCATGCTGTTGTGTTCAACTGGAGCGGGGGTGGGTGGGGGTGGGGCGGGGGGGTGTTCATCCCAGGGATGGGCACAGCTGGTTTGCTGGGCCATCTGGACCTTTCTATGCAGTAGTGTTTGAAAATATAGGTTTTATTGATATTCAGGTACAGCGAGGCCAGTACCTCTGCATCTCCAGATCAGGAGATGATTGCCATTGAAAAGAGAGTTTGTTTTGCTCACAAATCCCAAGAGAAGGAGGCATAGGCGCCTGCCCCACAGGGCCACATGGGCAAGCTCTAGAGTCAGGCAGGAGGCAGAGGGAGTGAAGGACCAGAGCCTTTCCTGTGGTTTCCATGGGAAGGAACAGGTGAGGCAGGATGTGCAGGTTTAGGATTGGTAAGTTTAAATCATTTCATCAGGCTCTGGGGCTTAGGGACTGTCCCTAGTTGTCTAGGGCGTGGAAGGCAGGTGGAAAGTGGCCCAGAGTGTGAGACCCCAATAAAGGAGGTGATTGGGGTGTGGACCCTGGATTAGTTGGTGTTGTGTATGAAAGGCACACTCATGCGAATGCAGCTTCCTATGTCTAGGAACTGGCCAGCCCTGGGAGGGGCAGCTCCTGCTGGTCAGTGAGCCCCGGATGTCAAAGCATCAGATACAGAAAACAAAAGACACGGTCAATCCAGGTCTCAGGGCCTCTCATTAAGGGCTCTAGAGGTGGCTTCTTTAGAGGATGGCAAGGGCAGCTCAAAGGAGCAACAGCAGGGCTTCCCTGGTGGCGCAGTGGTTGAGAGTCCGCCTGCCGATGCAGGGGATGCGGGTTCGTGCCCCGGTCTTGGAGGATCCAACATGCCGCGGAGCGGCTGGGCCCGTGAGCCATGGCCGCTGAGCATGCGCGTCCGGAGCTTGTGCTCCGCACCGCTGAGCATGCGTGTCCGGAGCCTGTGCTCCGCAACGCAAGAGGCCGCTGCAGTGAGACGCCCGCGTACCGCCAAAAAAAAAAAAAGGAGCAAGAGCAGAAGCCACAAGGCTCTTAAAGCCTTGGAAAGTGTGTGACGTCACTTCCGTTTGGTCAGAATAAATCACAGAGTCACCCCAGATGCTCTTGATGGGAGGGGAGGAACACTTACCCTGTGGGATGGGCCGGTTGTTGTAGCCATCTTTGCAGACAATCTGCCACAGACCGGGTGGTTCTAGAATGTTACCAAGGCCTTTCTGAATTGATCAGATCCAAGAGGAAGGGCAGAAAGAAGTGGAGTTCCAGCTCATTTGCCTTTGCTGGTGTGTGGACCGGGCGTCACTTCCCTCCCCTCAGTTGGTCCCAGCATCGAAGGGCAGTTGGGTGTTTGCTCAGGAGCCCACAGGGAACTCTTGCACATTTAGGGGAGGGTGGGCATGGCTCTGAGCTGCTGTCCCTCCCACCACCTCAAGGCCTGGCAACCCGGGAAAGTGCCTGCCTGCTTTGGCAGGGAGCCCAGGCCTGTTTGCCAACTGTTTGAATGCCTTAGGGTCGGGCTCTCTTGTCTTATTTTCTCATCAGGAGTTAAAGTCACCCTGTAACTTCTCCCATAGAAGTGCAGATGCTTTATTATAAAAGTGCCGCTTGTAAAGCGTGTGGAATTGGACCAACTAGCCAGCATTCACATAACACTTTAAGGCCGTGAAGCACTTTCTCATATGATCTTTCATGGGAGGACACCGAGGCGCTGGGGTCTCAGGGATTCCCTGGGGTGTCTGTATTGGCTTGGGGCCCTAGGAGGTGCCCTGAGCCCATGGGTGAGGCCACCGGAGCCCTACAAACCCTCCGCTGTTTCACATGGGGACTTCAGTGAGTCAGTTCTGTCCTCAGTTACCCTCTCTTCTGTCAGGCTGTACTCGTTAGGGGATTACTTCTCCCTTTGAATCAGATGCTTCAGAGTCCCCTTAGTGACTGAGGAGTTCACCTTGGCTGGGGGTCCTGCTCTGACACCCCCAGATATAGCCCACCCTGCCCACGGCTCTGCCCAGCTCTTGCTCCAAAAACCCCAGCTGGGCTGACCATTTGCCGGGAGTGGATTTCAGTCCCTCGAGAAAACACAGCCTGGGAAAAGCCAAACTGGTTCTCAACTCTGGACCCCTTAATCACCTCTGAGGTACAGCGGTAGATTCATTCGGGTGAGTCATTTGTTCTCCTTCTAAGAGTCTGAGCTAGATGCCCACCTGTCTGCTTCAGAACCCCAACAAGTGAAGCTGCCTCAGAAAAGAAGGCTGAGCCCTGTGAGTCACTCTCTAGCGCAGCACCATGGGCCCCTGTCCTCATACACGCACGGACATTAACCAGGGGTAATGAGGACGGTCTTTCACCGTGATATCCTGTTTCTTTGGAAACCAGAGTGCAGTCTTTTAAATGCATAGCCCGTGATCACATTGTGCATCCTAGAACTCAGAGGCTTCTTATAGGGACCCAGCGGGGTCCAGAGGCAGGGGTTACACTTCAGGATTCCATTTCCAGCTTGGAGGGTGACTCTGCTACTAGGACTTGCCCCCTTGCTCTGCTCTCAGAGGTAACTTGCCAGCCGGAAAAAAAAATCTCAGAGAGCTGCTAAAGAAGAATCCAGGCTTTCCTTCGGACACCTTGAAGAAGATGCTGTCCAAACAAATGGGTCCCAAGAGGGCAAAGGCATCTCCCTGTCTGGGGGGAAGGGTCTGGTGCTGATCTAGCCCACGTGGTGAGTGGGGCCCCGCTGCCCTGCTGCACCCAGCTGTGGGGACGGCGGGTGCCGAGGCTGCTCTGAAATCTTGAACCTCTGTGGTTTTTGCTCCTGCAGTCCTGCTTTGGGGCCTGCTCCTACTGATGGCTCTTTTCTCCAGAGAGGAACCATCTCTTTCTTCCTGCACAAGCCACCTTCAGCTTGACTTTTCTTCTGCGTGGGGATCTTCTCTGCCAAGTGCTTTGCACTGTCTCCCTTTCCCCTTATTCTTTGTTTCTGAGTTTCCTTGGCTTTATTAACTTCTAGAAGTACCTGTTCCAAGGGCCATCGACTGCTGAGAGAGGTGTGAGGCATGAATGAGCAGGTGGGTATAAGCAGCTCTACCAGGGCACCATCCCCTCTAGCTGGAGTGGGTTTCCTTATAGAACCAGGAGTATTTCTGCACTGAATGCCAGAAACTTGACTTCTTAGTAGATCAGGTACCAGGCACAATTTTCTGGCTGGGCCGAATGAGACTACATCCAGTAAACACACTCCATTAAAGTGTGTAACAGAACTAGATTCTCTTTCTTCACAACCTTGTGAGGACACATGAGGTTACATCAATATCACAAGTCTCAGAAGTTTGAAGCCTTGCTCTTTAAAAAATAACAGTTTTATTGAGATATAATGCACATGCCATAAAATTCAGCCTTTTAAAGTTTATAATTCAGTGGTTCTCTTTTAGTTTTTAAAAAAATCTCCTTTGAGTATATAGTTACGTTCCTTTTTTTTTTTTTTTTTGCGGTACGCGGGCCTCTCACTGTTGTGGCCTCTCCCATTGCGGAGCACAGGCTCCAGACGCGCAGGCTCAGTGGCCATGGCTCACGGGCCCGGCCGCTCCGCGGCCTGTGGGATCTTCCCGGACCGGGACACGAACCCATGTCCCCTGTGTCGGCAGGCGGACTCTCAACCACTGCGCCACCAGGGAAGCCCCCACGTTCCTTTTTTTAATTCTTAGTATTTTTATTGTGTTCACGCATGTGGGATCTTAGCTCCCCGACCAGGGATCAAACCCGTGCCCCCTGCAGTGGAAGCACGCGGTCTTGACCACTGGACCGCCAGGGAAGTCCCCAGGGTAAGAAGTCCCCAGCGGTTCTTAATATATTCATAAAGTTGTGCAACCGTCACCACTTTTGAATTTTAGAGCATTTTCAGCTCTCCCCCCGACTCCACCCCCAAAACCCTGGTATTCATTAGAAGCCACACCTTATTCTCCTTTTCAAATATATATTTTTTCTTTTTAAAGTTTGTTTGCTGTTGTTGTTTGCTATTCTAGATCACTTGAATTTCCATATGAATTTTACGGTCAACATGTCAATTTCTATAAAGAAGCCAGCTGGGATTTTGATGAGGTTGTGTTGAATCAGTAGGTCAATTTGGGGAGTATTGTCATTTTGACAATACTTAAGTCTTCTGATTCATGAAGTCTTTCTATTATTTAGGCTTTATTTTATTTCTTTCAACAATATTTCATGGTTTTTATTGTACAAGCCTTGCAATTCTTATATCTATTCTCTAGTATTGTATTCTTTTTGATGCTATTGCAAATAGAATGGTCTTCTTAATTTCATTTTCAGATTGTTCATTGCTAGTGTATAGAAATACAATTGATTTTTGTATATTGATCTTGTAGCCTGTCACCTTACTATACTTGTTTGTTGGTTCTGATCATTCTTTTAGTGGAATTCCTTAGACATTTCTATATAAGAGATCATGTCATCGGCAAATTATTACTGAGTGAATAAACAAGTAAGAGCAGTGGCTGTAAAGAACATAAGGTGGAGACAGTCTCTAAAAGGTGGCCTTGAGAAGGCCAACAGAATGGGATGCAGATGGAGGTAGGAAAATAAGTCAGGAGGAATGGTAGAGTCAGGTGAGTGGCAGATCATAAAATCACAGGTAACTGGTTGTCAGCAGCTCAGTCGGTTTCATTACCCTTATAGAATTCTGGGTGCCTCTCCTGGGACTCATTTAAAGGATTCAGTGGACTCCTTTCAGCAGCGTCACCAGTAGCAGGAAAAAGACATAAATCTAAGCCATTCTTGATGTTCAGGATAGTTTCAGGCAAGGCTATGAAGCAGGCAAAGCGTAGAAGAAGAGAAGAACTAAATTTTATTGCCTGCTGTGTACCAACATTTTGCATGTATTGTTTAACCCTCACAGTATTCTTTACAGCTGCAAATTTGAATTGGTGTTTATTTTTTATATACAAATAAACTGTATTTGTGTAGTGGTAGCTCAACCATAAGGCACTTGCCCATTTCCCCAATGATAAGACAGGATCGAAAGAGCTCATTTGTCAATTAGTTGTTTGAAAAAATGAACAGCATATAGATATATAAACAATACCCTACATCAGTGATTCTTAACCAGGAGTGTTTTAGGAGAAAATTCTCGATGGATCTCTTGTGTTTTGACATGTTTTGTGAGCTGGGGGCACTGCACTTTTGTTCAGACTATCTTTTCAACTATCTTTTCATGGAAGATTATAAAGCAAATTGCCTTGAGAGACAGAAATATTGTCTCCTTCCAGGGCAGAGGGCAGATTTACTGGGTGTCTAGGGTAATGAAGATAATGTCTCACTCTGGTGTCAGTGTTGGGTAGGTTTGCTTGCAGTCCCTTGAAAAGATGTGGGTTTCTTGAACTTGGGGTTCCTCTGCTTTGACACAAACCCAGTATGTGCCCAGTTATCTGCCTGGCCACTCTGTATTACCCTGCAGTACTTGAGAAACAAGGGGACCAACTCGAACAGGAAGCTTATGTTGCTTGCCGTGCCATGAGTAATAAAGTCCTTTGCCTCTGACCCAGGAGTCTCATTCTTCTCTGGCACCCGTGCAACTGTGGTGGCTAAGTTGTGGCAGACTCCCGAGATTCAGATTCAGTATATATGTGTGTAAGTTATATATATGTATATATAGACTTATATATGTGTATGTAAGTTCCATGGGTGGTTCTGATGCATGTGTCTAATTGAGAACCACTGTTCTCTTGGTGGTCAGGCAGGCAGGCCTCGGAGGCTGGCTGAGCTTCTAACAGGGAACAGTTTACAGTCAGAGGTACCCAGCAGGGTTCTGGAGACACTGCACGGTAAGAAGGCGGGTGCAGTGGTGTCCCCTAGGGCCAGCTGGGCCTGTCTGACAGTCGCAGTGGGCTCTGCCTGCTCACGTCGTTTGGGTGAGGTGGTAGGGAATGTGCATCCACAGAGAACAGCCTCCCCAGACAGCAGTGATGGTGCTGACCGGGGACTTGTCCCTGAGCATTTTAGCCAAGCTGTGGGAGGACTCTCTCGCCTGGAAATTCTGCTGCTGCTATGTGTCTCTCAAATTTAAAACAGTCTCTGAAATGATAACAATTTCAATATTTACAACAAGAACCTTATATTTGTGTCATATACATCTCTCTCTCTCTCTCTCTCTCACACACACACACACACACACACACACACACACACCTCGAGCTGTATGGCTTGTTATATGCTTTGAACACCTTTTTTATTTACCAAACTGTCCTCGATGGCTCTGCTGCAGGGAGCTGGAGAATAAAGAGAGTCCGCCTGAAGCTTTCTTGTGTGCTAAGTTAGATTTCCCACAGGCTGGCTTTTCCTGGGATGTGGAATGTTGGACTTTTCCTATGCCGGTTGTGGTGAGGTGCCAGTGTTTGCTGAATGCTCCTAGAACTTTAACATACTTTGTTCTCCCTGATGAAAAGAGCTTCTCTAAAGCAGGCAGCATCCACAGAAAAGGGATGAGGTATAACTACAAAAAGGAGGAGGATCAGACAACCCTTGAGAGAGACTCATGCCGAGAGTGTCCTGAGCCTCAGGGATCCTGTATTCTAATCTGAAAAGTGGAGAGAATTTTGTTTTTTTTTTTTTTTTTTTTGGTACGCGGGCCTCTCACTGTTGTGGCCTCTCGCGTTGCGGAGCACAGGCTCCGGATGCGCAGGCTCAGCGGCTCCGCGGCATGTGGGATTCTCCCGGACCGGGGCACGAACCCGCATCCCCTGCATCGGCAGGCGGACTCTTAACCACTGCGCCACCAGGGAAGCCCAGGGAGAATATTTAACATCACAGGGTACTTTCAGATAATGTGTGTTAAGCGTTCAACACGTAGGAAATACTCCATAGTGGTAGTCATAAAGACGATTATTAGCTGCCCTCTCAGCGGTTTTCCCTTTCCCCCCCATCCCAGGGCAGAGGATCAGGAAAGTGGGCAGTGGTGTAGGTGTCTAGCTGGGAGGGGTGCGGTGGGGAAGAGATTGCAGATGAAGAAATGCCGCCCCTGCCCCTCCTCGGGAGTTCTAGCTTCAACCCTGTTCTGCAGATCTCTGTGCCACTGTACCCAGGTGGATCCCCTGGTGAACACTCCACTCCACCCCCTCCACCCATTTCCCCTCTGAGAATCTGACTTGAATCTTTTGTCTGGAGGCTCGATTTCCCAGCAGTTATCACAGCATGGGATCTTTACCTGCAGGGCGACCACTTCCACATGCGGAAGGATCCAGAAAACCACCTCCAGACACAGCTTCCCACCCCGAGACTGCAGCTGAAGGGGGCAGTGCTATCAGAGGCCATGCTGGTTATGGGTTGTCGGCCTCTCCCCTCAAACTGCCCCCAAGACCACAGGCATCTCAGCCAGGCCAACCCTGCTTTCTTTTCCTCAGAGTGGCTGTAACTACCATCCACACATTTGGGTTTGCTCTTTTGCCAATTTCTTAGTCCTTTCACAACTTTTGAGAGGACACTACCAGTCATCCAATTCCCACCCTCCAGCTACCTGGAATTGGGGCTGGGAGGTAAATTACAGAGCCAAATGCGTGGACATGTGACTCAGACTCGGCCAATCACCATCACCTCATCCTCAGCCACAGTAATTGGCTCTAGGGCTGAATACGTCACCCACACCCAGCGAATCAGAGCCCTTCTACGGAGTTTCCGCCCTTTTTGTCTACTCTTTCATTTTGGCTCGTCCTCAACTGGAATGGCGTCGAGCTGGGATTACCTGAGCTCATGTCCTTGTCCACTGACACGCGGGAAAAGGAGACCGACACCAAAAGAGAATATGCTGAGTCGTTGCTTTAGTTCTTGAATCCAGTGGTGCCTGAGGCCACTTCTGTAGCTGCCCTTTCAGTTACCTGAACCAGTAAGTTCCACACTCTGCTTAATGATTTGCGCTGTTTCTGTCATTTCTAACCTTTAAAGTTGTGATTAATACAAACGTGTTTCCCATGCAATTCCCCAGTGCAGGTGTTGATATGTCTCTATCCATTTAACCTCTGATAATAAATGTTGGCTGGCCCCCCAGGTCTTTCAGGCTCTGTCCTGTGTGATGAACCCTTTCTTCTTCACTCTGCTTACAGCATTGCTGTCTTTGCCGTTCATTATTATTATTATTAAAGTCATATAAAGTTCTGATTGATGATTTAACAAGTTGTTTTCTGCAAAAGATAGCAAACTTCTTCAGGATGATGTTTACATTTTTAAAAACATCTCTTTCAAGATGACCTTCATTCTGAACACATATTCAATAAATAATAATATTAATTAAATAAGAAACATTTTTCCAAAACATAGAACCGAACCCACTGCCTCCTCTAAACAGTATCACATTCCCTGGTGATCAAACCCTTGGCTGGTGGTGATCATTTGATGCTCATATTCTTGGGGTGGAGTGGCTGAGCAGAGGTACATGTGGAAAAAAGCCAGAGGAAGAGATGTTTGCACAACTTCTCTAAAATGAAAATTGTCTTTGGAAAGCTCCGGTAAAGCACACGTTCGTTGTTGTTTTTCTGACTTGCTGCAGGACCAGAGTGATTGTGAGACAGCAGACCCTGGTTCAGCTGGAAGAAAGGAGCAGGGTCTGAGATGGGGGAAGGTCGGTGGCACAGAAAGAACCCATGGCTGAACCTTTGACGTCTTCTTGGTCTGTCTATGGAAAGCCAAAATTTTCTGATTTGAGATCCGTTTTTGCATCTACTTTCTTACTGAGGGAGACAGAGCTTTTGATGCATTTAATACAGGCAAATTCTTTTTAGATGGCCAAAACAATACATACAGTTTAAACTTTCTTGATCTCCTGAGCAAACATTTGAGAAATGCAAATAAGGCAGATTAAGCTAATCTCCACTCAAGGTCTTCCTTGGTGGCCTTCCCTTCTGTGGACCTTTGGAGAAAGGAAGCCTTGTGCAAAGCTCCTGCCAGGGTGGCAAGATGGGTTGGTGTTTGCTGAGTGTGTGCCTACAATTATTTTTTATTTAAAAAATTTTTTTGCCTACAATTCAAAGAGAAGGAAGGATGGGGAATTCCCTGGTGGTTAGGACTCTGTGCTTTCATTGCCAAGGGCGCGGGTTTGATCCCTGGTCTGGGAGCTAGGATCCCACAAGTCACATGGTGCGGCCAAAAACAAACAAACAAAAAATCCCAAACAAACAAAGAGAAGGAAGGGTGGACTTACACCGTTTGTCAGAGAATAGAAAGAGTTATGAACAGATTGCTGAGAACACTTACTGGGTTAATCCTATGTTTCAGTCTAGGTGCTGTCAAGAAAGGAGACCCCAGGGCAGGGAGTTTAGGAGAAGGAATTAATACAGCCTGCTAGCTATAATGGGTTGCAAGAGCTGAAATGGGGTGGAGGGATGTGAGGGGGTAGGGGTGGTGGAGGTAACCCAGAGATTAACAACTTCAGGAAGCTGCTACCACTCCTAGGACTAGAGGAACTGGAAGCTGGAACTATGGGGTAGGGGCTGCCTGAGGCCCCAGGGTTTTGGCTGCCCGGCTGGAGCTGCAGCTGGAAGGGGAAGGCCATGGTGGTGGTGGAGAGTGGGGAGGGAGAGGGCAGGGGCTGTGTGGCAGACCTGGGTCCAAGGGGGAAAAGTGGTCGCTGCCAGAGATGCAGCCACTGCCCCAGGCAAGGCTGGAAAGGGGGGTGGCCAACTTCTCCCCTTCATTCACCCGTGCCTCCCACTGGCCCAACCTAATGGAAAGTGAGTGGGAACAGGAACCTGGAAACTTGGCCAGTCCCCAGCAATCTGAGAGGAACAGGGAAAGGGGATGGGCCTGAAAGCAAGTAAGCAGGTAAGCTGCTCACCTGTGCCAGCTCTTTCCCTACCACATGAGTGTGGTGTACTGCGGGGGCTCAGCCGAGGTGAGGTGACAAATGCAGTGTTCTGGTGAGTGGAGGCTCCCCCTTCCAGGCTTCGGTGGACACAAACCAATAGATCTACAGATGGCTTATGGGAATAAAAACCCCGTTTCCCAAGCATGTCAGACCAATCCTGCTCTCCCTCAGTTTTCCCACAGCCAGCAGCTGCTACAGGGACTCAGACGAGGCAGGAAAATGACAGTCTTTCAGCTCCCCTCCCTGACCCAAATCTCTCTCACCCCTTCCACCTCTGGGCATGAAAATAAGACAGTATTTATCTTAAAAAAAAAAAGCCTGTATTGCCACTGGGAGAAAGCTAAATCCCTAAAAATGATTTTTGCATTACATGACTAATCCACCTGATTTTCAGAGTTTGGTTAGCCCAAGTTTACAAATATTTTTCAAAAATCATTGACCTTACAAAGCTTTTTTATTTGACTTTCAGGTCCATTTCATTGTCCCCTGCCCGACTCCTCAACAACGATGATCAAGTTCACCCTCTCCCCCTCCAAATATTCTTTCCAAAAATGTTAATTGAGCACCTTCTAAAGGCTTGAAGCTAGGGATTTGAAAATAAATGAGACATCTGCCTCTTCCTCCTTCTGTTTCCCTGTAATGATAGTTGGCCCTCCTCCCCAAGCCACCACTGCAGAATCCCCTCTGCAGATGGCACCTCCCGAAGGAAAATGGCACACAAAGCAAGACACAGAAACCTCAGTGCTACCACCCCCAGCGTCCCTCCCCACTCCCAACCCAGGGACCCTTGGGCACAGTCTTGGAATCCCTGGGCCTTTGCCAAGCAGATTTTGTAAACTCCTCTCCAGGGCAATCCGGAAAATAACATAAACTCCTTAGCAAAACTGTTGGGAGACAGAAAAAACATAAATTAGGCTTGCCGCAAACATTGCTAAATTTAAGATCTCTGTGCCCTTTGGCAAATCTGACAGCTGAGGCAAGAAATCCCTATGCACTAGACACAGGCTTTGTGGGAAAGAATCAAATGAAATAATCAATTTGAAAGTGGTTTGCAAACTGTAAGCTCTAAACGGATAGCGAGGTTTTCCCTTTGGTAATTTTCCTTCCTTGACGGAAATTTTGAAGAAGATTGAAGAGAAGGAGCATGAAAGAACATCACAGTGGGGGCTCTTGCTTTGATTTAAGCGGCTGAATGACCACTGGGTGACACATGCCAGTGAGTTCCACGTAGGCCCTAAACACAGGCTCATCACTGAGGTTCATGTCTGAACAGTGACCTGGCCACTTCCCTCTGTACAGCCCTCCTGAAAGAGACGTGGGCTCAGTGACACCTCCCCTGGGCCCTCACCTCCAAGCCAAGAGACATGACATGCACAGGATCTGTGAGACACAGATTCCTCTCTCTGTGAGACGCAGGCTTCTCCTGGAGGCTTCACAGACTCAAGTTCATACAGTTCTAAGGTTCCTTCTTCTCCAGGTGGAGGACAGGACCTGGGAGGAGCAGTGGGGAAGAACGCCTCCCAAATCTAGTCTCTCTCCCCCAGTTTCTCTCTCTCCCAGCTCTTCCCTCTGGCCCAGGAAGTCTGTTGTGGTTGGTTTGTTTCTAAATCTGCCCTCATGCTCCCATACTGAAGGAGGACTGTATTTGTTTTTGTTTTTTCACTATATTGGGATTGCTATGTGGAGGTCGGAGTGGAGACTTTTTTCTTTGTTCTTTGTTGTTTAACTTTGTACAACAAAAAGTATTACTTAAAAAAAAATTATTCCCCTACGTGTATCATCATTACTTAATGTCTTGGACATCCCAGTCAGGTTCTAAAAAACCACCAATTCTTATTTCCAAATATTTTACTACTACAGCCCATGCCTCAGGGTGATAACATCCAGAGGAGGATAACAACTACAGCAGTCTCTTCAAGTATTTCAGTTGATTCTCAGTTCTTCTTTGTTCACAGCTCAGCGTAGAATTCTTACTTCTTTTGGGTAGAAGGAATTGAATTTAAAAGTCAACAATCTAGGAGCTTCAGAATTATTGCAGCCGCCTACTACCTTCCAGAAATAAGCACCCACGAAGACTACAGACTCTGTTTTTTTTTCCTGCCTCTCTTTTTTAAATTGGGATATAGTTGTTTTACAAAGTTGTGCTTAGTTTCTACTGTATAGTGAAGTGGAGTTCCCTGTGCTATACAGCAGGTTCTTATTCGTTATCTATTTTATACATATTAGTGTATATATGTCAATCCCAATCTCCCAATTCATCCCACCTCCCACCCCCCAGACTCTGTTATTTATTACCCATATCTGTTCTATTACTAATGTTCTCAAATCAAATTTAAGCTTGAAAACAGCTTTGTTGACCTCCCATCCCCCCTCATTGCATGTTCAACGTGGCCAAGAAGCTATTTGGATCACCAGACTCTGCTGTCAGTGAGGCTGTCGGCTGAGGCATCCATAATGACCTGATGCCCTGTTTATCCTTCCTTTTATTCTTTAGGAAGCCCTTCCTGACCCCCTTGTTGGGCTAAATGACCCTTCTCCACACTCCATAGCACCCTCTATAAAGCTCTCTCTGAGATTGTATAACAATCTGTTGAAATTAAGTCTCGCTCTCCTTAGTGCCTGGCACAAAACAGGTGATCTGAAATTCCTGATGGAAAGAGAAGGATTGTGTGTGTGGTGAGGCATGGGTGATGAGAAGATGAAGGACACATTTTTCATTTGCCTTTATACGCACTGCTGATCGTAGCTTCACCCATGTTCCAAGTCTTCTCTGAATTTTAGAAATTTCTGATCATTGCATTCTCTGTTTGCAGGTTTGGGTGATGCAGGAACACCTTAGAGTCATCCCAGCAATGTTCCCAATCACTAATTTGATGGATTGCTTCTGTGGACAGTGGCAGGAGACAGCTTGTCCAGTTCCTGGTGGAGACAGCAAAACCTGTGGTCGCTCGCGAAGGTGAGGACTTTTTCAGGTTCAGGAAATAGAAATCACTTGAACTAATGTAAGTAAAAAGGCGAAAGTCTTGTAAGGACACCAGAGTATCTCATAGAGCAGCCCAGTCATGAAAAGTCAGAGACCAGAAAGCAGTGGGCTCCAAGGAACCCGGGGGTCCCTGTCCCTGGCTCTCACTCTGCTTCTCTCTGTGCTGCAGGCTGGTCGGCTCTGCTTCTCAGCCCACATGAACAGGAGAACTCTTGAGTTTACAACGTCTCTCTTCTGTCAGACCAAGGCTGGGGTGCTTACTGTCACCTGCTCTGGGAGACCCAGTTCTGCTCATAGCTCGCCTTTTGTAACTCCCATTTACCAAAGCAGTCACAAAACTCAAAAATAATTCTAACAAGATTGAAAAATCGTAATTATAACAGATTTGTGATCCGTGGGGCTCGGGGCCTCTCTTGTCCAGCTAAGGGAGGTTTGCTTAAATTCCCAGAATCTCTGAGTAAATTCAGATCAACCCACTATTAGTACCAAAAACAAAACCAGGAAACCCAATGTTACCATTTTTATATAATGTCCTTTTAGAAATTCTCACTAATGCATTAAAACATTAAATAGAAGGGACACAAACATCATATTGTATATAAATTTAATATATAACTAAGGAGGCTTCACATAGAGAAGGAAGAGTCATTTGCTACATTGTGAAGGAATTCCTAATTGACAATTCAGAAGCATATCTTTGGCCCTGACCTCTCTCCATACACCAGATACTAATGTAATTCCATGTACGTTCAAGAGTTACACACTTAACAATGAGTTATTGGAGGGAGAAAAACCAGAAGAAAATAAAAGTGAATATTTATCAAATCTGTATATGGAGGAGAACTTTTTTTTTATTTTTATTTTTTTTGGTTGCGTCAGGTCTTCATTGTGGCACGTGGGCTTCTCTCTAGTTGAGGCTTGCGAGCTCAGTAGTTGCAGCACGCGGGCTTAGATGCCTCACAGCATGTGGGATCTTAGTTCCCTGACCAGGGATCGAACCCACGTCCCCTGCATCAGAAGGCAGGTTCTTTACCACTGAACCACCAGGGAAGTTCCGGAGGAGAAGTTTTTAAGTGTAAATTTTCCAGAAAAAAACACAGAAAAGCAAAAAACACAACTGCAAGTTTTTTAAAAATTAAGTGACCACAGTATAGCTGAAATAAAATCATACAGCAGAACTTAAATAACACAGCCAACAGCAGAGTGGAAAAAGAATTTGCAGCAAACCAGATAGGAGTTAATATCTTTAGTCTGTAAATACTTCATACAGGGGCTTCCCTGGTGGCGTGGATTAAGAATCTGCCTGCCAATGCCGGGGACACGGGTTCAAGCCATGGTCCAGAAGATCCCACATGTTGCAGAGCAATTAAGCCCGTGTGCCACAAGTACTGAGCCTGCGCTCTAGAGCCCACAGGCCACAACTACTGAGCCTGCGTGCCACAGCTACTGAAGCCCGTGCTCCGCAACAAGAGAAGCCACCGCAATGAGAAGCCCGTGCACTGCAACAAAGAGTAGCCCCCGCTCGCTGCAACTAGAGAAAGCTCACGCGCAGCAACGAAGACCCAACACAGCCAAAAATAAATAAAAATAAATAAATTAAAAAAAACTTCATACAAACTGATAGGAAAATTGCTTAAAATCCTATAGTTTAATAAACAAAGGATGTGAACTGACAACACAAAAGAGGAAGTAAAACTAGTAAACAGGCATTAGAAAATGTGTAGTCTCACAAGTCAAATTAATACAAATTTAAAATCCAGAACAAGGTCCCATTTTTCACACATTTGCCTCTTTTTTTTTAATGGAAATACCCAAAGTTTTTGAGAAGGTAGAAAAACCAATGCCATTTATACAAGGCTGGTAAAATGATCAATTAATACAAACACTTAAGAAAATAATTTGGGGAAGTTTACTCCTTGACTCACTATTTCTACTTCCTTGAGTCCAACTCCAACATAGGAACAAATATATTCATTGTAGTGATACTGATAAAGAAAAAATTTTAAACAAACATAAGGTTCAATGCTGGTAGAAGCACTTAGCAAATTATGTCCCATTCTCTCATGCACACAAACATTTACTGAGCACCTACTATCAGCCAGGGTCTGTGGAAGGAGTTGAGGAAACAAAGATGGACCAGGCAGATTCTCTGCCCTGCCTTACAGTGTAATGGGGCATATTACATGAGGTGGAGGGGAGAAAAAGTAGGGAGTAGACATTTATTGAGGAGCTTTGTGTTTGGCATTTTACACACATCACCACATTTCATCCTCTGACGTCCTGAACTGCATAGTCCTTAAGTGAGAGTAGAGAGGAGCCATACAGCGCCACTCATACAGAGCCGGCCTGCGCTTCGTTCTTTCTCTCTTCCATCTCTGGTCCTCACTCCCTGCCTCTCAGATCAGCCCTGGGAACAATGGTGGGTGACAAGTTTTTGCTGGAAGAAGGGGCTTTAGCTTCAGAGCTCCCTGCCAACTAAATCTCTAATCCCCTGCAGGGTAGAAATTCTAGAGCCACCACCAGCTAAGAATTCCAAAGATTTTTCCTGTTAGCATCCCAAGGAATTGCTCTCTTCCTGCCCTGCCCTCCAGCTTGCATCTCAAACTCATCAGAGTATTCTGCCAACAAATGTTGCTCTTTTGACAGAATCCCATCTCCTGTAAACTAGTTGGGATTATAAATAGCAAAAGAAGTTTTCACATACAAAAACATGCCAGCAAACAGACAAAAACCTTTAATGGCTTTCCAATACCTACTAACAAACTTAGACACTTAACGTTGATTTTTTTCCAGACCCTTCGTTACCCACATTCTCACCACCCGTTACTCCCTAAAACATCACCTCCATTCCATCACATTCCATTTAGTAAGCCACTTTGGAGGCAGTGACTCAATTTTAGAAATGAAAATATAAGACAACACAGTAATAAAATCAAACATGCAAATTTAACAGTAAATAATGAAAGTATGCAAATGATATGAAATGAAGTTAACTGAGTGTTACCCAAGACACGAATAGGGTAATCTTTGTAGCCTGTGTAAGTTGCTACATATGTAATGATTATTAAGAACCGGACAGGATTTCTGGTCCTCACACTTAAACTTAGTTTCAAACTGGTGACATGTATGCTAATGAAATGATTTCACGACTCCCTGGTTCCCAAACCTAAGGGGCCAACAGCGGTCTGATGACCACACTTTAAGGGAAAACCCAACAGGGAATTTCAGAAGGGAAGAGGTCATGGTAGAGTCTAGGGAGAATGTGGGAGATGTTCCAGAAGCCAATAGAACAATGCTCTGACAAGTGGTTTGGTCGCCCTCCTGCTCCCTTGTTTCCCGGAGGGCGTCCCCACCCCAGCCAGGAGAGTTGCAAAGAACAAACTGGAGGAGGGTCCGGGGATGAGGATGAAAAAGAAGTAGAGAAGCCCCAACTTAGAAGAAGAGATCTGGGCTAGGAAGCAGCAGCCCAGGTGACCAAAGGCAGACCTGAAAAGCAGCTAGAACAGAATTGCCTTGGGCTAAACACCCAAGGTGGAGGAAGGACAGGGCTGAAGGTAAAAGGCTTTGGTTTTGGAGTTGGGGTCTAAATAGATCTTCGTGGCTGAGGAGGAAGAGACAGGGCTCATTCCCTGGGGCCTTCAGTGAGGGGTGTCCTGGGTGCCAGCTGAGTCTCACCAGGAGACTGTTCATGGGCATTGGAGAGGCGTGTGGTTACCCCAGGTCAGCAACTCCTGCAAGAAGGTTCTTTCCTTCCAATTCTCTCTCTCCAGCTAGACCCCCCCACCATGGAGCCACAGCCTCCCATCACCCTGAACCAGGTCAAATCCCCCAGGGACACTCGGGCCAAGAAATGTCCCCTGGGCCATGTCAGAATTTGGTTGACACTCTACTGCGTTTGGAGAGGGGCAGGTGGTAGAGAGTCAAGGGAACTGTTATTAGAATATCTTCATGGTGATGCTTCGTGCGTGTGTGGCAGGCGGTAGAGGGGGCTTGCCATCAAAACCAGGTCATTGGTCTTCCCTGGTGGCGAAGTGGTTGAGAGTCCGCCTGCCAATGCAGGGGACACGGGTTCGTGCCCCGGTCCGGGAAGATCCCACATGCTGCGGAGTGGCTGGGCCTGTGAGCCATGGCTGCTGGGCCTGCGTGTCCGGAGCCTGTGCTCCGCAACGGGAGAGGCCACAACAGTGAGAGGCCCGCGTACCACAAAAAAACAAAAACAGAACAAACCAGGTCATTCATTGATGAGAGTTCTTAAGATATAAGGAATATGTTAAGATCAGCTTAACTCTTTTTTTAAAATTTATTTATTTTATGTATTTATTTTTGGCTGCGTTGGGTCTTCGTTGCTGCGCGCGGGCTTTTTCTAGTTGCGGCGAGTGGGGGCTACTCTTCGTTGCGGTGCACGGGTGTCTCATTGCGGTGGCTTCTCTTGTTGCGGAGCATGGGGTCTAGGCGCACTGGCTTCAGTAGTTGTGGTGCGTGGGCTCAGTAGTTGTGGCTCACGGGCTCTAGAGAGCAGGCTCAGTAGTTGTGGCGCACGGGGTTAGTTGCTCTGCGGCATGTGGGATCTTCCCGGACCAGGGCCTGAACCCGTGTCCCCTCCATTGGCAGGTGGATTCTTAACCACTGTGCCACCAGGGAAGTCCCCAAGATCTGCTTAACTTTTTACGTGGCTGAAGAATGCCCATCTGGTCCATTGGAAGAGCTTTCTGCCTTAGCTGTTTTAAGGGAAAGGCTTCTGGGAGTGCCCACCGAATGGGGCCATTTGAATTTAGTTGACAAAAGCTTGGGTTCTGGAGCAGAGACAACCTGGGTTCAAATCCCCATTCTACCTCTTATTGATTGTGTCACCCTGGACTCCCTGTGCTCAATTTCCTCATTTGTAATTGAAGCTAATACTGGTGCTACCTCACCAGGTTGTGGTGAGGATTAACTGAGATGTAACGCATGCAGTGGGCAGCGCTTAGATCAGTGCCTAAAGCCGAGTGAGCTCTCAACCAACATCAACAAGCGTTCTCTCTTCTCAGGGCTCAGCTGTGTCTTTTGCCTGCATTGATTAGGAAAATGTAGATCTAGAACTAGTTAAACCAGCATCGCATTTTGTTGCTAAGCAACCAGCTCTGAGTTCTGCAGAAAGTGCAGCTCGGTGTGCAGTGACCCCCTAGCAATTGAGCCCCAGTCAGGCTGTTGCTAAGCATTGTTTTATGTTACCCAAGGCTCGTTTCAAGCGTGGAGGAGGAGGGAGGCATGCATAGACAGCACAGTCCTAGAGCATGAGCAAAACCAGTCTTTCCAGCTGGAGGGGCTCACAATGGGCAAAAAAAGAAAAGAAGTGATGATGTGTGCTTGCACCCACCTGCTGGAGGGAGAGAAATCACCCATATGATTTCCCCTTCTCTGGGGTGAAAGAGATTGTCATACATCTTCAGTGTCGTATCCTCTGTAGAACAATGGAGTATCTCTTCTTCACCTCTTGGGGTCTGGGGTTGCATGGCCTGAGTGGGAACCTGGATATGTGGTTCCAAGCTGAGAAGGGGCAGGGCTGGAAGCACCTACAGCCATCCACATTCCTCCCCTCAGGGAAGTCAGGGGTCAGGACCACTGACTTCATGGGAGGTGTTCTCCCCTCATTCATTCATTCACTCATTCATCTATATCATTAAACATGTATTGAGTACTAAGTGCCCAAGATTTGCTAAGCACTGAGAATAAAGCCTAAAGTGGGACAGTTACTCTCCATCTTGTCCTGGTACTTAGTTAAAAAACAAAACAACACACTCTAGCTAGTTTATCAAAGTATTTATTGAAAGATAATAGGTTGCTTACAGAATCTCCCCAATAGTCAGAGAACTGGGGCTGGTGGCTACGCAGCTAGGCACGTTGCCCAGAACACTGTTCTGAATCACCCCAGATGAGCTCCTGTCATCCCTGCAGTTGGGCTTTGGGCTTTGAGGCTCATGCCGCTGTGCCAGACAGGGACCCTTCTGCCGGGGCCTCAGCTCTGCTGTCTCTAAGAACTCGTTTCCTGCCACTGTCACATGATGACTTCTGCCTGGCATCTTTTTCTTGACTGAAGTCCGGCATGGATGAGAGTGATTGGTGGAGCCTGGGTCTCATGTGTGAGCCATGGTTGCAAGGGAGGCTGGGAAATAAATTTCTGACCTTCCCTTATAAGGTGAGAAATTCCCCAGACATAAGAAGGGTATTCCAAAGGTGTTGGAATCCTGGGATCCAGGGATCCCAGGGCAGCCACAAAGCCTTCAGACATGCATTGTCTGTGCCTTCTTAACCTTTACAGTTTTCTGGAGGATTCAGGCAAATACACCAGAGGGGACAGCCCAGAGTGACCAGGGCGGGTACAGGTGCGAGAGGGACCACAGAAGGATCCACACCCAGCGTCAGGGAAGGCAACCTAGGGCAAGTGATACGAGGCTGATCCTTGATGGATGAGTGTGAGCTTATCAGCAAAGGTGAAGGATGAGGGAAGGAGAACCCTTCAGATTACAGGTGTGACAGATGCAAGAGCTCAGATTCACTAAGGAGGTCAAGTTCAGGGAAGGAGAGACATTCTGGGTGGCTGGAGAAAGGATGGGGCTGATGTAGGCAAAAGTGCGAGAAACACTGCTCTAAATAATATGCTTGTGTCACCTGCTTTTTGCATTTTAATTTTAGGCATTATATACTGACTTCTCATGATAAGAAAAAAAGGCAGGTTTCCCATCCCCCCTCTTATTCTAATATTGTGTATTGTAATTTTGGATAGATCACAGTCAGTATTTACATTTACCTAACTATGTGAATGCTCTTCACGGCCGAGCGAGCAGCATTCTACTGCTGTTTTCCCTTTTCTGCACACGTCTTTGTTTCACGTTACTGTACAACTATTGCTTTCTTCCAGTTGCTCAGTTTTCTCCCTACTCAACAGTTAGTTATTTACCCTCAGACTCTCCCCCAGCAGTGTTAATATCCTCTCAATCCGTTCAGTCACTTTAAGTATTCCACCAATTTCATCTTTTTTTTTCACATCTTTATTGGAGTATGATTGCTTTACAATGGTGTGTTAGTTTCTGCTGTATAACAAAGTGAATCAGTTATACGTAAACATACATCCCCATATCCCCTCCCTCTTGCGTCTCCCTCCCAGAATGCTGGCTTGGCTGCCAGCATTTTGGGAACTGAGTGGAGAAAAAATGGTGTGCGTGTGTGTGTGTGTGTGTGTGTGTGTGTGTGTGTGTGAGAGAGAGAGAGAGAGAGAGAGATTAATCTGTTACTGCATAACAGACTACTCCAAAACCTTGGGTACAAAAATTTTATCATCTCAAAGTTTCTGTGGGTTAGAAATTCCAGGACAGCTTAACTGGATGGTTCTGGCCCAGGTCTCTCATGAGGTCACAGTGAGATATGGGCTGGGTCCAAAGTCATCTACCTGGGTCCGGAGGTTCTGCTTCCAAAGTGGCTCACTTACATTCCTGGCAAGTTGCTGGTTGTCTGCAGGAGGCCTCATTTCCTCCCCATGTGTCCTCATGACATGACAGCAGCCTTACCTAGAGTGAGTGATTTAAGAGAGAGCAAGGCAGAGCTGTAATGTCTTTTATGACCTCGTCTCAGCAGTCATACTCTGTCATTGTCCACAATACCCCATTGGTTACACAGATCAGCCCTTTTCAGTGTGGGAGGCGACTGCCCCAGGGCATGCATACCAGGAGGGCAGATCCACTGGGAGCCACCTTAGAGGTTGGCGACCACTAGGGATGGGTGGGGTGTCTCAGCTCTTTTCAGGTACATCTTCACTCTTCAGCCATTTTTAGCAAGGTATCACCATCTTCAGCTAGACCTGATATCTCTAGTTCTAAGACCCTGAGTTTTGTCCTCTTCAAAGAGTAAATCTCCAACCTCCTACATAACGGAGGAGCAACAGCCTCCGGCTCTACTGAGTTGGGGAGAGGACCTAGGAGTTTGCTTCTTAAAAAGACTTTCATCTGGTCTTCCCGTTATTAGCTCCACCTTTACCTATGCCTCAGGAAGTATTTGACCTGCTAATTCCTATGTCTTTCTGGAGGAAGGTGGCTCTGCAGTGTAAATTGGGCTGGTCCTTGTCTCACCCCCCGCCCCCCGCCAGTTGAAAATTCAGCTGTGTTTCTGCTAAGTCAGCTCCATTCATCCATCTGCTTTTCTGCTTTCAAAATGTTGGTTGCTACTGGCTTCTCTCCTATTCTTTGTTCTTGTGGATTTCCGTCTTTTTAACAATCTCTTTACCGTGTTTTACTGGGATTTTGGGAGGAAGTAGAAGCTGGTGAATGCATTTGTATGTGATCTTTAACTGGAAATCCCTTCCTCTTCTCTTTTCATCCCTGCTTCTTCTGGGCTACATCTTACCCCAAGTCAAGACAGAGAAGGGCTTTAAGGAGATCACTGAGAGGCTTAAAATATGGCACCTAAAGTTTGGGTAACATGGTGGTCTGAGTCATGCCTGAGAAATTCAAAGAGTGAGGAGCTGGCCAAACAGCCAGTGGCAACAGAGTAGAGAGCCCTGGGTTTGCTAATGAGGAAATAGGGCTTCCTGGTAGACCACCTGTTGTTAGAGGATTGGTCAGTCCTTCCCTCCTTGGCCCTCTACTTCTGGATAAAAGTGAGACATGAAATTGTTCCAGAGGTTTGATTGTGGTGGGTATCACATGGTGACCGACAGCAAGGCTCTAGAGGTCGGCTGTCCTGGGACCCCTCGGGTAGTGCTCTATCAGTCAGGGTTCTCCAGAGAAACAGAGTCAAGGAGCACCGTGTCCCCACCACCCTAGTGGTAGCCGACCTCCAAGTCGCCGGCAACTGCAGGTAGCCAGTGGAAGCTGGGACAGTGGCATGGGATGGGTTCTCCCTCAGAGATCCCGGAGAGACCCAGCACCGCCAACAGCGTGATCCGCAGCTACGAGCGAGTACATTTTGGTTGTTTGTGGTAATTTGTGAGGGCAGCCCTAGGAAACTCATACAGTCATATTCTGGTAAATGATGGAGGTAACACTGGCTCCTGTCGGAGCCATAAGCTAAGTCCGTTTCATCCCTGTCGGACCCTAAGCTAAGTCCGTTTCACCAGTTCATGCTACTTATATGACTATTAGCAGTAATCAGTTATACATGACCCTTTGTTCTTCTGGTTCTGAATTAGATGTTAAAACTATGTCACAAGTCCCAAAGATGAGCTAGGCACGTCACGCTGGGATGCACTGGTGTGTTCACCACTGAGACCTAAGAGGACAGAGCTGGAACAGTGGACATGTATATCAGTTGGCTGGAAGAAGGGTGGACTCACAGAGGAACCCACCTGTCCTCCTCCAGTCCTTCAAATGACAGCTGTCTCTCCCAGTGGTTTCTGTGGGATGCTGTTGGGGGAGGGAAATGCACATTCCCAGTTCCTGCCTCCACCTGGTTTACATTTCTTTGGGCTTAAGGTCAACAATCTGTTTGCTTTTGTTTGGGGCAGAACCACTGGAATTGCTGAATCTGCAGCTCTTGCTGCACTGGGGTTCCCACCATCCTGCACACCATCCACTGGACAGGTCTCCTTGCATGAGGGCCCCTAGCCGTCTCCCCTTGAAATCTGATTCTCTACACCAGCATCTTATTCCCTCCGCTTCTGACGTCTATGCTCAGGGGCCTGCTGGGAGCTGAGGATGCAAAACTCGGTTTGTGGCAAAGGAGAAAGCGGCTCCCAGCGCCCTGGCCCTGACTCCTGAGGATCAAAGGCCTCGCACGGAACACCAGCTTTCTCAGAGTGACACGGAGCCATGGAGACTGCTCTCGGAGTTGGCCCACTCTCCTGTACCTGGACATCTGCTCAGCACACCTAGGCGGACCCTGTCCCCTCCTTTCCCTGTTTCTCGACCACCACCCCAAACCACAGTGAAATCCCCAAGCGCTTTAGGCTCATCCAGCCCTGATGCCGTCATTGGCTGAGCTACTCTAAAGCCACATCCCGTGACCCAGCTGTGTTAGAAAAGGAGTGGGACCAATGGGCAGACGATGTGAGCTCTGGTCCTGGACCTTCCATTTGCTACTTGCCTGGCCATGTGCAGTCCCTCTGCTTTTCCAGGTCTCTGTTTCCTCACCTGTACAATGGGTTTATGTACCTTCCCTGTCAACCCACAGAGTTGTGGTGAAGCTTACATGAGTTGGCAGATGTGAACGTGCTTATCAAATAGTAAGGGATGCACAAAGGCAAAGTAAGTTGCTACGTGAATGACAGTGAGGGCCAGGCCCAAGAAAAGGGGAAGCAGGCGATGTTGGCCTTGACATTTCTTTCTGCCCACATTCTGGTCCCTTCCATACCAATGCCCATATGGATGGTCTAATCCCAGAGGAGAAGTTAGGCATGTAAATTGCTGACCACATTAGTGTACATTCATTTAATGTACTACCTCCCTGGGGCATTTTAATTTTAAGTGAATGGAATGAGGGAAACACAAAGGAGGGAATTGATAATGCAGAAGTACAGGTATGTGAGACCTGCGTGAATGGGAGTATTGGGGCAGGGGGGTCTCCCTGACACCTCCCAGATGGCCCTGCCTGGTCCACAGGACTCCATCAGGGAAGGGCAGTGCTCTTGTGGGCGGAACTCTAGAGCCTTAGCCTAATGGCACGCCCATTTCTCACGCTATGGAGAATGGGCAGTTGAGAAGTTTGGTGGAAACCTGGATCCTTGAGTGAGTGAGTTGGGGGGAATGCTGCCTCTGTGTTCTAAATGGCCTGCCAGGCGAGGACAAACCACAGATGAATTGTTAACAGTGCTGCAGCCTTTTCTGGGAAGCTGTCAGCCCGCTCCCAGCCTCCAAGACTGCCCAGAGTAGAGGAGAAATGACTGCCCCACAGCTCCACAGAGGCAGAGATATTTCCGCCCCCTGTCCCTACATGTCTCTTGCTGGCATTGCCCTCACCCCCATCCCCGTTCTGACTCTTCTCAGGAGAGTCCAGGGTCTCCACTTAAACCCACCCACACATGACGCGCTCACGGGGAGCTGCTCACGGAACCAAGCTCTGTGGACATCAGTGCAGCCTGGAGGATGGGAGTACGACCTCTGAGAATCACAAAACCTGAAAAAATGCAGCTGGGCTCCTTACAGAAGTTGGTTTTCCAGACCTCTCCTCAGAACTTTATTAGATCTTTTGAAGTCAGGAGACAAATAAGAGCATATTTTCTTCAGCACATGGGGTCACCCCGGACTCGAGTCCCAATCCAGCAGTGTGGACCCCCCAGCCCTTCGTCTCCTGTGCTCATGACGTTGCGGTGCCCCCCTGCCAGCCTCTGCTTCTCCACAGCCTGAGCACCCCCTTCCACCCAGAGGGCCTTCTCCTCCTCCAGAAGGGCGCTTTCCTCCTCCCACAGGGCCTTTTCTTCCCCCCACAGGGCCTTGTCCTCCTGAAGGAGGTTCCTGTCTCTTTCCCACAAGGCATTGTCCTCCTTCCAGAAGGCCTTATCTTCCTTCCAGAAGATTCGGTACTTTTTCCAAAAGGCTTTCTCTTCTTCCCAGAAAGATTTTTCCATTTCCCAGAAGGCTTTTTCCTCTTTCCAGAAGGTTTTCTCCTCTTCCCAGAAAGGTCTCTCCTCTTCCCAAATGCCCAAGATCTGGCCCCTGAAAGCGCAGATCTTGCCACGGAAATTCCGCATCTCTTCCCTGAAGCCTTCTGTCTTCTCACGGAAGTGTCTCGTCTCTTCCCGAAACACCTTTTCCTCCTGCAGCTTGTGGATTAGTTTCTTCTGGCGAATGCTGGGTGAGGAGACCACCGGTGCGTGGAAGCAGGCAAGCTCCATCCACTTGCTCACCTTGAAGGGAACATTGTCTTGGTCAGCCAGGATGGTGGGGTGACTGTGATGGAGGACAGGGCTGCTGGCCAAGTCCAGGTCAGCTGGTCCAACCCTAGGGGGGCACCAGAGAGAACATGTCCCTTGAGTATCACATCCCAGAGCGCAAGCCCTGGAGTCTGTGCCGTTACTGGGAATGATTTCTTAATCTTACAATTTTTTTTTTTTACATATACGTGTATCTATTCTTTTTCAAATTCTTTTCCCATTTAGGTTACTACAGAGTATTGAGTTTAGTTCCTTGTGCTATACAGTAGGTCCTTGTTGGTTACGTATTTTACATATAGCAGTGTGTACATGTCAGTCCCAAACTCCCAATCTAACCCTTCCCCTCACCCTTCCCCCCTGGTAACCATAAGTTCGTTCTCTAAGTCTGTGAGTCGGTTTCTGTTTTGTAAATAAGTTCATTTGTATCATTTTGTAAAGATTCCACATGTGAGCAATATCATATGGTATTTCTCTTTCTCTGTCTGACTGACTTCACTTAGTATGACAATCTCTAGGTCCATCCATGTTTCTGCAAATGGCATTATTTCATTCTTTTTTATGGCTGAGTAATATTCCATTGTATATATGTACCACATCTTCTTTATCCATTCCTCTGTCGATGGACATTTAGGTTGCTTCCATGTCTTGGCTATTGTAAACAGTGCTGCAATGAACATTGGGGTGCATGTATCCTTTTGCACCATGTTTTTCTCCGGATATATGCCCAGGAGTGGGATTGCTGGGTCATACAGTAGCTCTTTTTTTAGTTTTTTAAGGAACCTCCATACTGGTCTCCATAGTGGCTGTATCAATTTACATTCCCACCAACAGTGTAAGAGGGTTCATTATTGGGACATTTTAACCATTGTTCTCTTTGTCCCCTTGGTGGTATTTGTGAGGGACAAGCTGTGGTAGAGAAAGACGCTGGCTGGTCATGGTTTTGCACTGAAGAGGTAGTCAGTACGTTCAAGCTCAAGGCTACTGAAATAATAGAATATCAGCCAGCAAGGACAGTGGTTCTCAACCAGAGTGTCAGGACACACACGTGGGACATGATCACTTTAGAGGTGTGTCACAGTTTTGTTTTGCTTTTAAATAATCAAGTGCCACAGCCCCAAGTGATTCATCAACCAGAATACGTCTGAGGTTTTGGCTTTCTCACTTGGGAATTGTTCATAACCTTCTGATTGGGTGTGCTCACAGCAGGGGGCCGCACGTGTGCATATCTTCTGTTATAAGCCATGTGGGAAACAGAAGGTGAGACCCACAGACCTGGAGGAGTCGATTTTAGTAGAAGAATCTATTTTGGGAACAGAAGTTTAAAACCAAAAGGTGAAAGATGACACTGAATGTTGGCTAGGATGTGGGAAAGAGGAATTCTCACATGGTAGCCAGTAATATTGAACAATAATGAGGACACATTATGACTCAGCTGCTCCACTCCCAGATACATGCCCTGAGGGAACTTCTAAATTGTGTCCAGGTTACATGTACAGGAATGTTCAAGCAGCTATGTTCACAAGAGCTCAACACTGCAAGCAATCCAATGACTGTCACAATAGAATGGAGTTCAAGTGTGGTTGTCTGTTCATGCAATGGAGAGCATAGCTACGTGCAACAATGTGGATGAACTTTATAATATTGAAAGAAAGAATCAGGATCAAAGACTTTGAAAGAAAAAGTTCCAAAACAAGCAAAGTTAAACTCTATTGTTTACGGAAATATACTTAAGTGACAACACAAAAAGACAAGCAAGGAAGTAAGTCCCATTAAGTCAAGATAATAATTACTTAGGAAGTGGAGATTAACATATATACACTACTGTATATAAAACAGATAACTTACAAGGACCTATTGATACTATATAGCACAGGGAACTCTACTCAATACTCTGTAATAACCTATATGGGAAAAGAATCTGAAAAAGAATAGATATATGTGTATGCATAACTGAATCACTTTGCTGTACACCTGAAACTACCACAACATTGTGAGTCAAATATACTCCAATATAAAATAAAATTTTTTTAAAAAAGTAATTACTTGTGTGTGAGGGAGGGAGTGGGGAGGTAGGATACTGAGGGTTGTGATTGGGTGAGGACATGAGAGGGGCTTCTGAGGGGCCAGGAGTATCCCTTTTCTTTACTTGGTGGCAGTTGCCTATATGTTATAATAAAAAAGTGCTAAGCTGTATACAAATGTTTTATTTACTCCAGTAAATGCATTGTATATCACAGTAAAATAAAAGCTAGGGAGAGAGAAAGAAAGAAGGAAGGAAGGAAGGAAAGAAAGGAAGGAAGGAAGGAAGAAAGAAAGAAAGGAGGGAAGAAGGGGGGAGGGAGGGAGGAAGAAAGAAGGAAAGAAAGAAAGGAAGGAAGGAAATAAAGGAAAGGAAAGGCAGAAAGAAAGAAAGAAGAGAAGGAAAGAAGGAGAGAGAGGGAGGGAGGATCTCCACACATTGCCGTTATCTGAGGTATCAGATCTCAGAACTATCCCCAAAATTCTGGTAACCAAGATGGGTTGAGAGATGAGAAAAAGGACTGGACATGGGACAGCAGTTGGAGTGCAGGGGAGACAACGGGTGTGTACACATGGCAAGGGCATCGATTTCCATGTTGGGCTTTCTCGGAAGCAGCTGTGGGCCTCGCTGAGCACCACACCCTAGAGCACCGTGAGTCCCTTCAGGCGATTTCCAGGTTTCCTCCTTGTTTTTCTACTTTCTGACTTGGGAACAGGCAGTAGGGGAGAAGGAAGGACACATAGCTGGCATGTGCGTGGCTGTGTGTGTGTGTGTTTGTGTGTGTCTAAGAGATGTTTGTATCAAGCACTGGACTGATTGATAGTAAAAACATTTAGCAACTTGGTCACTAATTTCAAATGAAACCTCCCCTCCTCATACAACCCTCCAACTGAAGGAAAATATACAGACACCCACGCTAAGAAGCAAATTTAAAAACACTGAACGCTATCACTAAAGAAAATAACTATATTTTCCAACAAACAACAAAATAAGGTTTACAGAAGTCCCCTTTCCTGTGTGAGACCTGTCTGCCCCCAGTGTGTCCCCTGCACAATAAGGAAACATTTGTGCAGGCTTCTGACTTTCTTCTACGTGTTTCCTGGACATATCCCTGTGCCGAAAGTGATCACCTTCCAAATTACACTAGAGCTTTATTTCTTACTCCATAAGCAATGTTTGCACTAACTAGACAACTTGCTGAAACAGTTTAATTAATTCCTCTTTCCTTTTTACCACAGATACCAACTATCACCCAGTTCTACATTTCACCCCATCCACGTTACCCCAGCCATTATTTTCTGGCCCTTTAAGGCCTCACACTTTCTGCAGGTCTAACACCAGTTGTTGCTTTTAGTGGCCTTTCCTTTTAGGGCTGCTCTCCACAAAGAAACAGAGTGTGTCTGCCTTTATGAAGAGGAGACAGCTGCAAAGATGAGTGAATTCAATTCAAGGCAGCTGGCCCAGTCCACGGAGTCCCTTGAGAATAGAACTACAGACTGTAAGTCAGAGAGCACTCAGGGTTCACGGCACACAATTATCCCCCTGAATCGAGCTCCCCACTTGAGCAGCAGCAGGAGAGATCTGCTTATGGCACTCGTTGAATAAATGTATTATAGAAAGACACATATCATAAGTCAAGTATTCAGGGACACCCCTTGTTCTCAGAGAATCTGGGTTCCTACTCGTGGAGAAAACAGGTTCGTGAGCTGAAACTCGCAGCTCACCCTCTTGGCATCCACATCCATCTTTAATGTCCTCCTCTGGGCTCCCAGGCAAGGCCAGGCCTTCCCCCCATCTCCTGCTGACTGCACAGTGACCTTGTTTCGTCAGTGATCCCTCACTCATGGGCCATTCACATCTCGCCCTCTGCTCATCCTGACATCTCAGCACAAAAACGTGCTCAAGTCTGTCTCATTTTAAAACCAACCAACCAACCCAAAACAGAATCCTCTGACTCCCTCTACCTATGGCTAGCCCTCTCCTCCTTAAATAGTCTTCTTAGGGGCTTCCCTGGTGGTCCAGTGGTTAGGGCTCCATGCTGCCCCTGCGGGGGGGCACGGGTTTAATCCTTGGTCGGGGAACTAAGATCCCACATGCTGCGCCTTGTGGTTAAAAAAAAAAAGGAAAAAGTAAATAGTCTTCTTAAAAGAGCAGTTGGCGATCACTATCCCCATTCATGTATTGCATCCGCACCCAGTCCTACAGCGGTCTTCTGTCCCCTAACTCCACTGACAAGATCACCACTCGCCGCTAGTTGTTTAGTCCTTATCCCTCTTGACGTCTATAAGGCCAGGCTATTCTGTTTTCCTCCTACTTCCCTTTTGGTTCTAGTCTCTTTGTGGACTCCTTTTCCCAACGGAGTATACTTTATCCATTTAAAGCAGAACCTACCTCGTAGGGCTCTTGTGGGGAATAAATTGGTATGTTGAGTGCCTAGCACAGTGCCTGGCACACAGCAAGTGCTCAATAAATAGGAAATAAGAATAACTATAATTACTATTTTGTGTCATTTTCAGTCTCTTAGAATGGCATGCTGGGATAATCATGACTTGCCCCTACAAATTTTAGCCTTACCTTTCAGCCATCTCCCCTGACACCCAGGCTCTGGCCACCTGGAATTCCTCAAATGTGCCGAGTTTTCCCCGCTTCCACGCCATGCTATTCTCTCTCCCTCGATGTCTGGCCTAAGCCCACTTCACTTTGTCCAGCTAACTAACACTTCAAGACTCAGATAAGGAGTCCGCTCTCCTAGGCAGCTTCTTCTGAAACTCTCCCACCAAGTTCAGACTGAGCATACACCCCTCCTGTCCCGCTAGGAACACTTCGTCCCCCATCTCTATGTCCAGCATCTAGCACAATGTCTGGTACGTAATAGATGTTCAGTAAATGTCCATTGACTGAATGGCAGTCTTCTGGGTTAGAATGCTGGAAAAAAATTTATCTCCAAAGTTTTTATCATTCCACTTAAATTATCTTTGAGAAAGAGATAAAATAAGTACAATATCAAATACATTGATGCCTATTTAGATATAAAGTACAATATAAAACTGTAAATATGTGTCTATATAGATATAAAAACATGAGTTAAAGACGCATGCCTAATCTTCAATCTTATAATTCAAGGCTAGGAACTTATTTTTAAAGGAAATGTTATATATCAAACTATGTTTACAGCCAGTTCTCTCCAATCTAAAGCCAACAGTTACTTACTGCTTAGCTATATTTCCCAACTGGGCAAGTCCTGTAGCCCTCAGACGACAGGCAGTCATTGTCACATCAGATGCCTAGTGATGTCGCTTTCATAGGCTCCCTTAACACTGTTTGCAAAGACCCCTCTCAGTCCTGAGTCACAGGGTGGAGAGGGCCAAGATAGGGAACCAAATGAGAGACTCTAAAAACTTGAGGGAGAAGATGAAAGGTTGCAAAGACTTCATCTTCCATCTTTGACTTCACCAATAGGCTGGTGCTGTTGATGACTCACAAATGATCGTTACTTCACATTGTACCTGGACTGTGTCCAGGAGCAGGCTTCCGGGGAATCATGTTTCAGTGTGGCGGGGAGGGGTTGTATGTGATGAATCATTTCTCTTGCTGCTTTCAAGATTCCCTCTTTGTCTCTGTCTTTTGACAGTTTGACTATGGTGTGTCTAAATGTGGACCTCTTTGAGCTTATACTACTTAGAGTTTGTTGAGCTTCTTAGAGGTACAGATTTGATGCAGATTTTCCTCACATTTGAGAAGTTTATTTATTCATATATTCTTTCTTCCTCTTTCATTCTCTCCTCTCCTCCTAGGATTCCTATTATATTTATATTAGTAGCTTGATGGTGTCCCACAGGTCTCTGAGGCTCTGTTCAGTTTTCTTCATTCTTTTCCTTTCTGTTGCTTAGACTAGATAATCTTAATTGACCTGTCTTCAAGTTCACTGATTTTTTCTTCTGCCAGCTCAAATCTGCTGTGAGCCCCTCTATTTTTTATTTTCAAGGCCAGAATTTCTGTTTGGTTCTTTTTTAAAAATAATTTCTATCTCTATTGATATTCTCTATTTGGTCATACATCATTCTCATTCTTCCCTTTAATTCTTTAAGCAAGGTTTCTTTTAGTCCTTTGATCATGTTTATAGCAGCTGTTTAATATCTTGGTCTATAAGTCAACATTTGCAGTTCCTCAGAGACAGTTTTTAACCAAAAAGAAAATCACTCAGAATCATAGTGTCTATCGCCTGCCTTCTCCCCCGATTGTGAGCCGTTCTTTTTTGCTTCTTTGCGTGTCATATAACTTTATGTTAAAAGTGAACATTTAAAATAATATATTACAAACAATATAATGTGATAATTCTTGAAATGAGGTTTCCCCCTCCTCAGGTTTGTTGTTGTTTTGTTATTGACACTATTTGTTTGTTTAGTGACTTTGCTGGACTGATTCTGTACAGTCTGTATGTTCTGTTGTGTGTGGCCCCTGAAGTCTGCTTAATTAGCTTAGTGGTCAGCTAATGATTGAACTAAGAGCTCCCTTTGCTGAGGGCCTGTGTGGTGTGTGTGTGTGGACATGCCTTCAATGCTCAGGCAGACAGTTTGCAGTTCTGCCTGAGCCTTCACTTCCTACTTGTGCAGGGCCTCAAGGTCAGCCTGAAGTGAGGAGTGACAGCCTCCTCAGGTCTTTTTGAGGCATGTGCACACTCACACGCACGTGACCTTCCAGATTCCCAGAAATACGTTAGAACTTTTAAAAGCTTCCATCTTACTCCCCGGTTATTCCTAAATTATTGGTCAGCCTCTTATTAGCCCCAGCTGGTAACACAGCCTCAGGCAGCTGTGATATTAAACAATTACACTCATTTTTTTTGACAAATGCCCTGAGGCTAAGCATTAAGTTAGGTCAAATAAAGACAAGTTTTGTGGGTGGAGCTTTTCGGTGAACTGCCCAAACCAGTCAACTGTTAACAGTTCTTTGGAGATGAAGATCTAGGGGGGCTCTAAACCCATCCTGTGCCCTTACTTAGTCATTCTAAGAGTCCTAATTTATTGTTTTTTAAGCATTCTTTTTTTTAAAAAAAATTATTTATTTATTTTTGGCTGCATTGGGTCTTCGTTGCTGCGCATGGGCTTTCTCTAGTGGTGTCGACGGGTTTCTCATTGCAGTGGCTTCTCTTGTTGCGGAGCACAGGCTCTAGGCACGTGGGCTTCAGTAGTTGTGGCACGTGGGCTCAGTAGTTGTGGCTTGTAGGCTCTAGAGCGCATGCTCAGTTGTTGTGGTACGCGGGCTTCGTTGCTCTGCGGCATGTGGGATCTTCCTGGACTAGGGCTGGAATCCATGTCCCCTGCATTGGCAGGCAGATTCCTAACCACTGCGCCACCAGGGAAGCCCCGTTCTTCTTTTCTAATGCAGAAGATTGCTCTAATAATGGAGGCGGCAGACAGTCTGAGACATGAGTAGTATTGTAGCTGGGGAATCAGAGAGGAATAGATGCTACAAGGAGTATTTCAAAGAGAGACTCAACAGGTGATCAGGTGGTTGCATGGGAGGAAGGTAGAGGAAGCAAGGACAGGGCTAAGGCACCTGGTCTCAGTGCCTAGAACCGTGCACTAATTAGAAATTTGAAGTTGAAGTAGAGTTGATTTAGATGAGTTGGTCGAGTATTCTTACATAAAACCTTGGGATCCTCAGTGATGCACAATTTGTGTTTGCTACTCCAAGTAAATCTTAAAGTCTCTGGAGGAGATAGTAAGATAGTTAATAGGTAATAGTAAGGAAATAGTAAGGAAAGAGTATTAGATAGTAATAGATAGGTAATAGTAAGGAAATAGTAAGAGATTACTATTGCTAAATGTGAACAGGCACTAAAAATAAATTGAACTTCAGCATCAATGAGCTCACATAATCGAAAAGGACAAGCTTCCCTTTCCCATACTTTGCACCAAATCAACAGCTTCTTTTTACTCAAGATAAGAGTTTAGCTTAAATTTTGTTCAGTACTCTTATTTTTAAAAATGGTGTCATCATTCTTGTTAGTCTTCAAAGCAATACATGTTCATGATAAAAAAAAATTAGAAAATAGAACAAAGGTGAAGAAGAAAATTAAAATCATCCATAATCCCAATACTCAGAGGTAAGTACTGTAAACACTTTGACGTATAGTCTTCCAGTCTTTTTCCTGCACTTGCAGTTAGGTATATTCTAAACAGTTGGTTTTATACTGTGCATACTGTTTTGTGTCTTGCCTTTTCATGTAATAATATGTCATAAAACTTCCCCATTTCTTTAAATATTTCTGAGAACATGATTTTCTGTAACTGCAAGAGTACACTTTCCCCTACTTTTGGAAATTGATTTATTCCATTAGGAATATAGATTATGTTCCTGGAAGAGTAGGTCAAATTGGAAAATTGCTCACAAATGAAGGCAATGGCAACATTAATCATCACTGCTATGGCCTCAGTCTCCGTGTTGAAAATAGAGAATTCTTTCTGGCAGCACTAGTCACAGAAAGGGATCATTCCTGGGAATCTGGCTCTGTGAAGACAGACTTTGTTGTGTTCCTGCTATATCCACCATGCTCATTTTACAAAGAGCTTCTGAAATCAAGTAGAAAAAGACTAATAACCCAATAGATAAATGGCCAAAGGATATGAATACATTGATTGCAGACAAATGCAAATGACTCTTTAACATATGAAAAAATTTCCAGCATCAATTATAGGGAAGTGCAGTTGAAAATAAATATTGCATTTCTCAGATTGGCAAAAATGCAGAAGTTTGACAATACCCTCTGTTAGCAAAACTGTGAGAAAATAGGCTCCCTTATACAGTGCTGGTAGGAATGCAAAATGTTACAAACCCTATAGTGGTGCGTTTGTCAGTACTAGTGAAATTGTAGATGCATTTACCTGTTGACTCAGCAATTCCATTTCTAGACGTCTATCCCACGGGTACGCTTATACAAGTACAAAGTGATACTTGCAGAAGGTTATTCAACTAACTGGAGTATTGTTTGAAACTGCAAAAGATGGGAAAGAATCCAATTCTCCAGCAATAGGGAACAACTTAAGTAAACTATGGCCTGTCCGCAAAGCAGAGCGCTAAGCAGCTGTAAAAAATTGAGCAAAGGCTTCAGTGGCTGAAATGAAGAAACCTCCAATACATAGGAAGTGAAACGAACAGCACGGTCTAGGATACTGCTACATGCTGTGTAAGAAAGAAAATAAGAATATATACCTAGGTATTTGTTTACATTTTCACAAAGAAATACTTGAAGAAAAACACCAAATTAATAAAAACATTTATGAGGGAAACAATAGAGGAAGCAGGGGTAGAAGCAAGACCCCTTTGTGAATACCTTTCTAGAAGGTTTTGGTCTTTGAATAACTCTGAAAACAATTCTTAAAATTGGAAACAAACACATGAGCATAATCATACATCTAATAGTACTGTACCCACACAGAGGAGGAAGGAGTTATTTCACCTGACTTTAGGGCACAGTGTTTTGACTCTGCCTCCTTAGTGGGATGTAATTGAAGGATAAAAAAACTACAAAGAAATTTGGAATCTCACCTTGGTCGTTTTATTTTTTTAGTAGTGTTCGTATTGTTATTTTGAAACTTTCTATTGTATCACAAAGCATACAAGTAATTGTATTAATAAGATTAGGAATCAAGATTTTCAATGTAAAAGAAAAGGGATACAATTATAACATCAAGTAAGTTATATAAAATACTATATAGTATTAAATTTAAATTAAAAAATTTTAATGAACTCATGACTTTAAAAAATATGCATGTATACTTCTGCCTATTGTGATGGGCTAATAGCAACAATATCCCAGGAGCCATGAATATCGCCCTTGTGCACAGATCTTAGCCGCTAATACCATCCCCTACCCGGGCTCCACTGATAAATGACTGTTTCTGGGCATAGGAAAAGGAAGGTACAAAGTGAACCTGAGACATGTTTTTCCAGAAATCAAGGAAGTTTTCTTGTCATGTCAAAAGGAGCCAACTTGAGTAGGCTGCCACTGACCAAAACTGTGAGAATTTGACCATCAAAAAGAATAATGTTTGTGGTTAATTGAAATCTATTCAATCTCTAAAATCCGTGAATCTACAATGATACTAATGATTTAAAAAGACAGAGAAAACTCACTTGTCACCATTTAAAGTGCAATTAAGGCTATTAACTCAACTTCTCTGAAAATTTGAAAATTAAAGGAATATTTGAAAATTAAAGGACAGTTGAAAGAATGAACAACGGATGCCGCCTTTCATTTAGAAACTGTAGACCATGCTATCAAACAGCCCCTGTTGATGTGGGAAAGCTCTGCAGAAGAACCTTGGCTGATATATGTAGAAGAAGTGACAGAATCAGAAAGAAACCACTATTTCACATACCTAATGATATTTTTGGCATTTTCATTCATCATTTTTGAAACCACTAGATGAATGATTGATGGGGAAACTAGACATTTTTTGTATTGCCCCAAATAGCACCACAGATTCTATGTCTAAGTGAAATATACCATTGTATGGTGGAGGGATCAGTCTATCATCTTTATCTAGAGGTTAATTTAACACCACAAAGTGTGGGTCGACCATCTATCACGTGCCTCTTGGTGTAATGCAGTGTGACTGTCTTATATATGTAAGATTCTCCAGAAGCAGAGCCTGAGGTCTATTGGGGGAGGGTTCTTGGGAGAAGGAGAACGAGGGAAGCAGGAAAGGACAGGGGAAAAACTGTGTAGGAATGTGTCTCCGTTGGAGAATAGCAACAGCCTGATCCACTGGGTAGCTGGGGAGCATGAACTGTTCCACCGAGTTGATCCCACCTTGAAGTCCGTGCCAATACCTGCAGGCTTCCCCTGGGCATCCCATGCCACCATTTCTACGGCCACAACCACATGATGTTGCTAAGAGGGCACCATGTGACGTCCTAGAATATAACCTTCATGAAGGTGGGTGTTACAGGATGTGTTGTGTGCCCCCAGATTTCGTATGGTGAAGTCCTAACCCCTCAGAATGTAACTGTATTTGGAGATTGTGTCTTTAAAGAGGTAAGTTTAAAAGTTAAAAGGAGGTCACTAGGGTGGGCCCTAATCCAATACAACTGGTGTCCTTACAAGAAGAGGAAATTAGGACACAGAGAGGAAAGACCACATGAAGACACAGGTAGGAGAAGCTGGACATCTACAAGCCAAGGAGAGAGATCTCAGAAGAAACCAACGCTGACAACACCTTGATCTTGGACTCCAAGCCTCCAGGACAGTGGGAAAAATAAATTTCTGTTGTTTAAGCTCCCTGATGTGGTACTTTGTTATGGCTGCTCCCGCAAACTAATACAGTAGGGATTTCTGTTTTGTTTACTGCTTCATTCCAGCACTTAGAACAGTGTCTGGCATGTAGTAAACACAGTTACCGAATGAATGAATGTTCTACTCCTGGCGTTTTAAATCAAAGCAGGAGAAAAGATCTGTACTTGCAGATTTTCTCTCTGTATAACTGTGGTTTCTATTCTTTCGCTCCTCTCCATCATATTGTTTATCCCAGGGGAGGTTTTGCTCTTACCTGCCCCTCCCATCTTCTTCCAGTGGAAGAAAGACTTCCTCACCGGCCTATCCTCTGGAGGCTCTGTGTACGTCACACTTTCTTCTGTGCAGTTCTTGGGATTTTTTGTTTTTGGTGGTTGGGGTAGATGGGGTTTTCCAAAGGTGGCCTTAACAAGACCGCCTCATCCCATATTCTCTTCTGACACTGTGACCTCGCCAGTGCCCCATCAAGAAGCAGAATCTGTCTCCTCCCCTTGAACCTGGGTGGATCTTTGGATTGCTTCAACCAACAAGCCACAGAGAAAGCAGTGCCATGTGACTGCTGGGCTGTCGTGTGCTGGAGCCCTTGCTGCCAGGGAGCCAATGATCTTGCACATTTTTCCCCAGCTCCACGCCCAGTGGAGTCATGTCGTAGCCTGAAGACGGCCATGGTGAGATTATTTATATTGCAGAAGCCAGCAAATGCTACAGTCACAATCATACACACACACCGAGCTGGTTGTTAAACATTTACCAGCAAACCACCATTTCTGAGGCTAAATCATAAGTGGTACAGCTTCCTTGGGTTCTCCTTCTCTCAGTACATGTGCTCTTAAATCCTTGTCTCCATGCTGTGAAAAAGCCCAGGGCCCTGTGTGGTGTTCTGGCTGACAGCTGAGGTCCCAGCTCCAGCGAGCATCAGTCACCATGAGCCACGTGAATGAGGAAGCTTACTGATGACCACAGTGCCAGCCACCATCTGAGCCCAGTCAGCCCCCAGATATAATAATAATAAATGATCATTGTTGTTTCACACCACTTGGAGCAGTTGTGCAATTATAGATAACCTGAACAATGATACTTGCACTGCTCTTCACAAGACATCATAAGTTAAGAGGAATGAAAATGCATCAGTTTCACACTGAAAAAAATATATCTGTTTTACATGATAAATCTTCATGCTCAGAGTAAGAGTCACTCATTCACTCATTTATTCAACAAATATTTACTGAGTGCTAATTAAGCGGCAAACCCTGCAGTCACTCTGTGTTAAGGGTGGAGGAGCCCCCAGTATACAAATGGAGACAAAGTGGAAACAACCAGATACAAGTGTAGTGTGAAAGGCACTGCATTAGAAGCGTGTGTAGGGTCCACTGGGGAGGCACAAAGGAGAAAGGGGCCAACTCTTTTTTTAAAAAATTGTGTTGAAGTATAGAGTTGATTTACAATGTTGTGTTAATTAATTTCTGCTGTACAGAAAAGTGATTCAGTTACATACATATATATATATTCTTTTTCATATTCTTTTCCATTATGGTTTATCACAGGATATTGAATATAGTTCCCTGTGCTCTACAGTAGGACCTTGTTTATCCATCCTATATATAATAGTTTGCATCTGCTAATCCCAAACTCTCAATCCTTCCCTCCCTCATCCCCTCTCCCCCTTGGCAACCACAAGTCTGTTCTCTATGTCTGTGAGTCTGTTTCTATTTTGTAGATATATTCATTTGTGTCGTATTTTAGATTCCACTCATAAGTGATATCACATGACATTTGTCTTTCTCTGTCTGGTTTACTTCATTTAGCATGATAATCTCCAGGTCCATCCATGTTGCTGCAAATGGCATTATTTCATTCTTTTTTTATGGCTGAGTAGTATTCCACTGTATATATGTACCACATCTTCTTTATCCATTCATCTCTCGATGGACATTTCGGTTGTTTCCATGTCTTGGCTATTGTAAATAGTGCTGCAGTGAACATTGGGATGCATGTATCTTTTTGAATTACAGTTTTGTCCAGATATATGCCTAGGAGTGGGACTGCTGGATCATATGGTAACTCTTATTTTTTTGTTCTTTGAGGAACCTCCATACTGTTTTCCATAATGGCTGTACCAATTTACATTCCCACCAGCAGTGTAAGAGGGTTCAGAAAGGGACCAGCTCTTGATTGTTGATTGGAGGTGTGCAGAAAGTGGGTGACAGTCGAGGAAGACTTCAGAAATGATGTCTGGGCTGAGTCCTGAAAAGTGAGGCAGTTTCTCAGATTATAGGTGGGGAGGGTTGCCCAAACAGAGAGCAGCCCCACGAGAAGGAATGAAACCTTGGGATCCTGAAGCCCTTGTTTTGTGTGACTAGACAGCTCCCCAGGAATGCTAGACAGTTGCTGAAGAATTCTGAGTAAGCAAGTGCACACTGAGGCGTGTTGAGAAATAGAAGGCTGAGAAGATAGGTTGAGACCAGGTTAGGAAGAGCCTGACTCTCTCCTGAGAAAGCTCTTGGTAAAATAAAGTTAAAATATTATTTAAAATCTATTGCAGATCAACAAATGACATCATGCTCAGTGAGAAAACACTCAGGGCTTACTATGCCTGTCGTGTCTGTCACTGCACACATGACACGTGTTCTGAGTGGTTGTCCCTTCTATTCTGACTGGTCAGGGCCCTTGTCTAGTTTTTAAATATTTGAAAAGTATCATCCCTGAGAACATGATTGGAATCAAGAACAGGACAAAGGAGGCAGCGTTCACCATTTTGTGAAGGAAATAAAATGAGGTATAAATAATTAGGAAAAAAGGGGTAGAACCATCATCACCTGCAGATAATTTGACTTCATACCTTAAGAAAAGAGGCAGAGGATCAACGCAAAACTGTAGAACTGACACTATTCAGAAACAAGCGTAGAATGCCGGCTCTCTCCCCAGGGATTTGTACAGTTAATGCAATCTGGAACAAAATTACCCCAGGATTTTCCCCCTGGGCAAACTTGATTAAATCATCTTTGAAAAAGTAATCTGGAAAAATAAACATGTCAGGAAAACGAGGAGCCTGGTCCCAGTCTCTGGTCTCAGGATTCCAGGCGAGGACAGCAAACGGGTTGCCAGGGCTGGAGCCCAAGTGGTAGGGAAGGCAACTGTTTCTTGCCAGAGGCCAGGGCCTCAGAGAAAGGCGGACAGCCGGTGGGAGGAGGTGGGGTTCTGTGGGGAGAGCCTCTGCAGCTGGTGCTATGCCTTTCCCAGCGTTGACCCAGGCCCCGGGGATGCTGATACACTGCTGACTCAGCAGCTAGAACAGCGACCTGAGGACGGGTACTATTCCTTTTCCCCAAGCCCGCTCTAAGGCGCTAGCTAGAACTGAGTGACAGGGCTGAGGCTGGAAACCTTTCAGGGAGGAGGGAACCAGTCTCTCGGGGCATGTCCTCACATCCTCCCCAGAACCCCTGGGACCGCTGAAACCGGGGCTCAGGGACACCCCAGTATTTTCCTGGAGCACCTAGGGTGGCTGCCCAGTTCCACAGGGCCCTTAGAATCTGAAAGTTTGACTTTTTTTTTTTTTCTCCTAGACCCAGGAGTTACTTTATTTATAAAATTGCAGTAAAATATACATAACATAAAATTGACCATCTTGACCATTTTTAAGTGCACAGTTTAGTGATGTTAAATACATTCACCCTGGTGTGCAACCAACACCACCATCCATCTCCACAACTCTTTTCCATCTTGCAAAACTGAAATGGTACCCATTAAACAGCGCCCCCATCCCTTCCTCCCCCCAGCCCCTGGCAACCACCATTCTGCTTTCTGTCTCTGTGACTGGGACTGCTCTGAATACCTCAGAGAGATGGAATCATACAGAATTTGTGCTGTTGTGCCTGGCGTATTGCACTTGGTACAATATCCTCAAGGTTCATCCAGGCTATAGCTTGAGTTGATTGTGTTTTCGTTCTTCTCCTTCTATGAATTAGTTCGGGACTGAGATAGTTTGCTTCTCTTTTTTCTCAAATTATCTTCAGGAAAATTATAACGCTGAGAAAAGTCAAAAAGAAAATGAAATGCTTTGTGATTCAGGTGGAAGTTGCAAGGAGGGTCCTTGACGGTTTCTCCCCAGTTAGGAAGCCATCAGGATTAGCGGATGGTAAATACAGAAAAAAATGACTCAAATAGAAGGGTAACATGAGAATGGAAAGTTCTCCAAGGAAAGCATGAAGAGAGTGAGAATGGTTACACAGAACTAATTTGTTTGAGAATAACACACAATAAAAGACAGCCTTCTGCACAGTCTGGGGGAGGCCGGTGGGAAGGAACACTTGGGAACGGGGGAGTCAGTGTTGACTCGTCCCCTGATCACTCATCATGTGGTGCACAGATGGGCCTTTGGCCGACTTTAATACCTCCCTTCATTTCCATGGCTTCTGTCAAGAAGTCAGGCATACCCTCATTAACTCACAGACTCCTTCGTAATTAAACTCAAGCATACTCTCATTAACTCATTACTCTTTTGAATTAAATTTCCTCATGGGATACATTAGATTTTATAAAATAATCCTTTTACTCTCAGTGTCTGGCTTGGAGTGAGCACTACTTATTCAATGAATGAGTGAACTCACTTTTACCAGCAGAGCCCCACTAAGTAGGCCACCTCAAGGCTTATATGGAACAACATGCATAATAAAATCTATACTCTGAATTCAGCTTGTAACCCAGTTGTACTAACACCTGACCTTTATTCACATGGCAATGATTGTAGTGGCCAAAAGCTCGGACTCTGGATTGCATTGCCTAAGTTCAAGTTCATTATACACTTGGTAGCTCGGCGACCTTAGGTAGTTACTTAATCTCTCTGTACCTCACTCTACTCATCTGTGAAATGGGGATCATAATAGTACCTACTTTGCTTTGGGCAGTATTTTCAACAGTGGTTTTCCACTCACTTCCAACAGTAGCTGCTTCCACTCTGTTGTTCATCTCTGCGCTGCCCCCCACCCCTGACCACCACGTCTTCTTTTCAACTTTTCCCTCCTTCCATCACGTTTGTAACTAACTCCCCATATTAAATTCCCTCTGTTTTCTTAAGTGATAAAACTATTTTTATTATTACTGACATCTAGCCTCTGAACCTCATAATCACTTTCCAAAGACTCCTGCTTTTTCAAAAAATTCCTCTATTTCTGTACTTAAAATATGTATCATCTGGTTTGGGAGAAAACATTCCCTCTTTGCTGCATCTGCAGGGCCACCTGGAAAAGCTACTGAGAGACCAGCCCTGATTCCTTCCCTTACTGACCTCCTGGGAGGATGGCCCTATAATCCGAAGTTTAGTCTGTTTTGAGCCCTGGGCTAAAACATGCTCAAAAAGGGCTACTGTCCTTCAGGCAGCCCCAGGCTACGACAGTGGGTCTGGGAGTCGGGAGGCTCTGTCCTCCCTGCTCACAGCCAGTCACCCCACTTCAACCTGCTCGGGGGAGGTGCGGCCAAACATTGCAGAGAAGATTCAAGTCACCTCACATGCTGCTCTTTCCTCCAGCAGGTTCCACCAGCCCACCACGTGGTGTGAAGTCTTCAACGTGGTTTCAGGGCTGGAGACTGGCACGGCCAGGACGATGGTGAGACAAGAGAGTCAAGACTGAAGGAGATGTCACCCTCAGGGCCACGCAAGTGCAGGGTCAGCGTGAAAAAGGAGCCCTTCCTTACATTTTGGACAACAGGTGCCTTTCTGCCCCACCTGGTCTCACCCCTTTATACCATCCTTTTCCACGAGAACGACACAAAACTGAGAATGTCAGGGTTGGAGGAGGCAGGACTTCCTTGGGTCCAGTGGTTAAGACTCCAGGCTTCCACTGCAGGGGGTGCGGGTTGGATCCCTGGTGGGGGAACTAAGATCCCTCATGCCGCGCTTCACGGCCACAAAAAAAGAAAAAAAAAAAATGTTGGAGGAGGCCTTTAATGTCCTAGGACTCCCCTGCTTCTCCACATGTGGTCCATGGAGACGTAGCAGGGTCTTCAATGTAGATTCCTGGGCCCAAGCCCAGACCAACAGATTCAGAATCTTCGGGAGGTGGGGCAGGAACCTGCATTTTAATAAAGAGCCTCAGGCACTTCTGATAAACTAACAGTGGAGAACTTCTACTTGATGCTCACCTGTCACAGCATACCTTACCCAGCCTCCCGAAGTAGCCAGTTTTAGATCTTAAAAAAACGGCGGTTAGTCTATCACAGTGGGCACAATTCTGTCTCCCTGTAACTTCACTCTGTCTCAGATCCAGAGTCTGGAATGACACTGTATAGGTTTCATCTCTTTTCTACATCTCAATGCTCGAGCACTAAGGCGTCTCTCCGGTCCTCAGCCCGCCTCAAGGACCTTTAAGCCTCTTTAAATTAAATAGTCCGTGTTCAGTCGACTCTTCCTCACAATCCACCAGCACGTAGAGAGAGCAAGAAAGGAGAAGAGGCTGCCAGATACGCCTGCACTACCAACTAAAGTTAAGGCCCTGAGATGGAATGTTTCCAGCACTAATTCACAACTCCACTAAATTATAACTTCGGCCCTGAATTTCAACAGCCCACCTTTCAAACGCTTCCCGGGGTTGCGCTGCTGCCCCCTTCCGGCCATGGGAAGTACTGCAGGCTGTCGAAGCTGGCGTTGGGGATGCGCTTTCCCCACACGTGGGAGTGGGAACGCGAGATAATCCGTCCCTCCCAGGGAAAGCCAGGAGTTGCTGTCCTGCAGCAGGCGAGAAATCCGAGACGAGAAACAGAGAAAGGAAGCGTGCGGCGGGGAGGGGGGGACCCGCCAGCGAAGAGAAGACCTGGAAGATGTAGACCTGGACCACCCCGAACCCACAGTGGCCCAGTTCTGCCCGGTTCTGGATCTGGCCCTTTCGTCAGCTCAAAAGGTGAGTTGGGACAGCCCTGTGCAGCCTTTCAAGTAGGAGAAAGAATCCTAGCAGGTGGTTTCTCGGAGTCATTCAGGGGAAGATGACAATGTGCTGATTTGTGCTTCCTGGAAAGAAAATAACTACATTATGAAAGTGCTTTTCTTAATTGTGCGGAGGGAGAGAAAATATTCACCTTCACTGAGTCTAAGGAAAATGGTTTTTCTCGTGGAAAGAATAGTTGTAAAGGAACAACGAACTTCAGAGTGAAAGCAAGATGTGCTGGGCTCTTAGAAACATCTTGGTAACTACAGAGCAGTGAGGAGGGATCCCCTATTGGGTCTCTGAGCAGGTGACTTTGACGTGGTCTTTATAAAAGTGTGGTAGAGCTCAGAGGAAGTACATTTTCCATTTCATAGGGACCGAATAGTGAAGGACACATAGGGAAGTGGTGGGGTCACTCTGGCACACAGATACGCAGTTACCTCCACGGAATTCATGCAGGATGGGATAGGAGGGGAAATGGAGCAGAGGCTACATAAAGAGCTGCAGATAGTAAAGGATTTGTGTCCTGAGCACCCAAAACATTTGTTGGAAATATTCTGCCTTTGGAGGAACAGGTATGGAGGTGATTAATGTTTAGCATTTAACGTTATTCAAAACCAAGTGATGAGCTGGGGTTCCCATCACATCTGATTTAGGAATAAACAGCGTAATTTACCAAGTCAATCACTAAAAACCACACTCACCAAGTCAAAAATGTGCTCAGATTGGAGCTTTGAGGTGAAAATAGGTAATGCTAAGTACTGTCGAAGTGCTAAGTGTTAAGAAAAACTTAGATGTCTGCAGATACAGTCTCGCTGTGGAATTAGGACACAAACCAGAGGTTTAAGGTAAAGTAGTGTTTTATAAAATTGAACACTGAAACTGGGAATGTTACTTATAAAAGGGTCAGACTCAGAATTACTGGCATTTGGGGCTAGCTAATGCGTTGTCGTGGGGTGCTGCCCTGTGCCTTGCAGGGTATTTAGCAGCTTCCCCTTGTCTCCGTCTGCTAGTTACTAACCAAGTCATGACAATCAAAACTGTGTCCAGACATTGCCAGCTGTCCCCTGAGAGGCAAAATTACCCCTGGTTGCTTACCACTGAGATAGACCAATTGGATTGAAAAGTGAAAGTGTGTGAAGAGTTGTCATTCAGTAACTTATCAGTTAATTCCCTATTATCAGTTAATGCCCTTTATTAATCACTAAACTTATAGGAGAGGACACACCAGGGGCTATTATCACTACTCTTATTGATGCAGAAGCAAATGAGAGACAAACAATCCCATCACTGTCATACACAAGTCACTGTTTATTCCCACTGGAGAGAAGGGGCTGCCCAGCCCACTCCCGCAATCTCTTCCTGTTTCAGATTTCTACCAAATAGGGAAACCTTCTACCCAGCAAGAAACATATTCATTTTCTTAGTACTTGGAAAGTTTAGAAATTGCCTAAAATGGTCCTTACCACCGTAATTATCATGGATCTACTCTACTGAGCATCTGTTGTGAATGAGGGGTCCACCCTCTCTTAGAAGAGCTTCCATGTGGAAGGGCCAGGGGGAGCGTGTGGTTCAGTTTTGTGAATTTTGCATGTTTTCAGCATAATAGTGAGTAGATCTTTCATAGAGTATTTTTGTTTGGTTGTTTTTTTTTTTTACCTTTTGACCCCCTGAACCCATTTCTCATTTCTACACACTCCTCTTCCCCTACACCTGCCACCTCTGGCAACCACCAATCTGTTCTGTGAACCTATGAGCTTGTGGGGTTCTTTTGTTGTTGTTGGAGATTCCATATATAGATCATATCGTACTTGTCTTTCTCTGTCTGACTTATTTCACTTAATGGCCTTGAAAAATCCATCCATGTTGTCACAAATGGCAAGATTTCCTTCTTTTTTATGGCTGAATAATATTCTCTTTTTATATACCACAATTTCTTTATCCATTCATCCATCGATGGACTCTTCGGTTGTTTCTACATCTTGGCTTTTATAAATAATGCTACCGTGAACATGGGGGTGCATATATCTTTTTGAGTGAGTGTTTTTGTTTTCTTCAGGTAAATACCTGGAAGTGGAATTGTTGGATTGTATGGGAATTCTATTTTTAATTTTTTGAGGAAACTCCATACTGTTTTCCACACTGGCTCCACCAATTTACATTCCAGCCAACAGTGTATGAGAGTTTCCTTGTCTCCACATCCTCGCTAACACTTGTTATTTCTTGTCTTTTTGATAATACCCATTCTGACAGGTGTGAGGTGATATCTCATTGTGGTTTTGACTTTCATTTCCCTGATGATTAATGATGTTGCACATCTTTTCATGTACCTATTAGCCATCTGTATGTCTTCTTTGAAAAATGACTATTCAAATCTACCCACTTTTTAATCATATTGTTTGTTTTCTGCTGTTGAGTTGTATGAGTTCCTTATATATTTTGGATATTAACCCCTTCTCAGATATATGATTTGCAAATATTTTCTCCCATTCTGTAGGTTACCTTTTCCTTTTGTTGATGGTTTCCTTTGCTGTGCAGAAGCTTTTAGTTTGATGCAGTCCCACTGATTTTTGCTTTTGTTGCTTTTACTTTTGGTGTCAGATCCAAAAAATCATTGACAACACCTATGTCAAGGAGCCTTCCACCTAAGTTTTCTTCTAGGAGTTATACAGTCTCAGGTCTTACATTCAAGTCTTTTATCCATTTTGAATTAATTTTTGTGTATGATGTAAGATAGTGGTCTAGTTTCATTCTTTTGCAAGTGGCTGTCCAGTTTTCCCAACACCATTTATTGAAGAGACTGTCCTTTCCCCATTGTATATTCTTGGTTCTTTTGTCATAAATTAATTAACAATATATGAAACAATAAATCCCACTGGAAAGGTAGTATACAGTAAAAGTAGTGGGTTAATCCCTTATAGAGCTAGTATGAAGGTTAAAAGACAAAAGTGGTAAAAATAACTATGATTAGAATAATTACTTAAGGGATGCACAAAATAAAAAGACCTAAAATATGACATCTAAAACAAAACTTGCAGGGGAGAGTAAAAATGTTGAGCTTTAGAATGCAATCAAACTTAGGTTATCGACTTAAAATAGACTGCTATAGATACAAATTGTTATATGTAAGCCTCATGGTAACCACAAAGCAAAAACCTATAGTAAATACATAAAAGATAAAGAGAAAGGAATATAAGCAGACCACTCAAGAAAGTCTTCAAACCACAAAGGAAGAGAGCGAGAGAAGAGGAAGGGGCAGAGGGACTACAAAACAGTCAAAACGATTAACAGCATGACAATAAGTGTATACCTATCATAGCATATTTGAATCGGTAAATTCACACAGTGAGTTCTGTGAATAAAAAAGCAGATTTACTATTATTTTCTCAAACTGCAGCTTTTTTGTGGGTTTGGCACTCAAAGCATTTATTTTTGCTTTGAATTGAAATAAATCCATTATCAAAGGTCATAAAAAGTAATTCACAAAGGGGGACATTAACCAGAAAACAATCAGTGAAAGAATGTGCACTATCACTGGTAATCCAAAATGTAAACTAAAATAACAGTTACCTTCCATCTTTGCTTATGAAAGTAATTAAAATGATCTAGTCTTCCTAACACCCAACGCTGGCTGTGGTGCGGTGAAACTGGCACTTCCATATATTGGCTAGTGACACTGTAAATGGATACAAGTCCTTTGGAAATTAATTTTACCTCAAAAACCAAAAAAATATGCTCATGCTTTTTAATTCCGTAATCTCATATCAAATTATTTATTCTAATGGAAAGATATGTCTCTTGGGATTAGTCAAAATAGTGAAAAATGGTAAGTAACCAACAATAAGGTATAGGTTGGGAATAGTATGTTATATCCTGCTCTGTAGAATGTGATATTGATAGAAGTGTTAAAATGATGGTTACAAAGGCCACACAGTTATAGAAAGAATTCTTGTGTCAAAATGCGGAAAAAAAAAAAAAAAAGGGAATTCCCTGGCAGTCCAGTGGTTAGGACTCAGCGCTTTCACTGCCGTGGCCCCTGTTCAGTCCTTGGTAGGGGAACTAAGATCCCACAAGCTGCGTAGCACAGCCCCCACCCCCCCCCAAAAAATGTGAAGTGTTAATTTAATGTGCCCTATGAATACAGCCATCTAAAATGTGTGTGTGTGTGTGTACACGTACATATACATACATACATATATACTTGAAAGAAAAGCTCCAAAATACCAACAGTTGTTGGGCTAGAGTCCTGCAGTTGTTTATAATGACAAATGGTTTTCTTTTCTTTATGACCTAATTTTTCTGTTACTTTACTTTCATAATTTTAAAGAAAATATTACAAAAGAGGAAAAAATAGTTCCCCTCCGCCATCACATCATAGCCCCTCTTTTTGTTTTTCCTCTTGGGGGACTTACTTCTGCTTATCTGCACCCCTACAAGCTACTTATTGTCTCTGGAATTTGGGGAAATAATTTACATTTCCTTTTCAATGACACTTTTTTTTTCTTTTGGAGTAGATCCATTTATTTCAAATTAATTTACATGAATGATCCATGTTTCATAACTCCAGGGAGGAGAGATCTACAGGCTTAATTCTGCCAAAATACTGGCATTGAGACTTCATGACATTTTCTTGGTGGAAATGGAGAAAACAGCTTTCTGGGAAATCATGAGTTTTCTCTAATTGTGCATTTGTGTACACATGTATTTGCTGGAGATAGGGTTCACTCCTCTTTTTTTAATTAAAAATTCAATCCAGTGATGCTTCTTGAGTGTTTTAAATTATAAACATAAACCTGCTCATGGGTGAAAAAGCAAAACAGTATTAGGGTAAAAAGTAGAAATGAACATACTTCTCACACCTTCCTCCAGCACTTTCCTCTGGCCCGACCCCTGTGGCCCTATACCTGGCTACTTCTCTCCACAGGTGACGGGTATTAACCATGGCTTGCTGTGTGTGCTGCATCTTTTCCTAGGCGTGTCGGTACACATGTGGACATCATTTACATTAATGAGATTGTACTGGACACACCCCTCTGCCCCCTCTGCTTGTGATAAGTTGTGTCGAATTGCCCTCCAAAGAAGTGGCACCACCGACGACGTAGCCTAGCTGTTTCCCTCCCCCCTCACTAGAATCCTAAACTGCTCTTCATCTTTGCTGATACCTCATGGTTGTTTTAATTAACACTTCATTCCTTATCATTGTGTGACGTTGAACATAATTTATGAAGTCGATTGTCCAGCATTTGGGACCTTATGCGGGAATTCTGTCTCCTCCTTCTGGCTGGGGCTAAAGCTCGTTTCCCACATCAGAGCCACCTGTCTCCTAAGGAACATTCTTTAAGGTGTGACAGAATTAGCAGCACATCATTCTTTTTTACCTCTCACCCATCTTGCCAGTTTATAAAGTAAAAGCCTGAAGGAATAAGAATGGCCTCATTTATAAGATGGATCTAATACCTGTACCCTGTGTTGGTTTGTCTCATTGGGTCTGATGTTATAACCGATAAGGGTATCATTGTTTTTTTTAAATGGATGTTTCTACCACTGTTTGCAGTTAGTGACTAAAGAAAGCAGTCAATTTGGGATATTCAAATTTTTTTAAATCTCTCTGTATCCCTACACTGTTTTTGTTTGTTTGTTTGTTTTCTTCAAAGTTCACAGGAAACTAAAGCATGTGCCTCTTAGCCCAGTTAGTGGCCCAGGGTACAAATGCTTGTGTTATGATGTAACACAGACAAATACAGGTGGTTTCCACAAAAGCTGCTGTGGATTTGAAGACTGTAATATCTTGGGTTGTAGGTATGATAGGAACAATTCACATGTTGTTTTAAAGAAAATTTATACATCTGTGGCAACTCCACCACACGAATACGAACAGTTTGCCCTTCTTTCTCTTCCCCCTGTTATTTCCCTTCCATGACACAGAAGGAAAGTGTTGGCCCCTGGCTAGATGCGAAGTCCACACCAACCCCTGAGGAGAGAATTCCACTACCTTCTCAGTGTTATTTATGTGCTGCTCCCTGTGCTACTGAAGCTTACAAGTCCTGAAACTCCAGAGGGCTGTCTGAGGGCAGGATGCAGAGCATCTGGAGCTGAGACAGGAAGAAAGGTGTGTGGGGACTGGTGACATGTTCGGTGATGTTGCCAGTGACACAGGGAGGGGCTTTCTCTCCCCGGACACCCCACCAATGATGAGACTCACCCAGAGCAAGTGCTTTGCGTCATAACCAGGGACACACCTGTTCTTCATCTAGAAAAGTGAAGTTAGGAAAGACCCTTAGGAGCCCTGCTGGGCCATAACCCCTTCCTGCCCTTTGAGACCAGGTTTGTCCTTGGGTACGGGACAGTTATTTTTCTAGATGGGGTTTTAGTGGCTTAGCTTACGTGGCACCCCTGTGGTCATCGACCTCAACAAGCGTGGACACCAACAAAAAAAATCTGTAATTCATTCAGTAACTAGTTGTCGACGACTGGGGGCCTCCTTTCTGTTTGACAAAAGGGTGCACACCTGGTAAACCCCATCCGGCCAGGGAACTGGCCTAGTTTCATGTCTCCTGGTGAAAAGCCAAGTCAGTGATGGGGAGGAAGCTGTTGTTTAAATCTGGGCTTCAGTTCCCCTGATTTTCTGTGTGTAGGGCCACCAAGGCGACAGGTTTTGCAAGCACATTGCAGAAAGAATGAATCCTCGTGAAGAGACATTCTAACAGTAGTTCTCGGAATCATTCATTAAATGTATATTGAAGACCTGCTACGGGCTGTGCACACACGTCTTCCACAGTTGTTTCTGGAAAGGCAGCAGAAAGAGGCAGGATCATCAGGGGATAGCTGGGAATTGCCCAGCACTGCATTCTGTGGGAGAAAGGGCGTGTGACACCCTCGTGCTCAGCTCGGATGCTTCGCGTCCTGTTTTCTCACTGCAATCAAAACTATGAAAGCCAGTTTTGGTCAAGTGAGAGCAGGCCTCTCAAGCTTGACAGATGTTACGACCCCTGCGTTCTAATCTAGCCGTGTTACCTTGGGCACGTTCTTAACTCTTCTGGCCCTCCATCTCCTCATCTGTGAAATGGGCACGATATTCCTTACCTGGTGAAACACGATTGCAAACCCACAGGACTGATGGAGAAGGTGCGCCCACCTCCTTGCAGCCCCTGACTCTCCCTGGGAAGCCCTTCCTTTCTCGGTTTCTTCCCCTTTCCTCCTGCTCGGTGGTAAGAAGGACAGGCTGGGCTTGGAAGTCTCAGAGGCCAGGTTTCAGATGAGTCACAGAAGCCTCATTTCAAATCCCAGTTCTACCACTCAGTAGTTAAGCAGCTTTGAGCATATGAACTGTCTGAATCTCGGTTCTCCCTGTGCCTCCTGGGGAGCCAGGGGGACGAAATGAGGTGACACGTGGAAGACCTTGGCAGGGCGCTGGGGATTTGCCTCTGATTTCAGACTGACCCGTCTCCCATCACATCGACTCCGACTGCTGTAAAGGGGCTCCTGCAGATACCAAGCCAGCTTCTGAGTGTGACACATCCTAGAAGCAAAGCGATAGGGAATAAAAGCTCCATATCTCATTGTAATCCCTGGAGCTGAAAGCACTGGCTGAATCGCCCTGCCTGTGAGCTAACAGAGGATCAGCAGCTGAGAGAAGCTGCCAGAGCGAGCTCGGCCTGCCAGGGTGGCCCCCCGCCGGCAGGCCCATGCTGAGCGACGGCGGTGGAGGAAATCACGGCGAGCGGCAGCCTCCGGCCGTGTGCTCTTCTCCTTAGTTATCACTTCCACGCGTATCCCGTCACTCACTGCCAGCATCCGCTGTGCTCAGGTCCTTCCACCTGGGAGAGCCGGCGGGCAGCACTGCCGAATGACCCGGTCCCCTGGTCTGCAAATCTCTGCGGTACCAGCAAGGAGGCCTTTCTAAAAGTGTGCTTGAAAATGGAGCTGTGCCCTTTCAGGACAGGTTCCTGGAGGGACCTTGCGTATGAAGTGAGGATGTTTGCCCCAGGTCCTGTCAGGATCAGCCAGCACCCCACCCTTCACCCCCGGAGCTGACCTCTCCCAAGCAACAAAATGGTAGAAAATTGCAGAACTGTCCCATACTCAGGCACTAGGGACAAAGGGACAGAGCATCCACCTCCGCTCCCAACCTACTGCCTCTACAGGGCTACCTCATTCCCTGGGCAGGAGAATTTTCTGTCCTACCTGATTGGTTGGATTTTGGTTGTGTATTTTATTTTATTAATTTATTTATTTGACCTCGCTGCGAGGCATGTGGGATCTTAGTTCCCCGACGACCAGGGATCGAACCCCCGCCCCCGGCAGTGGAAGGGTGGAGTCCCAACCACTGGACCGCTAGGGAAGTCCCTATTTTAAAAGTTATGGATATTTCTTCCAAAGAGGGGAAGCTCTTTCTCATAGTGTCAACTTGCTCAGACCATAGCAAGTCCACAGTGAAGCCGCGGTGGGTCTCCAGGCCTCCTGGGTCTCAGTCCAGGCTGCTGTGGTCAAGTCCATGCTTACCCTTTTTCCGTGGACCTTGGAGAATGGTGTTATAATCGAGAGAGCTACATGTGTGTGCAGAAGTGAGAAGGGCTTCCGCTCTGTCGATATATCTGAGTCAAATCTGGGCTCTGCCAGTTGTTAGCTCTGGCTTTAGAGCGAATCTTTTTTTTTTTTTTTTTTTTTTTTTTTTTTGGGTGGCGGGGCCCCCTCCTTTTTTTCCTCTCCCGTTGCGGAGCACAGGCTCCGGACGCGCAGGCTCAGCGGCCATGGCTCACGGGCCCAGCCGCTCCGCGGCATGTGGGATCTTCCCGGACCGGGGCACGAACCCGTGTCCCCTGCCATCGGCAGGCGGACTCTCAACCACTGCGCCACCAGGGAAGCCCTAGAGTGAATCTTAACCTCTCTGAGTCTCCAAGACTCCATCTGTAAAACTGAGTTAATAGTACCTCCCAGGATTGTTGTGGGGATTAAATACAAGAAGATGTATGTGAAGTGCTAACCTAACACCTGGCACTTAGCAATTGCTCAATAAATGGTACCTATTATTACCTTGCCCTCCAGGCCCTGTGTCTTCCCAGCTGTGCATCAGTGGGCAAGCTTCTTAACCTCTCTGAGCGTGGTTCCCTCATCTGTGAAATGAGGGGTGTTTCAGTCTGATCATGGCCAACAAGGCCACACCTGCAGGCCGACTGGTGTCAAAGCCAGCACCCTGAATCCAGGCTGATTGAGGCCACCTGCAGGCACAGGTGACACGCACAGAGGTGGTTAATTGGTGCCATGTCAGTCCTGCCACAGCTTTTCTAATAAATTATGAATAAATTATGTTTGATTCCCAGAACTTCGTCAGCAAGCAAGAACAATGCTGGGAGGTGTGGAGAAGGCGTGTCATTGGTGCATTTCTAAGATTGCCAGCAGTGGTGAGCCACAGCTCTGAGAAATGTCCTGGTTTTGAAGGATTTGGGCTTCACTTTGGGCTTTAACAAGTCTGAAATCACATGACTTGTTAGAGCCCAAAGTGAACCCTGTGGGCGGTCTGTGCTTGGCTCAGGGTGGCCCCAGGGTAGATCTGGGAGGGGATAGTGTCCTGACCTCTGTTGATGCCCCTACTTCTACTCCTTATTTAAGAACCTTTAGCTTTTCGTAGTGCACAGGATGTATTTTCAACATAATTTGTGTTTGGAAAATGTTTGAGTGAACAGAGTCACTGATACAACCAACATGTAATGGCAGTGGAGCTAGGGGACGTGCAGGGAGATGTGAGTGGATTTGGATTGGGGTGGCTTCCTGCACCCCTATCCTACCCTGTCTCCTTGCCAAATTGGACTTTCCCCACCATCTCCTGGTGGGGCCCTTGTGTCCAGAGGGGTTGGGCCACATTACAGAAGGCCCAGGCTATATCATAACACTTGGAATATCCTTAAAACAAATCCCAGACCTTGGGGCTCCTTGGGGTGAAAGCATTTACCTCCTACTGAGACGTGTGGTCTGTCTTTTATACAGATGATGTGTGAATAAAGGGAATCTCGTGGGAAGTCTTTTTTTTTTTTAACCGTAATTTCTTTTTTTTTTAACCTTAATTTCTTTTTTTTTAACATCTTTATTGGAGTATAATTGCTTTACAATGGTGTGTTAGTTTGTTAGTTTCTGCTTTACAACAAAATGAATCAGTTATATATATACATATGTTCCCATATCTCTTCCCTCTTGCGTCTCCCTCCCTCCCCCCCTCCCTATCCCACCCCTCCAGGCGGTCACGAAGCACCGAGCTGATCTCCCTCGTGGGAAGTCTTAAGCAACTTATCTTAGAGCAGTAATATTTGGAAACAGCAGGCAGAGGGTAGAGTGGACTAAGGTATAGGGTCAGGAGACAAGGGGATGGTGGATGGGTGCCTGGTGACTGTGGTATTGACATGCTGATACCCATGTATGATCGCCAACTCCCCACCTCCCTCTCCTCACAGGACAGCTCGTTCACTACTGCATCCCCAGCGCCTCCAATAGTGCCCAGCACATAGTAGGAATGTAGTAACTGTCCGCCGAATGACTAGATGGGTGAATGAATAAACCACCAGCTCCCAATACAAGCTCCTCCTCTGGCTAATGTACCCAACCCCCATCTCATCCTCCTCAGACACAGCCTGACATTTTACTCCCTGCAATGGCTCTAGGTCACACAGCCCCCTGCATCTCTGGAGCATACCTACTATATGGGGGCCAGAGTGGGGGCAATGGTCCTGGACCCATTCCTGCAGAAGAGAAGGTGAGCTTCAAATCACTTGAAAGACCCTTTGTGAGTGGACCCCTGTTCACCTCTGTGTCATCTCCTCTTCTTTCCCTTCTCACCCTGGAAAATGCAGCCAGACAAAAACACCAGGTTCCCTTTTCCCCCTGGGCCTTCAAACTGCATTATTGGTTGGAAGGGAGAAAAAAATAGTAATTATGCAGTGGAAAAATTGGGGAAAACTCTGACGGGTTCAAAATTAACATCACCAACGAGGGACGGATGGCCATCACCTGTGCAGAAGTCTGGCTGAGAAGGCACAACCTTCATCCAAACACAAGGGAACAGGGGCAAACCCGAAGTGGAGACTGTTGTCTTAGCCCTTTTGGGCTGCTGTAACAATTTGCCATAGACTGGGTGGCGTATAAACAGCAAAGGTTTATTCCTCGCAGTTCTAGAAGCTGGAAGTCCAAGGTCAGGGTGCCAGCAAAGCTGGGTTCTGATGAGAGCATCTTCCAGGTTGCAGACTGCTGACTCTCCCTGTGTCTTCACATGGCGGAGAGCAGAGAGGAAGCAGGGTCTCTCTTGTCTCTGATAGGGGCACTGATCCCATTTGAGGGGCCTCCACCCTCACGACCTCGTCTAATCCTAATTACCTCGCAAATGTCCTACCTCCTAAAATACCATCACATTTGGCTAAGGTTTCATCATGAATTTAGAGAGGACACAAACATTCAGTCCATAACAAACATATTCTTCAAAAATGTCAACATGATATAAAACAAATGGAGTCTGTGGAAATGTTCTAGGTTCAAGAGGACCAAGGAGATTCAACAACAAAAGGCAATACCCGACCTTAGATTGGATCCAACCCAATTGGAATATGGATAGTAGATTAAAGTATTCTCTCAATGTGAATTTAAGGAAGTTTGCCAACTGTACTAAGGTTGTAAGAGAATGTCCCTGTCCTTAGGGAATACACGCTGGGATTATTTCCAACTAAAAAGTTTAAAAACTTAATACAGGAAGCATGTAGACAAGAGGAACCGAGTGGCAGGTATCTGAATGTTTGAGAATTTTCACAATTAACAATTCTTTTAGAATTTAGACTGGAAAAAAGCTTCCCTGGTCTTATCCTGAATTTCTTACAATGCTGCCCTAGATGCATCTACACCACAGCGCTTTCCTTTCCAATGACTTAAATTTTCTTCTATATGGTTTTCTACATTTCCTGTAAAGTACTACATACTTATGTAATGAGAAAGCAAAGTTCTATTTTAAGAACAGTCTTCAGATGTTCCCTTTAGGTGGATTGGCAGCTGGTCCCTATCCACATGTGAAGTTAGCTAAGTGGTGGAGGGGAGGGGAGGGGAGGGGCTTGAGGCCTGAAGGAGTGACCCTTCCATCTGTCTGTCCGTCGAGGGAGCAGGGCAGTCTCTGTCACGGCCTCAGACCCCACCCAGCCACCTGGAAAGCTCTCCTGGGCCACGGCCCAGCCCTGACCGTCAGCCTCTCCGTCTCACACATTCTTTCCATCAAGTTCATTCTGCTGTAGTACGGCTGCTTCCCTGCACCGTGAGGCTGGCCTGGAGGATCGATTTAATAACTGGGAAGCAATGAAACCTTGATGAATGCACGTGCGGTGTGTGCAGCCGGCCTCTGGCCATCACGGGATGACGCAATTAAATGCGACTGGTACGCTGAACCCAGGTCAGGGCACCTATCAGGGCGTCCTGGGAAGCCCTCTTAGCACCACTTGGAGATGGCAGCTCAGTGAAGGCAGGTGCAGGGGAACACCGGGGGAGAGGCCTTCCACCCTGAGACTGGACCAGAGGCCCGTGACCCTGGGTGTTTCAGCCCCCAGGGAGGTGGACAGAGGCTCATGAAAGTCCACATACTGAATGTCGAGAGACAGTTTATGCTACGATTCTGGCTGTGAGAAGTAGCGCGTTATTTTATTTGATTTTTAAAAATTAATTCATTAATTTTATTTATTTATTTTTGGCTGCGTTGGGTCTTCGTTGCTGCGCGCAGGCTTTCTCTAGTTGCAGCGAGCGGGGGCTACTCTTCATTGCTGTGCACAGGCTTCTCATTGCAGTGGCTTCTCTTGTTGGGGAGCACGGGCTCTAGGCGTGCGGGCTTCAGTAGTTGTGGCTTGCAGGCTCAGTAGTTGTGGCGCACGGGCTTCGTTGCTCCGTGGCATGTGGGATCTTCCCGGACCAGGGCTTGAATCCCTGTCCCCTGCATTGGCAGGCGGATTCTTAAGCACTGCACCACCAGGGAAGACCACCCCCCCCCGATTTTTTAATGTGCTTTTAAAACTTGAAAACTTCTCCTTTTGTAGGTAAAATTAAACTAACTTCACGTTCCTACTTGCCAGCAAAAAAATCAGTCTTGGGCATTGCGGTCACAGAATTCAGGATGTGGGGCAGGGGGATCATGTCCACCTCTTTGGCGGGTTGGGGCAGGGGAGGCTCCTGCTCTCTGGGCAAAGCCATCATAGGCCTATACAGACTCTTTGTGCAGCTTCTGAAAGGTTCCCTCCTGGTAGCGGTAGCCTCAAGGACACACAACTTAGGAAGTTGTCTTCCAAGAAAAGGGCATCCCTTCCTCCAGGCAAGAGGGATTTCCACCTTCACTCATCCCTTGGCCTCACCCCGCCCCATCTTTCCCGCACAGACCGCATAGCAGTGCGCTCTGTCCCTACCATGGGGCCAGCACCTGCGCCAAGCTTGGGATGTTGGGGTCTTTCCAAGCTGGGGGGCCTGGTGGCCCCTCCCTAGGTGCTCCTTGTAGCAATTCCCTCTGGACGCTGCGAGGAAGAGGGCCACCACCCGCAGAGCCTTCCAAGAACTTCACTCATCAGCCTACGAGGTCTCCCCGCCTGTGCACACCGCTCCCCCCCGTTGCTCCTCCCCTTTGGGCACTTTCCTCCATCCCTTTCCCTTGGGACAATCCCAGGGAATTGCCCTCAGTGGGCTCCAAAACGCAAAATTTGGCATCTCTTGTCAGGGATCAGAAAAAAAGATTCTAACACCTGTCAGCATGATTCTTTTTACTATATCATCCTATTACATGGATGGTGGAGAGCCTTAAGCCCTTGGCAAGTCACGTGGGCAATGGAGGTGGTTTTGGAAAATCCTGGAGCTCGGGGCTCCCAGATTCCAGTAGGTTCTCCCAGCACGTTAAATGCAGTGAGTTCTGAACCAAACACGTCCTTTCCCCAAAGCTCCTCCTCTTTCCATTTCTCCCATTTCTGTCAATGCCACCACCATTATTGTCACCCAAGCTCAGCACTTGAGCCATTTTCTACTCCTTTCTTTCCTTTATTACTGCATCTAACTGGTACTCGAGAGCCTGCCCCCCCTACACCTCGTGATCAGCCTTCTCACTGGTCTCGGCCATCATCTCCATTCCATTGGCCTCATTGTTTCCAGTGGTTTGACTTTGATTATGTCACTTCCCAGCTCCAAATCCTACAACTCCCTTAATCTTCCTAATAAAATCCAAATGCCCTGATGTAGATTGGAAATGCCTTCTATTCTCAATACCTTGTTCCAGTCTTATTTCCCACTTATCTGTTATGGATGACCTATGCTCAGCTAAACGGGAGGATTTGTCACTCCCCCAAACCCACCCTGATCTTTTCTTCCTTGAATCTTTTTCTTTAGGATTTTCCCTTTGACTGAAAAGCCACTCCGCCTGTCCAAACCCTACCCATTCATCAACGCCCAGTGCCAGTATCACCTCCTCCTGGAAGGTGGAGGCTTGATTTCCTTGGGACTCCTCCGTCTCCTGGGCTTCCTGACCGCTTCATGCACCTCTCGTGACCCCTCTCACACACTGATCTGTATTGGCCCCTGGGTGCACATCTCATCTCCCTTATGGGGTTGTGAGGTCTGTGTTGCCGAGTTAGTGGGGGGCTGAGGAACAGGCCAGGTGAGAGGGTGATGCGGGTGCTGATACAGGGATGGAGAAGAGGGAAGGATGCAAAAAGTGAGGCAGAGACAAAATCACTGGATGTACCAGGAGAGGGCAGAAGTGGCACAGATGGCTGAGGTTTTGGTGCCTTTATAGACGCAGGGAAATGGAGAGGGCAGTTTGGAAAGAGGACTTTAGTTTGAGTTTATCCTCCTGGACCCTTTGCCAATTGCCTCCTGGGTATTTGGTCGCTGAGTGGAGCCCCCAAAAGGTGGTGTTGCAGAGAAAAACTGCTGGGTCCTGGTCTCAGTTTCCCCATTAAACTATTTAAGCAAGAGAGCAGGGGTTATACTTGCTATTCAAAAGAACCAGGTTCTGGAGATCCTGGAGAGCAGTCTAAGCTAGAAGCCACCCACTTCTCCTACCAAAATTGCTCCCTTTAAAAATGCTTTGGATACTTCTGGTCATGTATTTGGACTGATAGCTAGGTGCTACTATGTCTTTAACAAATGACGGTGAGAGCAGCAGCGTTAAACCCACTGCAGGATGTGAGCGGGAGCCCTGAGCTGGTTAATCCTGACACTGCCCCGGGAGGCTGTCCTTTCAGGGGGTCTTTTTTCACAGCCTTCATTGTCAGGAACCAGTTCTTCTGTGTTCTTGGCATAAAGAATGGTTCAGCTCCAACCTCTCGATTCTAATATCCTTCTCCCACGTTGCTCTAATTCTGAATTATTTTCTCCTTTGGGACCCTTGGTTGACTTGGCAGTTTCACTCGGTTCTTTTGAATGGACTTGATAGAAACTCATTTCATCAGAAACCAGGATGTGGCCCTCTGAGCCACATTGGAATCGAAGGCAGGGAGGTATTTATTAGAGGTGGTCACTGCTATCAAACCCCCGTCCTGGCCTGAGCAAGGCCAGCAGGACACTCAGCTGCTGTCTCAGAGGGCTGTCCTCATCCAGACTGCGTACCAGCTCTCCTGGGATGCAGGGGGATACGGGGGCGGGAGCAGGGGTTCCAGTCCCTGGCTGTGGCTTGAGGGGTCCTCATTAGGATTGAGTGGTAAAGAGGTCCTCGTGTGAGTAATGCTGGTTACTTCCCTTCCAGTGAAATCCCACAGCCCCGTGTGGCCCCAACACCTTGCACTTCGCTGAGCAAACAGATGCTAAGGAGGGCCTGGCTTAGAATCTCCAGCACTGCTTATAAAAAGGATGGCGCATGGACCGCCTGCTTCACAGTCACTGGTGGAGTTGCTTGGAAACACAGATTCCTAGGTCGTGTTGGCAGAGATTCTGACTTCTTAGGTCCAGAGTAGCCCAAGGGAATCTCAGAATTACATCTGCAAGGGTGAGAGCGGAAGTGAGCCTGAGACCTTGATGGTGGTGACACAGAGTCTGGTGCTAATGAAGCCTGGGCTGCGGATGGGCTCAGGGAGTGATATCAGGTTTAGAGCCATCCCATCACGGCTCATTCGAAGTCTGTGGGACCCACCGGGTCTCCCTCGCTTGTTGTTTCTTCAGTTCTCTATTTGATCCCGGGGAAGGGCTGGGGGAGGTAGTGTCTGAGATAAAAGGGAAGCCACACCACTTCCATCACGAAGGGAGAATAACGATGATGATAATAAGGGCCAACATTTACACAGTGTTTATCGTGTAGCAGACCTTGTGTTTAGTGCCTTACGTGGCTTATGACGTTTGATCATTTTAACAAGTCTCTTAGGAAAGCCCTATGATTATGCTCATGTCTTAAATGAGGACACTGAAACCTCAGGGGTGAAGAGCCCAGCCATCCACACTGTAGGGCAGGGAGTGGGATGTGAGCCCGGGCCATCTGGCTCTAGGTGGCGAGTGGTCCTACTCTCCTCTGGGTGGTCCTTAGGAATGTTCTGGCCCCAGCCGTCTCTCTCAGCCTTGCTCCGACGTAGGAAGCTTGCATGACAGGGGCCTCTGTGTCACTGAACACCTGGATTACGCGTGTGGCCAGGTGGCACCATCTGTCACAAGCTCCCAGAGCAGTGAAGGGTTTTCCGGGATGCCGATCACTTTATCATTGTGGTAACAAGCTCAAGCCCAGAAACAGAGATGGGATTTCTCAGCTTCCTGCTTGTCTGTCACATATCAGCGGGAAATTTTTTCCTTGACCCCCATTGTAAACTGGGAATTAAAACAGATGTGGCTATATTAATTGACACTCTCCCTTTAATCAGCCACATTGCCGGCAGTGCTGTGTTCCCCGTGATCAACAGATCACCCCGCTGCGGAACTTGCCAGGACCAGTTGCAGATGAAAAGGCAGAAAACCTTGTTCAAAAAGCAGGAAAAAAGCCCTGTTCAAGGTACTGAAAGAGAAAGCTTTTTCCTTTCTTCCACAGTCTCTTTTGATCTGTCATCGTATTTTTCGTTTGCCTTTTAATGACATTTTAAGTAAAGAAAAAAGAAAACTTGTTAATTAACAATCTAAAATTATTAGCATAAAGTTTACCATTCACCTTAATATTATATAATGACATTTTAAGTAAAGAAAAAAGAAAACTTGTTAATTAACAATCTAAAATTATTAGCATAAAGTTTACCATTCACCTTAATATTATATAATGACATTTTTTTGTGGGGGGTGGTCAGCCATGGAGCTTGTGTGATCTTAGCTCCCGGACCAGGGATTGAACCCAGGGCCCCAGGAGCGACAGCACCAAGTCCTAACCACTGGACCACCAGGGAATTCCCTATAATGACAGTTTTAAATGCAACTATAAGAGCATTTAACCCAGATGTAGAATCACCAAAATCACACATGATTTGTGTTTCATAGCTCTTACATGCATATGTATTTGGTTTTTACCAGAACAGTGGCAATAATACACAAAACTAATGCAGCTCTTTTCATTTCACTTCTTGATACATGTGCTTTCTACCAACACCCTTTACCTTCTGCTTACAGATGAGTAAGGAAGGGCTGAACAGAAACAGATCTAGGGATTGCCCTGTCTTTCCCTTCCTCCTGTGTCATCACTTTGGGGTGAGCGGTTGGCCGATTCAGGGAACTCTCCTGTGTAAGAAAGGGTGTGGCAGGGCTTCTTGGTCATTGCGTTACTTAGAACACCCTGCCTTCCGTCTGCGTTTGAAGCAAGTTCTGGTTCAAATGGAAAAGGTGGCCTCTCAGGGTTGTCGGTGCCCCTGCTCACTCAGCTGAAGACATGACACACTTACTTTGTATTCATTTTGAGTCTTAATGAACGTCCACACCCGTGGGCCCAGCAGAACTGGAGAACACAGCCAGGAGAGGCAGCCACACTCACCACATGTATCTGCTCACACCTGTGCTCCATTGTCCCATCAGACTTCACTTACAAAGCACAGATTCAAAGAAAAATTCATTGAGAAATTCAAGACCGCAACAGAAGAGCAGTAAACCAAGTGCAAGGTCCTCCTCAGCACAGGGCCCCATGTGACTGCCCAGGTTGTGTGCCCAGGAAGCCGGCTCTGAGGATCAGTAAATATTATAGCTAATTCAGAGGAGGGTGGTTTGAGGGGAGGAGTGAAAATTGGGGCAAATCAGTCTGCATGCCTGCCCTTTTTTTGGCATTTCCTGGAAGTAAAGGTCAAGATTGGCATGAAGGGCAACTTAAGGGGGCTTCTTGAAGAAGAGGGATGACCCCTGCCATGTCCATCTCTGCTTGGAGAATTAGTGTCAGAGCTTGGATTTAGTGGTGTGGCTGTGAGGTTCCTAGCTGCAGACACTTGCAGCCTCCAGAGATGACTGAGACTCACAAATAGATCTGAGATGTTTGACAATCTGAAACTGGAATGGACCTAGTAGATTAAATTAATTAAAGTGGGTTTAGGACTTCCCTGGTGGTGCAGTGGTTAAGAAACCTCCTGCCAATGCAGGGGACATGGGTTCTATCCCTGGTCTGGGAAGATCCCGCATGCCGCAGAGCAGCTAAGCCCGTGCGCCACAACTGCTGAGCCTGTGTGCTACAACTACTGAGCCTGTGCTCTAGAGCCCGCGAGCCACAACTACTGAGCCCACGTGCCACAACCACTGAAGCCCTTGCGTGCTCTAGGGCCCGTGCTCCGCAGCAAGAGAAGCCACAGCAATGAGAAGCCTGCACACCACAGCGAAGAGTAGCCCCCGCTCGCCGCAACTAGAGAAAGCCCGCGTGCAGCAACGAAGACCCAATGCACCCAAAAATAAATTTAAAAAATAAAAATAGGGGCTTCCCTGGTGGCCCAGTGGTTAAGAATCGGCCTGCCAGTTCAGGAGGCACGGGTTCAAGCTCTGGTCCGGGAAGATCCCACATGCCGCGGAGCAACTAAGCCCGTGCACCACAACTACTGAACCTGCACTCTAGAGCCCGTGAGCCACAACTGCTGAGCCCATGTGCCACAACTACTGAAGCCCACACGCCTAGACCCCGTGCTCCCAACAAGAGAAGCCACCACAGTGAGAAGCCCATGACCACAAGGAAGAGTAGCTGCCACTCGCCACAACCAGAGAAAAGCCCACATGCAGCAACGAAGACCCAATGCAGCCAAAAATAAAATTAAATTAAAATTAACTTAAAAAAAAATAAAGTGGGTTCAGTGTAAGTAATAGAAAACCCAACTCAAAGTGGCACAGATAATAAAGGGATTTATTGGTTCATGTCAATGGAACGTCCAGGAGTAGTTCAGCTTCATGAGTGGTGTGATTCAGTGGGTGACGGATGCCACTGAGGTCCTAGTTACTTTTTGCCTCTCCACTTTGCCTTCCACGTGTCAGTCTCCTCAGGCTGGTTTCCCTTCTTGGTGTCAAGATGGTGGCCAGCAGCCCCCAGACCAACTTGCTTTCTCACCAGTGTCCAGGGAGGGAGAGAAGTCTTGTTCTTGGAAGTTCTATCAGAAGAGTGAGAAAGCTTTTTTACCTTTCTCTCAGTCAATCTCCCCTTGAGTATCCTTGGCCCAGAATGAGCCAAGAGCCCATCCACCAACCAAAAACATATCCAGTGAGTGCAGCTCTGCTGATAACTTAGGGCTAAGCCTCATGTCCTTCTCAAAAGCCCAGGGGGAGTCAGCTTGTACCAGAGCACATAAACTGCATAGGAGAATGGGGAGGTGGGGAGACCAGAACAAAATGGGGTGATTCCCTGGAGAGGACGGAGTGGATGCTCAGGAGGCTACCATGCCATCTACCTCAGAGACCCTCTCTCTGCTCTCAGGGCTGGCACTGGACCTAGCAGAAAACATAAATGTGTGATGCTGTCTAAACTTTAAACGTGGGGACAGGAGTGCCGTCCTACCCAAAAGACATTCAAATTCATAATTTAAAAAATTGCTGACCAAGCAAAACCTGTATCTGCAGGCCATTTAACAGACAAGGAAGCCAAGAACCAACAAGGGGAAGTAATTGCCTAAAATCGTAATGGTTGCTGTATACTGAGCTTGTGTGTGCATCTGCTAACGCACGTTACAGAAGAGAAAGATGAGGCTTCAAGGAGGCCAACTAACTCTAACTCGCTCAAAGCCACACAGCTAATGAGTGACGGAGGTGGGATTTGGACACAGATCTATCTAACTTGCGTGCCTCTGTCCTTTCCCAGTGCCAGAGGGTGAATTGGTTGCATGAATAGGAAGAAAAACCCCAAGCCAGTTCAGAGCTCTGTTCCACTGTGTATCAGTAAGAAGTTGTAGGAGACGGTCTGATATATACTATGGGATATATAACCCATAAATAAATGGAAGGGAAAAAGACTTTGTGAAGCAGATTCCTTAAGTGATAAAGCAAGTTGTCAGTGAACCTTATGCACGGTAGGGAAGAGCCATCTGCAGTGGGTATAGGCTCCCAGGAAGCACAGGGTAGATGCCGCCTGGCTCCGTGAACGCCGGTGGCTTCTGGCATCCTGGCACTGGCAGAGCAGCAGCTTATGAACTCCTTTTCTAGAAGCTGTCAGTCTTTGGAGAGGTCGTGCAGGAAATCTGGGCCTTCGAATTGGCAGCCTGATCAGAAGAGACATTCAGCTGTCTCAGAGATGCAAGTCCTGGCGTGCACCCCCTGCCTCTCCTGCGGAAGCCCCAGGCAAGCAGTGACCTCCTCCTCCGTCTGCTGCCTTGAGAGAAGGGCAGATTTCACGGAAGGTGTAAGTAAACTGCAGCGGAAAGGAAATGAGAGTCTCTGTGTTCTGACCCGGCTCTCGCTCCTTCCCTTACAGCCTGCTTCCTGTTTCTGCTCTGCACTTCCCTGGCTCTCCCGCTGTCCATGGCCTTCCCAGGCTAGCCGGCCTCTGAGCTGCTGGATGCCCCAGGCCAGCCGTGTCCGGCCAGGACGATGGTACTCCATCATTAAACATAAAGTGTGCGATGGGACTTCCCTGGCGGTCCTCTGGTTAGGACTCGGCGCGTTCACTGCGGTGGCCCTGGTTCAATCTCTGGTCGGGGAACTAAGATCCCGCGAGCCTTGGGGCGTGGCCAAAAAAAGACACAAACAAAAGCAAAATGTGCACTAGGAAGAGCTGGCCAGGCTGATGATTTGCAGACACACATGAGTCACACAGAAGAACTTGCTGAATGTTTTAAAAAGACGGAGTTCTGGGACCTGCCCTGGGGAATACTGCTGCAGTATGTCTGCGGTGAGGATACATCTGCTTTTAAAACTCTGTCCCTAGATAATTGTGGTACCTCTTGCCCAGTTTGGGAGCCCCTGGGTGAGAGTTTTCCCAAGGACCCTTTCCAGTTCCTATGCTCCCATGTGGATCAATATGAAAAACGAATGTCAGGCTATGGTCATTGTCGGCGCTCTATACATTCTTTTGCTGAATGAATGAGTAAATATTTCCATTAGTCACATATATTAAATGATCTCAATTATCCAGAAGTATGAAGTACGAGGAAAGGTTGAGGAGGTGGGAAACTCCTTGAGTAGCCAAAAATCGTTTTCACGTCAGTGAAATTAAACTCACAGCCTTGAATGTTGCTGATGGGAGCCTCCAAGCTCTGCACGTGGAATCTAGCTAGCTACGCCTGTTTACAGAGAGGTCTAGCAAGCATGGTGCTCTAGGCTTCGAGTTCATAGCATATTGGAGCAGAAATTAAAAGGGCATAGGAAGGGAAAAAAAAGGACATAGGAATTGTTGCAAACAAAAAGCACCCGGTATTCAAATAGCTTAATGGGGATGGCGTTTCCTTTTGGGGTGATGAAAATGTTTTGGAACTAGATACATGTGATCGTTACACATCATTGTGAATGTGTTAAATGCCACTGAATTGTTCCCTTTAAAATGGTTCTTTTTTTTTTTTTTTTACATCTTTATTGGCGTATAATTGCTTTACAATGTTGTGTTAGTTTCTGCTGTACAATAAAATGAGTCAGCTATATGTATACATAAATCCCCATATCCCCTCCCTCTTGAGCCACCCTCCCACCCTCCCTATCTCACCCACCTAGGTCATCACAAAGCATCTAGCTGATCTCCCTGTGCTATGCGGCTGCTTCCCACTAGCTATCTATTTTACATTTGGTAGTGTATATATGTCAGTGGTACTCTCTCACTTCGTCCCAGCTTCCCCTTCCCCCTCTGTGTCCTCAAGTCCATTCTCTATGTCTGCATCTTTATTCCTGCTCTGCTGCTAGGTTCATCATTACCTAAAATGGTTCATTTTGTGTTATATGAATTTCACCTCGATTTTTTAAAAAATCGACAATACTAAAACCAAAAATGAATATAAAAACAGTACTCTTAGGTTTGTAACAAGTGAAAGCTGAGAGCTTGATAGGAGATAAAGAACAAAATAAAATTCTCAAGTTTGCACAGAATTCATATAGCCAAGTAGTCTGGGGCGATCTAGTGTCAGGGCAAACAATTCAGCCACTTCAACAGGCCCTGAAGCTGTCATTATTATAGGGCAATTTGAAAGTGAACATTTATTATATGGCTCCGCTTTATCAAGAAGAGTTACAAGGTGTCAGGTATACCCTGCTTAAGAGTTCCCAGTAAGAAAATGTCCTATGCAAAAATCTACTGGTAAAAGATAGATTTTTTTTTTTAATCGAGTAAAAAGTAAGTTTTTGGGACCTGTGATTCAGTTATCTGAATAATGAACTTAACCGAAACAATTCACTCGCTAACATGGCTGCATAAATGAGGCAAGATCCCACAAGGCCAATTCCCGTAGCGGTATATTAAAATCGCTACATCCGCTGCCTGAAGTGGGTATCAAGGAATTACCGCTAAATTGTTATAGAGTGTCCATTTATGGTGATGAACAAGTTTTGGAAATAAATAGTGGTGATGGTTGCACATGTTTGTGAATGTAATTCGTGCTACTGAATTGTACACTTAACATGGTTAAAATGGCAAAAATTTTTGTTATATATACTTTATCACAATAAAAATATTTAAAAATAATTTTTAAACTTCCATAATATTGCCTCCCCCCCCCACCCCGCAAATCACTACATCTGGTAGTTTTCCCAACTGTATTGGGGAGAATTCTAAAGCCTGAAGAGGGTAATTGTGGTACTGCAGGTCAGTCAGAAAGAAAATCTAGAGGTCCCAGGCAGTACACGAAGCACACCAGGGAAAGATGCTTTTATTACATTTATTAGGGTCCTTTTAAGCCATCTGTGTGCTGATTGGCTCTGCTGTGATCAGCAGCTGTTTTTATTCATTAGCAATGAGCAGGTGTGTAAGTCATTACTCATGTTCATTTCACAGCTGGACTTTGAATGGAAAAGCAGTTCCTACCCAACAACTTTGGCATCAAGTACTGATATTTAAAGGTCTTTGAGCGAAAAGGTTTTCTTGAGGCTTGGAAAGTACTTCCATCTAATAATGGCTTCAGCGAAACATCAGAGATATCTATAAAGGCAGGCCTCTATAGGCTGATGATTGGGTCAATGTGTGTATTTGATTTTACTCTGATTTTACCCTGAATTTGTAGGTCTCTCTATACCTAGAAATGTTTATTCATTTCAATGGAATATGGTATAGTCACAGAAAAATGCTTTACTTCCTCTGTTTAAGTACCAAGGCCTTCGTGGGAAATAAAATGTCAACTCAAAGCTAAAACTTTAAATGCCATTTAATCAGAAGATTTTTTTTTTTTTTTTTACCACCGCTGTTTTGCTTTTTCATTTTGGAAAAATCGTTTAATCCAAGAGTCATACTTCCACTCATTTCATAGGGATTGTCACATGAACCAACCAAATGTAAGAAAGCCAAGTTTCAGGACTTCCCTGGTGGCGCAGTGGTTAAGAATCCACCTGCCAATGCAGGGGACACAGGTTCGAGCCCTGGTCCGCGAAGATCCCACATGCCGCGGAGCAACTAAGCCCGTGCGCCACAACTACTGAGCCTGCGCTCTAGAGCCCGCGAGCCATAACTACTGAGCCCGCGTGCTACAACTGCTGAAGCCCACGCGCCTAGACCCTGTGCTCCACAAGAGAAGCCACCGCAATGAGAAGCCCGTGCACCGCAACGAAGACCCAACACAGCCAAAAAAAAAAGTGCATGATATATGGTTTTAAATAAAACATTGAAGTGCCATTTTAAGTACTTTATTGATATTATATCACACAGTACTTTACAGGTAGCCTAACTTATGAATTAAACATGTAAATATTTTATTCTCCAAAATATGGATAAAAAGTCAGAGTGCTTTTTTTTTAACATCTTTATTGGAGTATAATTGCTTTACAATGTTGTGTTAGTTTCTGCTGTATAACAAAGTGAATCAGCTATACGTATACATATATCCCCATATCCCCTCCCTCTTGCGTCTCCCTCCCACCCTCCCTATCCCACCCCTCTAGGCGGACACAAAGCACCGAGCTTATCTCCCTGTGCTATGCAGCTGCTTCCCACTAGCTATTTTACATTCGGTAGTGTATATATGTCAGTGCTACTCTCTCACTTCGTCCCAGCTTACCCTTCCCCCTCCCCATGTCCTCAAGTCCATTCTCCACGTCTGCGTCTTTATTCCTATCCTGCCCCTAGGTTCTTCAGAACCATTTTTTCTTTTTTAGATTCCATATATATGTGTTAGCATATGGTATTTGTTTTTCTCTTTCTGATTTACTTCACTCTGTGTGACAGACTCTAGGTCCATCCACCTCACTACAAATAACTCAATTTCATTTCTTTTTATGGCTGAGTAATACTCTATTGTACATAGGTGCCACATCTTCTTTATCCATTCATGTCAGTGGACACTTAGGTTGCTTCCATGTCCTGGCTCTTATAAATAGTGCTGCAATGAACATTATGATACATGACTCTTTTTGAATTGTGGTTTCCTCAGGGTATATGCCCAGTAGTGGGATTGCTGGGTCGTATGGTAGTTCTACTTTTTGTTTTTTAAGGAGACTCCATACTGTTCTCCATAGTGGCTGTTTCAATTTACATCCCCACCGACAGTGCAAGAGGGTTCCCTTTTCTCCACACCCTCTCCAGCGTTTATTGTTTGTAGATTTTTTGATAATGGCCATTCTGACTGGTGTGAGGTGATACCTCATTGTAGTTTTGATTCGCATTTCTCTAATGATTAATGATGTTGAGCATCCTTTCATGTGTTTGTTGGCAATCTGTATATCTTCTTTGGAGAAATGTCTATTTAGGTCTTCTGCCCATTTTTGGATTGGGTTGTTTGTTTTTTTTGTTATTGAGCTGCATGAGCTGCTTGTATATTTTGGAGATTAATCCTTTGTCAGTTGCTTTGCTTGCAAATATTTTCTCCCATTCTGAGGGTTGTCTTTTTGTCTTGTTTATGGTCTCCTTTGCCGTGCAAAAGCCTTTAAGTTTCATTAGGTCCCATTTGTTTATTTTTGTTTTTATTTCCATTTCTCTAGGAGGTGGGTAAAAAAGGATCTTGCTGTGATTTATGTAATAGAATGTTCAGCCTGTGTTTTCCTCTAAGAGTTTTAATAGTGTCTGGCCTTACATTTAGGTCTTTAATCCATTCTGAGTTTATTTTTGTGTATGGTGTTAGGGAGTGTTCTAATTTCATTCTTTTACATGTAGCTGCCCAGTTTTCCCAGCACCACTTATTGAAGAGGCTGTCTTTTCTCCATTGTATACTCTTCCCTCCTTTATCAGAGATTAGGTGACCATATGTGTGTGGGTTTATCTCTGGGCTTTCTGTTCTGTTCCATTGATCAATATTTCTGTTTCTGTGCCAGTACCATACTGTCTTGATTACTGTAGCTTTGTAGTATAGTCTGAAGTCAGGGAGCCTGATTCCTCCAGCTCTGTTTTTCTTTCTCAAGATTGCTTTGGCTATTCGGGGTCTTTTGTGTTTCCATACAAATTGTACAATTTTTTCTTCTAGTTCTGTGAAAAATGCCATTGGTAGTTTGATAAGGACTGAATCTGTAGATTGCTTTGGATAGTATAGTCATTTTCAAAATGTTGATTCTTCCAATGCAAGAACATGGTATATCTCTCCATCTGTTTGTATCATCTTTAATTTCTTTCATCACTGTCATAGTTTTCTGCATACAGGTCTTTTGTCTCCTTAGGTAGGTTTATTCCTAGGTATTTTATCCTTTTTGTTGCAGTGGTAAATGGGAGTGTTTCCTTAATTTCTGTTTCAGATTTTTCATCATTAGTGTATAGGAATGCAAGAGATTTCTGTGCATTAGTTTTGTATCCTGCAACGTTACCAGATTCATTGATTAGCTCTAGTAGTTTTCTGGTAGCATCTTTAGGATTCTCTATGTATAGTGTCATGTCATCTGCAAACAGTGACAGTTTTACCTCTTCTTTTCAGATTTGGATTCCTTTTATTTCTTTTTCTTCTCTGAGTGCTGTGGCTAAAACTTCTGAAACTATGTTGAATAATAGCGGTGAGAGTGGGCAACATTGTCTTGGTCCTGATCTTAGAGGAAATGGTTTCAGTTTTTCATCATTGAGAACTATGTTGGCTGTGGGTTTGTCATATATGGCCTTTATTATGTTGAGGTAGCTTCCTTCTATGCCTGCTTTCTGGACAGTTTTTATCATAAATTGGTGTTGAATTTTGTCGAAAGCTTTTTCTGCATCTATTGAGATTATCATATGGTTTTTCTCCTTCAATTTGTTAATATTGTGTATCACATTGATTGATTTACGTATATTGAAGAATTCTTGCATTTCTGGGATGAACCCCACTTGATCATGGTGTATGATCCTTTTAATGTGCTGCTGGATTCTGTTTGCTAGTATTTTGTTGAGGATTTTTGCATCTATGTTCATCAATAATATTGGCCTGTAGTTTTCTTTTTTTGTGACATTTTTGTCTGGTTTTGGTATCAGGGTGATTGTGGCCTCATAGAATGAATTTGGGAGTGTTCCTCCCTCTGCTATATTTTGGAAGAGTTTGAGAAGGATAGGTGTTCGCTCTTCTCTAAATGTTTTTTGTTTTTTTGTTTTGTTTTGTTTTGTTTTTTGCGGTACGCGGGCCTCTCACTGTTGTGGCCTCTCTCGTTGCAGAGCACAGTCTCTGGACGCGCAGGCTCAGCGGCCGTGGCTCACTGGCCCAGCCGCTCCACGGCATGTGGGATCTTCCCGGACCGGGGCACGAACCCATGTCCCCTGCATCAGCAGGTAGACTCTCAACCCCTGCGCCACCAGGGAAGCCCCTTCTCTAAATGTTTGATAGAGTTTGCCTGTGAAGCCATTTGGTCCTGGGCTTTTGTTTTTTGGAAGATTTTTAATCACAGTTTCAATTTCAGTGCTTGTGATTGGTCTGTTTATACTTTCTATTTCTTCCTGGTTCAGTCTCAGAAGATTGTGCTTTTCTAAGAATTTGTTCATTTCTTCCAGGTTGTCCATTTTATTGGCATATTGTTGCTTGTAGTAATCTCTCGTGATCCTTTGTATTTCTGCAGTGTCAGTTGTTACTTGTCCTTTTTCATTTCTAATTCTGTTGATGTGAGTCTTCTCCCTTTCTTTTTGATGAGTCTAGCTAATGGTTTATCAATTTTGTTTATCTTCTCAAAGACCCAGCTTTTAGTTTTATTGATCTTTGCTATTGTTTCCTTCATTTCTTTTTCATTTATTTCTGATCTGATCTTTATGATTTCTTTCCTTCTGCTAGCTTTGGGGTTTTTTGTTGTTCTTTTTCTTCTTTCTGTAAATGCTTTAGGTGTGAGGTTAGGTTGTTTATTTGAGATTTTTCTTGTTTCTTGAGGTAAGATTGTATTGCTATAAACTTTCCTCTTAGAACTGCTTTTGCTGCATTCCATAGGTTTTGGATTGTCATGTTTTCATTGTCATTTGTTTCTAGGTATTTTTAAATTTCCTTTTAGATTTCTTCTCTTGGTTATTCAGTAGCATATTGTTTAGCCTCCATGTGTTTGTATTTTTTACAGTTTTTTTTTCTGTAATTGATATCTAGTCTCATAACATTGTGGTTGGAAAAGGTACTTGATACAATTTCAGTTTTCTTAAATTTACCAAGGCTTGATTTGTGATCCACGATATGGTCTATTCTGGAGAATGTTCCATGAGCACTTGAGAAGAAAGTGTATTCTGTTGTTTTTGGATGGTATGTCCTATAAATATCAATTAAGTCCATCTTGTTTAATGTGTCATTTAAAGCTTGTGTTTCCTTATTTATTTTCATTTTGGATGATCTGTCCGTTGGTGAAGGTGGGATGTTAAAGTCCCCTACTATGATTGTGTTACTGTCGATTTCCCCTTTTATGGCTGTTACCATTTGCCTTATGTATTGAGGTACTCCTTTGCCTCATGTATTGAGGTGCTCCGTTTGCCTTATGTATTGGGTGCATAAATATTTACAATTGTTATCTTTTTATTGGATTGATCCCTTGATCATTATGTAGTGTCCTTGTTTGTCTCTTGTAATAGTCTTTATTTTAAAGTCTGTTTCGTCTGATATGAGACTTGCTACTCCGGCTTTCTTTTGATATCCATTTGCGTGGAATATCTTTTTCCATCCCCTCACTTTCAGTCTGTATGTGTCCTTAGGTCTGAAGTGGGTCTCTTGTAGACAGCATATATATGGGTCCTGTTTTTGTATCCACTCAGCTAGTCTATACCTTTTGGTTGGAGCATTTAATCCATTTACATTTAAGGTAATTATTGATATGTATGTTCCTGTTACCATTTTCTTAATTGTTTTGGGTTTGTTTTTGTAGGATTTTTCCTTCTCTGTATTTCCTGCCTAGAGAAGTTCCTTTAGCATTTGTTGTAAAGGTGGTTTGGTGGTGCTGAATTCTCTTAACTTTTGCTTGTCTGTAAAGGTTTTAATTTCTCCGTTGAATCTGAATGAGGTCCTTGCTGGGTAGAGTAATCTTGGCTGTAGGTTTTTCCCTTTCATCACTTTAAATATGTCCTTCCACTTTCTTCTGGCTTGTGGAGCTTCTGCTGAAAGATCAGCTGTTAACCTTATGGGGATTCTCTTGTATGTTATTTGTTGCTTTTCCCTTGCTGCTTTCAATATTTTTTCTTTGTATTTAATTTTTGATAGTTTGATTAATATGTCTTGGCATGTTTCTCCTTGGATTTATCCTGTATGGGACTCTTTGTGCTTCCTGGACTTGATTGACTATTTCCTTTCCCATGCTAGGGAAGTTTTCAACAATAATCTCTTCAAATATTTTCTCAGACACTTTCTTTTTCTCTTCTTCTTCTGGGACCCCTATAATTTGAATGTTGGTGCATTTAATGTTGTCCCAGAGGTCTCTGAGACTATCTTCAATTCTTTGCATTCTTTTTTCTTTATTCTGCTCTGCAGTAGTTATTTCCACTATTTTATCTTCCAGGTCACTTATGCATCCTTCTGCCTCAGTTATTCTGCTATTGATTCCTTCTAGAGAATTTTTAATTTCATTTACTGAGCTGTTCATCATTATTTGTTTGTTCTTTAGTTCTTCTAGGTCCTTGTTAAACGTTTCTTGTATTTTCTCCATTCTATTTCCAAGATTTTGGATCATCTTTACTATCATTACTCTGAGTTCTTTTTCAGGTAGACTGCCTATTTCCTCTTCATTTGTTTGGTCTGGTGGGTTTTTACCTTGCTCCTTCATCTGCTGTGTGTTTCTCTGTCTTCTCGTTTTGTTTAACTTACTGTGTTTGGGGGTCTCCTTTTCACAGGCTGCAGGTTCATAGTTCCCGTTGTTTTTGGTGTCTGCCCCCAGTGGCTAAAGCTGGTTCAGTGGCTTCTGTAGGCCTCCTGGTGGAGGGGACTGGTGCCTGTGTTCTGGTGGGTCGGTCTGGATCTTGTCTTTCTGGTGGGCAGGGCTATGTCTGGTGGTGTGTTTTGGGGTGTCTGTGACCTTATTATGATTTTAGGCAGCCTCTCTGCTAATGGGTGGGGTCGTGTTCCTGTCTTGCTAGTTGTTTGGCATGGGGCATCCAGCACTGGAGCTTGCTGGCCGTTGGGTGGAGCTGGGTCTTAGTGTTGAGACAGAGATCTCTGGGAGAGCTCTTGCCAATTGATATTACATGGAGCTGGGAGGTCTCTGGTAGTCCAATGTCCTGAACTTGGCTCTCCCACCTCAGAGGCTCAGGCCTGACAGCCAGACCAGAGTACTGAGACCCTGTCAGCCACATGGCTCAGAAGAAAAGGGAGAAAAAAAAGAAAGAGAAAAAAATTATTAAAATTTTAAAAATTAAAAAATAATTATAATTTTTTAAAAAGAGAGCAACCATACCATTAAACAAATCCACCAATGATAACAAGCATTAAAAACTATACTAAGATAAATATAAAAATCAGAAACAAGTCAGTGTCAGACAGCAAACCCGAAGTCCACAGTTGCTCCCGAAGTCCACCTCCTCAATTTTGGGAAGAATTGTTGTCTATTCAGGTATTCCACAGATGCAGGGTACCTCAAGTTGACTGTGGAGATTTCATCCGCTGCTCCTGAGGCTGCTGGGAGAGATCTCCCTTTCTCTTCTTTGTTTGCACAGCGCCTGGGGCTCAGCTTTGGATTTGGCCCCGCCTCTGCGTGTAGGTCGCCCTCAGGCGTCTGTTCTTCGCTCAGACAGGACGGGGTTAGAGCAGCGCTGATTAGGGGGCTCTGCCAGGGCGAGGGACGGGTACGGTAGTCAAAATTGGAATGCGGGGTGAGCCTGTGGCAGCAGAGGCCAGCATGACATTGCAACAGCCTGAGGCACACTGTGTTTTCTCCTGGGGAAAATGTCCCTAGATCATGGGACCCTGGCAGTGGCGGGCTGCACAGGGTCCCAGGGTGGGTGTGGATGGTGACCTGTGCTTGTGCAGGCTTGTTGGTGGCTGCAGCTGCAGCATTAGCGTCTCACGCCCGTCTCTGGGGTCCAAGCTGATAGCCGCGGCTCGCGCCCGTCTCTGGAGCTTGGTTAGGTGGTGCTCTGCCTTCTGTGGGCAGACAGAGAAGGAATCCCCTCTCCTCGTGCACCCCGAAACAATGGTCTCTTGCCTCTTCGACAGCTCCAGACATTTTCCCGGATTCCCTCCCAGCTAGCTGTGGCGCACTAGTCCCCTTCAGGCTGTGTTCACGCAGCCAACCCCAGTCCTCTCCCTGGGATCTGACCTCCGAAGCCTGAGCCTCAGCTCCCGGCCCCCGCCCGCCCCGGCGGGTGAGCAGACAAGCCTCTCGGGCCGGTGAGTGCCGGTCGGCCCTGATCCTCTGTGCGGGAATCTCTCCGCTTTGCCCTCTGCACCCCTGTTGCTGCGCTCTCCTCTGTGGCTCCGAAGCTTCCCTCCCCGCCCCCCACCCCCGTCTCCCCCAGTGAAGGGCCTTCCTAGTGTGTGGAAACCTTTCCTCCTTCACAGCTCCCTCCCAGAGGTGCAGGTCCCGTCCCTATTCTTTTGTCTCTGTTTTTTCTTTTTTCTTTTGCCCTACCCAGGTACGTGGGGAGTTTCTTGCCTTTTGGGAAGTCTGAGGTCTTCTGCCAGCGTTCAGTAGGTGTTCTGTAGGAGTTGTTCTACATGTAGATGTATTTCTGATGTATCTGTGGGGAGGAAGGTGATCTCCACGCCTTACTCCTCCACCATCTTGAAGGTCCCCCTAAACAGAAGATTTTAATTCTACAGTGAGAATCCCCTTTCTTGGGTTCTGTTGACAAACGTATTGGTCAGGGTGACTTAACTATGCTGCAGGAACAAATCAATCCTGGAATCTCAGTGGCCTAATACTACAAAGTTTTATTTCTTTAAAAGTTTTTTAAATTTAATATTTATTTTATATTGAGTGTAATATTTTTATTTTATAGTTGATTTACAATGTTATGTTAGTTTCAGGTATACAACAAAGTGATTCAGTTATACATACACATATATCCACTCTTTTTCATATTCTTTTTCCATATAGGTTATTACAAAATACTGAGTAGAGTTCCCTGTGCTATACAGTAGGTCATTGTTGATTACAGAGGTTTATTTCTTGCTCATGCAAATTCCAACGTGGATCAGGACCCTCTCCAGGGCTCCCCAAGGCTCCCCCAAGTGACGTGATGATGTAAAACTCTAAGCTGCTTTAGTCTTGAGCACTGACCATCTCAACCCATGGTTTCCACATGGTCAAAGCAGGGGAAGAAACGAAGGACCATATGTCAGTTTTTAAATGCTTTGGCCCCAAAATGCCTCATAGCCTGTTGGCTAGCACAAGTCCCACAGTCCTGGGTACCCACAAGGGGGCTGGGAAATGTGAGGGGCACGTACTGAACAGTTAATGTCTCTGCACAGCCAAGACACGTGTTAGGACCCATCCGAAGACTGGTCATTGGAGCCAGACTGGTCACTGAGGGAAATGGGAATTGCTTTCTTATATTTTAAATAATACATCATATCATCATTGGTTAAATAGGCCAAGAGACAAAGGCCTGAGAAAAGTAGAGAGAAAGCATTGCTATGGCAAGAAAAATCACCATAAGAAAGGGTGTGGGTTTGGTAGTTTTCCAATCCGGTGACTAAGGATTTGTCAGTAAACACGTGTCCCGCTTGGGGTTGGGTGAGTGAATTGGTCAATGATGATCATACGTTGCCTGCAACAAATATAGCACAGGATCCTGCACACGGAGGAAGTGTCCTCTTCCGGCAAATCCCCGCCCTGTGGGCCCTGGAAGCAGGGTAAACGGGAGCCTTATATTACACAGTGGATGCATTTTGGGGACGTGACCCATAAATTGGATCTTGTTTTAAGCACAGTGCCTAGATAGGGACTTCCCTGGTGGTGCAGCGGTTAAGACTCCGTGCTTCTACTGCAGGGGGCACAGGTTCAATCCCTGGTTGGGGAACTAACCATATGCTGCACGGTGTGGCCAAAAAAAAAAAAAAAGCCTGGATATTTAAAGGGATTCTTTGGATCCTTTGGTAAAATGAATCATTGATTGGAAACACGGGTTGTCATTCACTGTTTTCATAAAAGCAAGGCATACCTGTAGCCAGTTAATATCCAGAGTGGTGCAGTGACCTTTGCCCCCAGCTCTGATGCCCAGTGGACTGCCGTTCTGTCCGGTAAGCATGCTGAAGACTGGGTGGCTCGGGAGACTGAGCAGATTCCCTAAGCAGGGGTCAAGCTTCAGTTTGTGTCATTAACGTTTTGGCTTTTGTAGACATTTACTTCATTTTCCTAACCGGCATTGTGTTCTTGAAAGCATTTCACTCAATTTTCTGTTCTGTCCCCTTTGCAGGAGTGAAGTTTTTGGAGGACTGTCCCATACACCCCCTCATTCCTCTATACTTGCTACTGGTTGGGATCATCGGGGCCTTAAAGGTAATGTCTATTTATCAATTGTTTGTAGTTCTTGTTGAAATTTAACTTAAGGCACTGTGGAATGCATCCTTTAATTGTTTGCTAACAGAACAGCTTCCCCTAAGCGCAGGGTTGTTGAAACGACAGGGCCAGGTGGATCCTGATACCTGCCGCAGAGACTTGGATTTTTCCAGATGAGGAATTTTCACCCAGAGCTTCCCTCCTGCTGCCCCGAGTTCAATGTGCTAAGTTGTGGCTTTGGTCTGACTACAATTGATGCAGAGAAGTTACCGACTGCCAATTACTTATACCATTGAATTCAGCCATAATTGTGGCCTTTCTCTGTGCTTCTTTTTAAAAAAGTTTCCTGTATAGGGCAGTAGAGTTTGCATCTGGTTAAAATGTGTTCGATTTTAGCAGTTCTTATTTCTGTTTTTAACCATAGCTCTTAGTTCTCAAATGACTAGCATGGAATTTGTCAGCTGCAATCATCAACCACACGTTAAACGCCGATGTTTGGGGGCGATGTCTGTGACTCACAAGCTTATATCAGTCTAGGGAGCTGATTTGCTCATGGGTTGTATTGACATATGTTGAAACAGGAAAAGTGTTGGAAAAAAGAATATCAAAGGTCCTGCATAGTCTGCAGTTAGGTTTTCAAAATTCCAAGCCCAAAGAAATGTCACACCTTCCAAAAGTACCTTAGGTCTAAAATACCTTAGGTCTACCTCCATTTATTAGTGACCCTTCCCAACCATCCAAGCCCACCTCAAAGCTTTCTATATCAAAAGCTAGAAAACACAAGTGTCCGTTTTTCCAAAATGGTTTCATAAGAATGAAGCAATAACACGCACTCAAACACACACACACACACACGCACACACATAAACACACACACACACACACACAAACAGAATCGAGTGCCACATATAAAATTTCATTTGGACCCATTGTCTGATTTCTTTGTCAGCTTCCTTCTGGTGCTTGGGGCCTTCAAAAGAGGCTGCCCAGTGGCACTGGTCATGATATTGATCTGAGACGTCAAAGGAATGTCTTCAAGATGGCTGCTCTCACATGTAGTCGGTAGCCACCAGCTCTCTTCTGTCTGGGGAAACATGTCTGATTTGGAGCAAGCATTTGGAGGCTTTTGTGTCTGAGATCACCTCACTGTTAAATACCCTCCTCTTTTGGCAGTGGTCTGGTGGGCAATGTTCTGGAATGTATAAATACAGGATCCTTTCTCTTAACATCCTGATGGGATCTACCTGGGGCTCTGTTTAGCTCCAAGGAAACTCAACGGCTCTTAGATCAACAGGGCTGCCTATGTGGCCCCAGAGTGTTAGAAGAAAGCTCTGATGGATTGAGTGCCATAGAGGTGCTCAAAACAAGGGCAGAGTTTTCAGCAGTAATTACCTCTGCCCCACCCTTTCTCACTGGACTACCTCATGATCAGGTAGAGCAAAGTAGAACTTACCTTTAGAGATACTACCGTCCATGGAGTCTGTTCCTCTTAATAACAGCAACCTTTTCCTTTATGAAAGCCAGCCCTTTATGAAAGCCAGCCCAGAACCCAAAGGTAATTTATTTTAATGAACAAACCAGGGCCCTAATAAGCAGCATTGATTTTTTTTCCTGGCAATCTAGAACTGTTTGAAGCCAAATTAAATTTTTGTGCTCATCACAGCGAGGCAATACACAGTGAGTCCATAACCATGAGAGCAATAGCAAACAGGCTTATAGAATCCCCAGCCAGAGAGGTTTACTAGTGAGGCCAGTGCTTTTTATTTAACCCCCTCAGGACGCTGCAGCATCTCTGAAATGCATCACATGGCACCACCGTACTGCATTGTATTGAAGAGAAGTGGGTGGACATTTCCGAGGCTCACCTAAGAACTGATGATCACGACCCATTAGAAGATCCTGAAATGAATTTAGTAGGTTGTGATCACTTTAAAAAAATAGAATAGGGCTTCCCTGGTGGCACAGTGGTTGAGAGTCCGCCTGCCGATGCAGGGGACGTGGGTTCGTGCCCCGGTCTGGGAGGATCCCACATGCCGCGGAGCGGGTGGGCCCGTGAGCCATGGCCGCTGAGCCTGCGCGTCCGGAGCCTGTGCTCCGCAACGGGAGAGGCCACAACAGTGAGAGGCCCGCGTACCGCAAAAACAAACAAAAAATAGAATAGAAAATATTAGTGCCTGATAAGTATCGTGTGATACACATGCACACGTGTGTGTATGGTAAGTTGACCATGTAATTTATCATCCCAACTGGGACACTGTTGAGAGTACAGGGGGGCTTTAATAATAGTCACGCCAGGAAAACAGCATAAACTGGCACCTCTCTGAGCCAGCCAGGGCATACGCTTACCCGATTACTAGGCTGTGACGTAAAGTGTGTTTGTTACTGAGCACCGTGTTGAAAGAAAGTTTCAAAACCACTGACTTAGTGGCCGTTTGTCTACCTAACACTCCACTTCATCTTCCAGGACCCCACTTCTTAGTAATAATCGCTACCGCCCCATGAGCACTTGCCATGTGCCAGGTGCCATGCTAAGGGCCTGGCCCCCATTTTGAATGTATTCATTTCTCACAATGCCCCTTTGAGGCAGGTCTTTGTATCAGAAAGGATTTTTTGAATATAAGAAACAAAAAATCAGCTCTGGCTAACCTGAGAGGTAATTTGTTAAAAAAAGCTCGCAACTTCAAAGGTTGGTGAAAGAGGAAGGAACCAGGTGGCTCCAGGAAGCGTGGGCTGTGAGACCCGGGCAGTTGCTCTGGGCCAGCAGTGAAGTGAAATGATCCCCAGAGAGTTCCTCTCTCCTGGCATCAGGTGCCCACAAACCAGTCCTGGGAAGGTGGCTAGGTCCCTGGACCTTGGGTGCCAGGCTGACCCTGGTGTGGAGAAGGCGCCTCCAGGGAGGACAGGCCCTGGGATTCCCCCTCCGGATGCACGTGACAGTGGGGGCCAGCCCCCAGGGAATGGGACCCTATTAGGAAGGGAAATGGTGCTGAGTAACTGAACCCTGAGCTGCGCTGTCAGCTCCAGCTTACAGATGAGGGAACTGAAGTGGAAAGGTTGTTTCTCTTGGGTTTCCACGTGGTAAATGGCTGAGCTCCTGTGCATCCCACGCCTGCCCGAGCTCATAGTCCTTCTCTTCGGCTGCCCTGCTCCTCCCAACTGGTTTTCTCCTGTTTCCCAAACCCACCACCCTTCATCTTTGCCATGCCACTCCCATTCCCACCTCTCCCTGCTCACAGGGGCTCAGAATATACCCCCTCTTCCAGGAAGCCCTCCCTGGATGCATCAGCTCTATGTGAGTGGCTCTCTGGACCCCTTTAAGCCCTCACTTCCTTTTTCTTATGTTCTGCCTCCCAGCCAGGCTACAAATCTTATTCCTAGAAAGCCTGGGAAACTGGACCATTTGGGAGCACTTTCCCGGTTTAGGAAAAAACCCCTGTGCAGGGAGATCGGCTCTGTGCTTTGTGACCACCTAGAGGGGTGGGATAGGGAGGGTGGGAGGGAAGGAGACGCAAGAGGGAAGAGATATGGGAACATACGTATAACTGATTCACTTTGTTATAAAGCAGAAAATAACACACCATTGTAAAGCAATTATACTCCAATAAACATGTAAAAAAAACCCAAAAAACAAACAAACAAACAAAAAAAAAACATGTGACTTAATAGCTTTGATTTAAGCATCTGGGTAGTATGGTGTGGATGGCGGTCAGAGGTGTGGACCGACATCCATCTCATCCTTTTACTCACTGTGGACCTGGGTGAAGTGACTTAACTTCTCTGAGCCTTAGTTTTCTCATCCACAAACCAGGGATAATAATATACAGCCCCTAGGTTAGCATAAGCATTAAATGAGATCATACAGGCCAAATGCTGGCCTAATCACTTCACTTAGGTTTCGTTATCTTTCATAAGTGATAACTTTTCAGTGTAGAAAACAAGAGAATACAGATAAGCACAAAGAAGTTTTCTAACCCAGTAAAGAGAGATACTGGAATCCTTCCTGGAGGAGGTGATACCTGTCTGGATGTTTATGAAAGAGTCAGGCTGGGGAGCAGAGGGGTCCCAGGATAGCATGAGCACACAGTCCGGGTAGGGAGATGAGAAGCAGCCCCATACTGTTGGAACTTCAAGCACAGGACTTCTCTAATGGGCCACACCCCACACACATGCTGGGCTGGGTGTACAGCAGTGAACCAAGCATAGCTGGACCCTGCCCTTCCGTTCTAGTGGGGGAGAACTACTGGAGGTACACCCAGCATGGTTGCTGTTGATTGGTTATATCGGGTGAGGAGCTGGGAGCATCCCTGGTTTCTAGCTTGGACATGTCACCAAATGAATACGGAAGATTGAGTTATGTTTTTAACATATTGAGCCTGAGGCCTGAGGATATTCAGTGGAACTTCTCCTGAGTCTGAGAGACATAGGAGGGCTTGGTGGGAAGGGCACCTGCCAGCTTTGGCTGAAGACACACCTGGTGTTATGCTCTGGCTCTTCCACTTTGACCCACGTGAGCTTGGCCAACTCGTTCACCCAACTGGTCCTCAGTTCCTTTGTTTCTAAAGTGAGGAAAGTGGTGTGCATTCCATAGGGTTGTTTTACATAGAACAATACGCCTAAAAATACTTCGTGTCTGTATTAGTCAGCTCAGGCTGCCTTAACAAGATTCCACAGACAGGGCAGCTTAAACAACTACCATTTAGTTGGGATCGGGGAGGAGGGCACTTCCAGATGATGACCAGATCCAGGGAGTGGTCACTGGAGGGAGGCAGAGCAGGTCACTGGAGCCAGGGGGTGCCAAGGAGCTGACCTCAAGGCTAAGGAAGCAAACCAGAGCAACAGGGAGACTCTGGGCGCAGAGATGAACTTCAGTCAATGAATCCCTTGTCCAAAGCAATTCACACATCTATAAAATGCCACCAAGGATGCTAAGGATTGATGCCTTCATTCTCGCCAGTTCTGATTCTTCCAAATGAAATTTCACTCCTTGGCAGCATTTCCACCTCCAGTGTGTGCACTTTTCCTAATGAATCTTTCTCTGTTTCTCTCCTACCTTCTGTCCCCTCTCCTACCTTCTGTCCCCTCTTCTCCCCCTCCTTTGTTGCTCTGCCCTCCAACCCCTGGCTCCCTACCACGACCCAGATGTCTCTCCTACTGTACAACTCCACCAGGATGAGGCGGCTTCTGTCCAAGGCCGTGGTGATTGATGATGACGACGACGATGTATATCCCTAGAGGCAGAACGCGCACAAATATTACATCCACCTTCTCCTTAGCCTCTTCCTCTTCCTCTGGTTCTTTCTGGGAAATTACTGGGTCTTTTCTGTTTACCTGCCAGATTTTATTCCACCTTTCCAGCAGCCTCAGGATTACTGTGACAAAACCCTGTATCTCTTTGCGGTAGGTGTCCTCGTGCTGGGCTTACTTGTGCTGGGCAGCAGCTGTGTCCACGTGTGGTCCAGGTGGAGGTCTGCTGCTGAGGAAGACTGAGAACCAGTCCCTCCAGCACATGCACGCACACATGCATACATGCACAAGTATGCACAGGCGCACACACACATATACACGTGCACAAATACACACAGGCAACACACATTTACACATGCACAAATACATGCACACACATATACACATGCACAAATACATGCACACACACATATACACACATATACACATGCACAGATACACACACGCATACACACATATACACACGCAGAGATACACATGTATACACACATATACACATGCACAAATACAGGCGCACACACATATACACATGCACAAATACAGGTACATGCACATATACACATGCACACATACATGCACACACACATACACATGCACAGATACACAGAGGCACACACACATACACATGCACAAATACACACACACACATATACACGCACATACATATACACAGACACACAGACACACACTGTTGCAGGAGAAGGGCACGCTGTGAAAGCAATAAAACCTTCCCTGCAGGCATTTAAGAATCCACCAAAATGCTGAGTATTCTAGCAGGCTAAAGAAATGCTGGCCTGCCTGGGTCTAGGAAAGACACATTTACTCTTTTCAGAGTGAGGATTTTGTATTCATAAGAGTTTTCAAAGGGGTTTTTTTTTTTGAAGGGATGAGGCAAAGAATGGGAGACCTTTTCAAATCACAGTTGCAGTTCCAATGACTGTTAGGAGAGAGAGGTTTGTTGTTGTTACTGTTGCTACTGCTGGGTTGTCATTCAGCCACGGACACCTTGAAGTTATAGAAAGAGCATGGACTTTCACGCAAGACACAGCTTTACTCGCTATGATGACTTTTGTTACAAGAAGGAGAACAGTGCTTTTATTTAACGAGTCCACCTGCCTTTGGGGAAAGTTAAGGAGCATCTCTCCCAACCCCAGATCAGCTGGGTTTGCGCTGACGGGTGGGGCCTCCCAAGGACAGCTGTAAAATCTGCCAAGGTCGAGGAAGTAGATTCCTGCTCGAAGCTGTGGTCTGGCCCACTAGCCTGGCATCGCAGAGAGAGCGTCGCTTTCACAGCGTGTTCTGTGTTACTGCAGATCCTTTGCTTGGCCTTGAGTCTGCTTCTTTCCCTGGTTATCTCTGTACATCTCTGTGATTCGCTGATGACATAAACCAGTTTAGTGTGTTTTGGCTGGGTTGCCTGCAATGTGGCTAATGTAGGTGCTTTTGGTCTCTGAGTTTAAATACTCTACAGTAGCAAATCTACTTAATGCCAGGCTAGGGTTTGGAAGTCTATAAATCCATTTGTTTGGAAGTCCGTGATGACACCAAACAGCCACCACTACCGTGCCCTCTCGCCGCCATTGTGAGATGAGGTTCCTAGGAGCTGGGTGCCGTGTCAGGGTGTCAGCCCCTGGGGTGGGGGGAGCCCCTGTGCTAGAGAGCTCTAGATGAAGACTCTGTCATGTGTCACAGCTCCTGTCTGTCTTCACACGGAGCTGGGCTGCTGTGTGTGTGGGGGTGTGTGTGTACTTCATAATCAAACCAACCCTTGAGTGGCCACCGGTGTGGGGCACCTTCCTTTATCAGAAGTGTCAGCTCAAAGCAAGAGAGGCTCACTCCTGCCCGTGGCTTTAAGAGAAAAGGACCCGTGAGTCCCATGGCGCATCTCCATCGAGTTTGGAGGCATCTGTCACCTGGAGTCACGTTTGGTCCTGGTTTCCTCCCAGGTAAGAAGAAGGTGCTAGCTTTGCCCTCTGCTGGGTAGAGAGGGGAGAGCCCTTATTCCACCCCTGCCCCTCTGGGTACTTTCTAGTTTCCTTTTCACTTGAGCCCTGAAGGAAGATCAGAGGGTTTGCAGCTTGCAGTTCCTGCCCTCATTTGTGATGCCCCATGGCATTCTCGTCGTGCTGCACGTTGCCCTCTCCGTGCTGGGGGCCTGAGAGGGTCTGCGGGCAGGCAAGGTGCTCCATGGGCTTGGGACCCAGACAGTTCTCTGGGCCAGCAATAAAATGAGTGAACCCCAGAGAGCTGCTGTGCATGACTTTGCGGAGGGGACACTGAGTGACTCAGGGGGTGACATCGTCAGTATGCTATACCCACATGCCGGCAGGCTCTGAATGGTAATTTATTAGGGCCTCCCTCAAGGGATGGTGAGACGCTTATGACGAGGCGCATTTCCAGAAAGCCGTTCAGGGCCAAGGCAAATGGTCCACAACCATGGTTCTCTGAAGGTCTGACTTAATCCAGAGATGACATGCAAACTGTGTAGGAAGTGATGGGCTGCTGGCCCTTGAACTGATTCCATTAGTACCATTTCCCTCATCTGGGCTTTTGATAGAAGATGAGTGTGGCAAGCTCACAGTTGTGATCACTTGGCAGGGCCCTGGAGTGCGGACATTCTACACTCATATACCTGCAGACTGAAGCACCAAGGCTGACCCAAAACACGGCCACCCCTCTGCAGAACGTCCTAAGGCAATGGTGCTCTGGGGAAATGAACAAGGTAACAGCTGAACTTTTTGGATGTTATGAAAACTCAAAGAAGAGACCCACACGGTTAGGAGGAATCATCCGTTGTTCCCTTCTGAGAAAAGTCTGCAGCAAAAAAAAAAAAGTGTACACTGAAGTCACTTAATTCTATTTGCTACGATGGGCGTCGTGCAAAAACACCATCGTGCTTCTACTCCTTGCCTGCATCTCTCGAGATGGCAGTTGGCTGCGGTGCAATGGGATCATTCCATTGGGGTCGGCCACACTAGTGGGTCTCAGACCTCAGTGAACATCAGAGCTACCCCCGGGTTTGTTTAAAGTACTGAATCCCAGCCCACAGGTATTCTGATGTGTGGGTCCCCACTGATGCTGATTCCATGGGTTAGAGAACCACACACGTGTCCTCAGCCCACGCAAGAGGCACAGACTGACCCAGGATGGCCCAATCCTGGCGGTGACCATGAGGGCAATATGATGTTACTTCCAGTGTTTCATGTTATTTCCGTCTGGTTTACCGTAGGAAGAGGCAAAGTGGTCAGTAGCTTCCGTTTTTGTGTAGCTGAATCTTGTGCTTCATTTCCTTGGGGGTATTTTCATGTTGATGAAATAAACTTGGTCAGTTTGTTCCTCAGCACCTTTCCAGAGTGCCCTGAGGGGAGAGGCTCCTCCAAGCCTTGGGACTCTACTTGTTCTTAAACCAGTGGCATCACCACAGGGGCAGACTTTCCCCTCGGAAGCCGACAAGCATCAGGGGCCTGTTCTAGGCAGATTTTGCTCCATAGAATTCATAATCCTCAGGTGGATGGATGGGTTTGTAGTGGAGATTCTAGAAAAATGAAGTAACAGAAAATCCTTCTTATTGATTCTAGTGGTATTTTTTTCTTTTTATGAGTATGGAATTAAGAAGAAAGCAAATCTCTCTTTTATAGAGATCGAATTTCAGTAGTTCAGTTTTCAGGTCAGCTGGTGTCATAGCATCCAAGTTATCTTGGATATCTTGGGAGACAGCATTTTGCTATTTAGCAGAAGGAAAATAGGAGGTGGTGTCTCCGTTTTTTAAATTGAAATACATATATATACACACATTCTTTTTTATATTTGTTTCCATTATGGTTTATCACAGGATATTGAATCTAGTTCCCTGTGCTGTACAGTAGGACCTTGTTGTTTATCCATTTTATATATGAGTTTGCATTTGCTAACTCCGAATTCCCAATCCATCCCTCTCCCATCTCCTCTCCCTTGGAAACCACAAGTCTGTTCTTTATGTCTGCGAGTCTGTTTCTGTTTCATAAAAGTTCATTTGTGTCATATTTTAGATTCCGCATATAAGTAACATCATATGGTATTTGTCTCTCTGTCTAACTGACTTCACTTAGTATGATAATCCCTAGGTCCATCTGTGTTGCTGCAAATGGCATTATTGCATTCTTTTTTATGGCTGAGTAGTATTCCATTTTCTATATGTACCACATCTTCTTTGTCCATTCATCTGGCGATGGACATTGAGGTTGTTTCCATGTCTTGGCTATTGTGAATGGTGTTGCTGTGAACACAGTGGTGCATGTATCTTTTCGAATTATATTTGTGTCTAGATATATGCCCAGGAGTGGCATTGCTGGATCCCATGGCAGCTGTATTTTTAGTTTTTTGAGGAACCTCCATACTGTTTTCTGTAGTGGCTGTACCAACTTACATTCAGGAGGTGGGGTGTTTTCAAATACATCTTGTGTTGTTTTCTCTGGAACGCTTCCATAGATCAGTTAGCTTTTAAAGTTTAAACTTTCTTACTGCATTGTATGGAAGTATAATTCCACTTTATAGGAAAAGAAAAGGCAACTGGTACTTTCTGCAGGTTTGTACCATACCAGATGTGGTATCAAAGGTTCACATATATGGCACGTTCTAATCACGCTCCTGAAAAGTCTCATGATTCAAAAGCCCTTTGTTCTGATCACCTCCTGTTCATTCCATTGGTGAGAGAGGGGTTCCCTGCCCTAAATAGGGTGGCCAAACACACAGCACCTGACATTGAACAGGTGAGATGGACAGCCTTTTTTTTTTTTTTTTTTTTGCGGTACGCGGGCCTCTCACTGTTGTGTCCTCTCCCGTTGCGGAGCACAGACTCCGGACGCGCAGGCTCAGCGGCCATGGCTTACGGGCCCAGCCGCTCCGCGGCATGTGGGATCTTCCCGGACCGGGGCACGAACCCGTGTCCCCTGCATCGGCAGGCGGACTCTCAACCACTGCACCACCAGGGAAGCCCTGACAGCCTTTTTTGAGTCACATATACTCACAGCCTGGGGAGGAGGATGTGGCCTGCTGCGTGATGCCACATGGAGATTGCATGCAGAAACACAGTGAACAACCAGGGCTGTAAGGGGTCCCGCTTTGTAGTAACAAGAGGGTGGGGTAACCTCTAGTTCCGCAGGAGGATGGGATTGGTTTGTCTGAATAATTTCGCAGGCTGGCAGGGAGGTGAAGCCTGTGAGGTTGCCGAGAGGGTGGGGTGTGGCCAGTCTGACTGATCAGGGAACTAGCCGGGTGAGTAGCTTTCCCCGCTGGGGCGGGGGCAGATCTGGTGAAAGCACAGGACTCTCAGCTAGGCCTTTGGGCCTCTCCGAAGCTCAAAGATGTCAAGGCAGCCCATGAAATTTTACGCCTTGCAATACGCCCTCCAAGATCAATCCCTGCCTGTATTCATTGGCCACATTCCCTGTGTTACTTAGTCCTGGATTCAAGTCTGGCTTTGAACTTTCTCAACCCCCAAATCATCAAAGGAGATATAATCAATGATAAGATATGCATTGTCCATGAAGTTTGCCCCCCTACCCCAGCACTATCAAGGTGAGAACACGCATCGTCTCCTTCCTGAATAGCTCTGTCCCTGGTTGACAGCACTGAGCTCCCGTGAATGATTTTCCCCACAATTGCAAAAATCTTGCAGTCTGATTGGATTCTTCCAAGACGAATTTTTTTTTCACTCTTTATCTCTTTACTTTAATATTTCAGCCTTTAAAATGTCCTGTAGCCTGTACTTTTCCATAGCCACACACACAAACAAGGCATTTTGCAAGTCAGTCTACAGTTTATAAGTGTGTTTATAAAGAAGGCAGTTTCAGTTCAGTTGCCAGTCCTCTGGGGCAAGGCGTTGTGGCCCAGCTTCCCCTGGTCCCTTGTGCCAGCCCAGTGGGGCCACCCCAGCTGCAGCAGGTGTTGAAGCTAATGGCTCACACCTGCAGCCTTTCCGGAGCCCTTCCTTGGTTGGGTAGAGCCAGCTTGTGCATGAGTTACCACTCCCTTGCACATGCACACGTATACACACACAAACGCTCGCGCGTGCGCGCACGCACACACACACACACACACACACACACACACACGGTTATCCGTTTCTAAGGACTGATCGGGACAAGAGGGCATCCCAGCTTCAGGACAAGTCAAACTCTGGTGTCATTTACGCGCCAGAGCTCCCCAGGGGGTCAGGCCAGACTTCACAGAAGCCACATCCTTTCCCAGCTTCTTCCTTTTTCCTGTCCTTCCTCCCTGGCTTGCATTCTGGTTTCTCCTGAGACCACCCCCTCAATACATCACATTAAGTGAAGCTCCACTTCAGGCTCTGCCTCTGAGGAACCTGACCCAGGACAGGGCTATCCTTCCACAGCTGGAGGCAGGAGCTATATCAGTAGTATAGTCCCTTTTGTAAGCCCTTTTATTTTCCTAAAATGACTGTTTTAAAACTTTGTTTTCTTTATAAAGGTGATACACGCTTATGGCTAAAAATTCAAGTAGTGTCAAAGGCTATAAAAACTTAAAAGATGACCTAAATGGGAAGGAAATCCAAAAAAGAGGGAATGTATGTATACATATAGCTGATTCATTTTGCTGTACAGTAGAATCTAACACAACATTGTAAAGCAACTATATTCCAATAAAAATTAATTTAAAAAAGTAATATAAGGCTAATATGCATATTAGGTTAAAAAGTGATGTGATCATTTAGTTTACTAATTAAAAATGTGTCTGAAAAAATTTTAAAAAAATAAAAAGTAAAAGATTTCAAACCCTACCGTAACTCTTAGTTCTAGTCCCCCAAGAGGTCACCAGCATTCATCTTTTAGTCTCTTTCCAGAACATATCTGTATATATTTAAGCATAAATATGTGATTTTTATATAATTTACATCACATTATTCATACTACTCTGCAACCTGCCTTTTTCCATTTATAAACCAAGAACTTCTTTCCATCGTCAACGCAAAGAGACCTGCCTCAAAAATGACCAATACACATAAGACTCATTTAAATAGGCACTTTCTCTGTAACTGTCAGGGCCGATCATTTCTGTGAATCAAAATGGAAAAACTAGTAGTTTGACATTTTATTTTGCCAAATGAACAACTGAGAGCTCAGTTTGACAAAGTAGTTGTCAGTTCCCCCCTCGTGTGCCTAACAAATGAGCCTGACTGAACCCAAACTCCCTGTGAAATGATTGAGGATCCGATTAGATCAAGGGCACGTGACCCACCCGAGGGCCACTCAACTCAACGGTCCCCCGCAGTGGATTAAAGTTCGCAAGAGAAAAGAAGCTGAACTGGTTCTGTGTTATTCACATCCGCAAAACCACATACGTAAGGAGCAAACTATCCTTCCAATAGAGCATCTGTGTGTGAGCGTGTGTGTATGATTAAGAAGCTGTATTAGGCAATGAACACAAGACGGAGGCAGCACCTGAATATCACAGAAATTATAAAACATGTTTTAAGATACATAACAAAAGTAATAATTAACCACAGAGCAATACCATCTCACACCCACTAGGATGGCTACTATAAAGCAACAGCAAAACCCAGAAGATAACAAGTGCTGGAGAGGATGTAGAGAAATTGGAACCCTTGTGCACTGTTGGTGGGGATGGAAAATGTTGCTGCTGCTACGGAAAACAGCATGGAGGTTCCTTAAAAAATTAAAAATAGAACTGCCATATGATCCAGCAATTCCACCTCTGGTTATATACCCAAAAGAATTGAAAGCAGGGTCTTTAGAAGATATTTGTACACCAATGTTCACGGCAGCATTATTCACAATAGGCAAAAGGTGGAAATACCCCAAGTGTCCATCAAGAGATGAATGGATAAACAAAACGTGGTGTATACATACTACGGACTAATATTCTGCCTTGAAAAGGAAGGAAGTTCTGACACACACCACGACATGAATGAACCTTGCAGACATTATGCTAAGTGAAATAAATCAGTCACGAAAGGACAAATACTATATGCATTCATTTATGGGAGGTCCCTAGAGCAGTCAAATTCATAGAGACAGAAAGCAGAATGGTGGTTGCCTGGGGCTGGGGGGGGGGGGAAGAGGGAGTTAATGTTTAATGGGAACAGAGTTTAGGTGTTATAAGATGAAAGGCTCTGGAGAGAGCTGGTGGTGATGGCTGCATGACAGTGTGGACGTACTTAATGCCACTGAACTGTGCGCTTCAAAAAGGGTCAAGATGGGAAATTTTATGTTACGTATATTATACCACAATTTAAAAATAGGTAAATAAAATCATGTATTCCTCAATCCTTCCAAGCCTCCCCAGAATGATGGAATCACCCAGGATTAAACAGCTGGCAAGGGCAGGGCCATTTAGACATTCCACGCATATGTAAGGGCACACATGCTCACAGGCTCACAAAAACCCAGTCTCACTCTTAGTTGACTGAGGTCTTAGTGCCCCGCCTTCTGTCTCTGAGTGCCTCTGACTTAGTGGGGGGGGGGGGGGGGGGGGAGAGGTAGGCGTGGGGGAGATGCTGGTGGAGGGAACGGTGAACTTGCAGCCACCCAGTCAACACAGGAACCAATCAACCAGCCAAAAAGAGGAAGGAGATGGTAGAGGAAGTTTCCAGCCCCACACAAATGACTGAAGGAAGAAACTGAAGAGAAGCCCCCAGGAGAAGTTTCCCATCCTTATAGAAAAGGGGTTAAATATGTGGGGTCTGGACCCCGACTGTCAGGTTGGAATCCTGGCTCTGGTACTTTCTAGATTCTAGTGTGATCGTGGACACACCTTGAAATTCTCTGTGCCTCAGTCTACTCATTTGAAACGAGCTTAGAATAGTGCTTGGCACATGGCAAGTAGAGTATAAGTATTTGTTAAATAAGAGAAAAGGTCCTGTATTTCACCCTCACTCCTATGCCTCAAGGACTGGGTGGTTTATAGTGCCGTGTAGAGGGGAAACTGAGGCTCGGAGAGGTGCAGTGTCTCCTGTGAAGAGGCATCAGAGCTGAACGCAGGTCTTCTGACTCTTGATCCCAGTTCTTGCCACTGCGTGTCTGCTGCCCTCTCCCTGTGTCCCTTGGTGGCCTTTCTCCCGAGCCAGCAGTGGGAACCAGGTGGTACAGGGAGCATTGGTCAGGGTGAGTCACAGCAAGCCCTCAGAGCATCAGAGCATTCTCTGGCTTCTCCGACTGCTTTTGCACTGAGGACCTGTCTGCCCTGAAAGGACAGCCCTAGAAACAGACTGCGTAGACTTTCAGACCCACACAAGCCCCGTCTGCGGGAAACCATTTCCTTCATCAGTTCCGTTAACAGGGTGACTGATCGACCCAGGCATCACGACTGCCCCGCCCTTGGCCCATCTCGTCCATGTGCCTGGTTCTTGGAAAGTGGACAGGGCTAGGGAAAGAAGGTGCGCCTTTGTGTGTTTTTTAATTTGAATGGTAATTCATGAACATAGTACAGAATTCAAAGGGACCAAAGGGTGTTTGGTGTAAGCAGAGTCTCTCTCCCCACTGACAGCTCTCTTACCAGAGGCCTCCGCCCCACGATTAGCTTCCTGTGAAAGGAAGGACACCCTTAAATCCATGGATCTGCCCTTCAGGGAGTTGGTTCAGATGGGCAGCAGACGGTTGCCCCAGGGGAGAGCGAGTCTGTAAAACTGGTGGCATCAAGTGACTTGGGGAGGCAACCAGAGAGGCAGTTCTGAGTGGGGTTCTGCCTCCTGCTGGGTGCCCGTGTGGGTGGGTCATTGTCTGCCGTGTCATCCCTGGGCTGCTTCTCTCCTCCCTTAGTGTGAACCCCAAGAGGCAGCCTTGGGTTTCTTATAAGCCTTTTGCAATTAAGGCTGGGAGCGCCTATCCCTTCTCGTGAATATGGAAGAGACGGGTTCCTTAATCCGTGTACAGACAGGGTCAGGACACTGAGGAAAAACAGGGATCAGCATCAGAGACCTTCCTCCCGACCCGCCACCTCACCCGCCTGCCTTTTTGTTCCCTTCGCTTTCATGTCTCTTCCCCACCCCCAGCTGCACACTAAACACGTACAATGAGCGGTGCCTGCGCTTCCCATGGATTTATGATTTATGGTTATTCAGCTTATTACCTAAGTGGTTTTGCCAGGTAAAATATTAAGGCACCCACTGCCATTATAACCTTGTCTTCCATGATCTCATTGGCAGCTGTTGTTGCCATGACAACTGGGCTGGAGGAACTGGTACTGAATTTCAGTGGAAGAGATGCAAACACTGGTGTGTGTGTGTGTGTGTGTGCACGCAGACTTCCCATCATGTGTATCTGTTGTGCAGAAAGCCATAGATTTCTCAATCCTCACCTACTGCTTCTCCTTCCAGTTTCGTCAAAATTAGCTTCAGGGCTCTAAATCAATTAGAAGCAAGCTTTAGAGGATGACTTCTTTGTGTGGCTTTTGAGTAGCAAATTGGAACCAGGGACACAGAAGAAATATCTTCGAGGCTCTCTACCCACATGAAATGAAGCAGCTACACCCACTGGATGTCGCTCCTTTAAAAGCACCTTGGGCCTAACTTATTTAACATCTTTGTGTAATTCTCTTATTAGTCATAGAAAATCAGAGCTGGAAGGGGCCCCAGATGTCATCTATCTAATTTCCTTTTCATTTAGATGAGAAAATTGAGGCCCAGAGAGGCTAGGTGACTTGCCCCCATACAGTACGGTCCAGTGAGAGGCTGTTGGCTCTGGAATCCCACTGCCTGGCTCGAGTCCTGGCTCCAGTGTGTATTTACTGTGACCTCAGCCAAGTGGCTTACCCTCTAAGTCTCAGTTTGTTCATCTGTAAAATGGAGATAATAGTGAGAACAACCTTACTAGGTCATTGTAAGGGTTAAGTGAGATAATCCACAATATTTGGACATATTAAACCCTCAATAAATTTTATCACTATTACCCAGGGTAACACTGAGAATCAGTGACAAAACAGAACTAAAATCCAGCTCAGCTAACTCCCACTTAAACTGGACCCTTTTCCCATTAATCCCGTCCTGTCCTTTGTTTCTTTTTGGTGTGTATGTTGCTTGTCATCCAGGGGAGACTGGAGTTCCCTTTTGAGATGAGGTTGTCTTTTCTTAAAATCTCCTATGAAGTGTGTACAATGCAGTCCCTAGTGGATACTTGTTGATTTGAGGATAAACATTACATGCTTCATGCACTCATGGAACGTGGATGGAATGTACACAGCATGGGTGTAGCGTAGGAGGGAAAGAATGAGAAGAAAACTTGAGGGAAGTGAACGTTTTTTGATCACCTCGAATGAAACCAGGCAGTTTGCTCAGCTCTTTACAGATGGCTTTAATCATCACAACCACCCCATGAAGTGAGCATATTCATTCCCGTTCCACCAACAAGAAAACTAAGGACGGAGTAGGTCTGCAGCATCCCGGGCTTTACACCGCAGGTGGAGAGAGCTCAGTTTCCACCCACCCTTTTACTGCAAGGCGCTGCTGATGTCCTCAATACACTGTGTGGTTAAAAAGAATTTCTTACCCCCTCTGTGAGCCAAAAGCACATTTCCTGAGGTGGTGAGAGAGATTCAGAGCAGACTGATACCTTTTCCATCACTGACACAGAGTCTACAAAGCACAGTTGTGTAACTCTGGGGGTCCAAAATGTTCTCCTGGTCTAACCTGACTGGCATTGAAAGTCACACCAGGCTGGGTGGCTTTACAGAATGCCACTTGTTTAAACTTCCTTTCATCACTCTGTCAAAAATAAGAGCAATGCCGTGGAACCTCACAGTCCTGTTCAGAGGAGCAAGCTGTTCTGGGGAAATTTGTTTCAAAAGGTGTTCTGCATTAAATACACGCCCACTTGGGAGGGGGCAGTGATCCTATATTGTCTATCCTAGGTAATGAGGCCATTAAACCAGCTGGTCTCTGCGCATCTTATGTAAGTGTGTCTCAGTCTCTGGGTGAGTTGGGTAAACCAGTACAGAATTTAACGGCGAGAGGTTTCCTAACTGGGACTTAGAGATGGAGGTCAGATGTGGACAGGGGTGCCCAATTCCTACATATGGGGCCCAGAAGGGGCTGGATGACTTGTCTAGGATGTAGGCTGACACAGCCACTATGCTTTTTTTTTTTTTTTTTTAACTAACACAGTATGTTTATTTGGCCTTGGGGGATCGGGGACGCTGATGAAGATTTGGAGGAGATAAAGGGCCCCTGGCACTGCAAGACGCTGCAGAACTAGTGGCACAGGTCTGTACTTTGGAGACAGACTTACCTCTCCGGAGGGAGAGAGACCCAGCCCTGCCTCTCCACAATCGTTTCACTGTGTGCATGTTACTGACCTGACTTATTGCACCTGCTGAAGAGGCCATGTCCCTCCGCCTAGATACTGGGGGCATTTCGTGAAATAAGGTAGGTGGGAACTTAGAAAATGCTGGTTTTTCAGTAACCCCTATGATAAACCCATCAGATGAAGACATCTTTTTAGTATCAGTAAGCCTCATCGCTTTTATTCCACACAATTTTCTGGGTCATCAGATTCTAGGAGGTGCGCTTCGGTGCCATCTTTGCATCCTAGTCATACCCCCAAAACGTGCTGACGCCCGGCTTCGACCCAGAGGTGACTATGCAGGCCTTCAGCGCGGCCCGCAGCACCGTCTGCCCTCCCTCCCCCCCCTCCTCCCCAGCCTTCTGAGGCTGGGGCTGGAGGGGGCACTCTCCAGATCCGGGGCAGGAGGGGCGTTCCACGTCGTACGGAGACGCCGTCGCATTCCCAGTGGAGAAAAGCCCCAAAGGCCGCGGTTTTTATGTAACTGGGATGATGTAACCGCTGGCTGGCCCGGGGTGCGGGGCGGGGCGGGGCGGGGGCACCGGGAGCGCGGGCCCGCGAGACTCTGCGTGCGGCGCCCGCCCAACCATGCTCCTCTACCGCAGCGCCGTGTGGTTCGCCAAAGGCCTGCGCGAATACACCAAGTAAGGATGCAGAGGGTACCGCGCCTGGGGCCGCGGGCCGGGGCTGCCGGTTGGGGGGCAAGCCGTCCGGCTGTCACGTGGCCAGCCTCGGCGTGCGCGAGCGAGGTTAGCGGGGACGCGCCCGCGACTTCCCCGCGATCTCCTGGACCCACCAAGCGACGGAGGCGCCCGTTAGCTGGCAGCCCGCGGGCAGATGTGCCGGCGGCCGGCGCGACCCCCGCACCTGGCTGGCGTCCGGGGGCGGGGCCTTGCAGCGCAGGCCCCACCCACTGACGTCAGGCGGCCCAGGCGCCTGAGAGCCTCCAGGGTGTTCCCTTGGCACCCTGCTGGGCGGGCTCCGATACAGGCTCCGTGGGGCTGTTTTCGGCATCAGACGGGGTTAGTTCTGAGCTGCTAGTCGAGATTCTGTTTAGTACTTTCCTGGGTGTGTTTTTTTCCTCACTAATCAACTGCGGCTTGTGGACTGTGACCTCTCCCTCCAGCTGGAACATTCCGGGCGCGGGTTTCAGGTCAGCTCTGCACCCAGTGTGAGCTTGCTGAACGGTGCTGGATGGTTTCAGCGGCCCCGTGATCGCCCTCGCTGTGGTTTTAAGGGGTGGCCACTTTTGGCAGAAACCACCTCTCCGGTGGTTTTTATCTTAGAATTAGTTAGGCTTACGCAGTGGTTCTCACCCCTGTCTGAAATCAGAAATCACCAGTGGAGAATTTAGGATACCATTTTCCAGGCCCTCCCCTTAGAGATTCTGGTTCAGCTGATGTGCACTGGGGCCTCGACAGACATTTTATTTAAAAATCCTACAGGTGTTTCTCCTGTGCATCCCAGTCATCTCTAGGAGACTTCCTCTCCTCCCTGCACTAGGGTTTTTATCAGTTCCTAAGGCAGCCCGGGCAAATTTCCATCATAGCAGGACTCCAGGCATCATTCCAAGGGGAGACAGCTACTGCTGCTCCCTTCTCTGCACCCCACATCCTTCTGGAAAAAGTGCAGACCCTCCTCAGGGGCCAGTGCTGCAGAGAATGTGGGAAGTGTAGCCGTCAACCCTGACCCACTGCATTTAGGTGAATACCATGGCCGCCTCTTTCAAAGGGGTGTACAGGCAGTGGCCACCATTTGCTGGATCTTTCCATGTTAACACGGAATGCAGCATGAAAAGTTTGAGTCAGCTTCCTGCCCCAGGAAAGCAGGCTTCTAAAAGTCTCTCCCCAGACTCTTCCATGAAGTTGGAGGGGTGCAAACTTAGGCGGGTTTCCCTCTATTATGTATTTAGTGAATTGGAGGGAAAGACAACACCTTACTTTGATTCCAACTTGAGAGTCTGTAGTTTGGGTTTACAGTGTTTTTTCTTGGCACACCAGGATTTTTATAAAGCTTCCTTATGTTGGGCCCCTAGGCAGCAGGATCTAGTTACGGTTTCCTAAACTTGCCCGAACCTAAGAATTACCAGGGGGTAGTTCAGCTACAACAACTGACTCCTAAGCTCCTAGCACGTGTGGGTGGGACCTTAGCAAATTCCATATTGGATAAACTGGGGGAAGCCTGCCGGGGAGCTTGATTCTTGTATTCAGGGAGTTCAGGAAACACTAAGTACAGTAGTTGCTCAGCTTGAATCAAAATCACCTGGAGAGCGTGTGAAACCACTCACTGATTGCGCGGCCTCACCCTGGAGTGTTTGACTCCGTAGACAGATTGCCAGGTGATGCTGATGCTGCTTGTCTGGGGACCACTCTGAGCGTGAGGTAGAAGGTGCCCTAGGCTGGGGTGTTGGGCTTCATTACCTACCATCTCATGACCTTGGGTAAGTCATTTATGTCTCTCTATGTCTGAAAAATAAGAACTGAAATCAAGAGTTTATAAAGATGAAAAAAGAGGGTGGGAGGACACAAAACAAACTAAGTTGTCTTATTAACAACAGACTGGATCAGGATGGAATCCCTGTGTTGAAGGCAAAGGACAAAGGGAATTATGACGTGTCCTTTAGCCCAGCCTGGCACCACCCACTTGGCAACTGGCTCACAGTCTGGAGTTTGAGGAAGAGGTTTAATCCACAGGAGCCGTCCTCAGCAAACCTAAGGCTCTAATAGGATCGATGTGGTAGCCCAGAGGTTAAGGTCTACTCTAGCTGTGTGTCACAGAAAAAAGCCTCTCAGCTTCCTGCCCCAGGAGGAGGGGGCTCTTGGGGCTGGGTCCCTGTGGGGCATTTACTTGGGGCATGTTCTCTGGCCCTGTGGTGGTTTGGAAAGCTCTTCCTTGCTCCCCACCAGTGCCTTGTCCTGCCTGGGCCCCTATTCACTGACTTCCTGGCCCTTGATTCTTTCTGAGAAACCTCTTTCCTCTGCAAGAAAATCTTTTCACAGTGATCCTGGGACCTTGTGGGTAAAAACAAATCTTCCAGCTTCATCTTTGGTTATAGTTTAAATTACTCTCAAAGTCCCTAATGATTTGAAGGGCTAGGGGGTGGGGTGCGGGGGCAATGAGCTTAGTTTTGAATGTGAAAGGTATTCATGTCGTTATTAATACTAGTAATAATGATAGCAACTATTATTTATTGAGCTCTTAATTTATTCCAAGTGTGTGATAAATGCCTCACATACATTATCTCACCCAGGCTGCCCAGGAAGTAGCTTTTATTATCCCCTTTGTGCAGATGAGAAGACAGGAGCTCAGAAAGGTTAAGCCAACACATGAGACGGCACAACTGTTAAGAGGCAGAGCTGTGATTTAAATCCAAGTTGTTTGATCCGAAGCCCTTATGATTGATATTATTTTTAGTTTCAAGTCAGCCTTTCAGGAGGCCTTGGAACAGTCAGAAGTCTTGCTTGCCCCGCTAAGCGGCCCACTAACAGCGGAAGCAATGGGAAGGGCATTCTCTGAGCCGCCCTGGATGTTTGGGTGCGTCACAGATGGTGAGAACAGGAACATTCTCCTAGGTCTCTTGACTGTGAGACCAGGGGCCATGACCGCCCCTGTGGCAAAACCAGACCCAAGCTCATAAACATTCTTTGGCCCTCTTCACCAGCGTCCAGGCATGTAATTGGCAGTTGTGCTGTGCCAGGGCATGGGGCAGGAGACCAGCTGTTGGCAGTCTGTGTGTAAACAGGGCGCAGGGAGGGCACTGGGCTTCTTCCAGAACCTTTGGGGGAAAGAGTTGCTTTCTGCATTGCAGGGAATCAGCTCTTTGGGTGAGAGACACAAGCTGAGACCCCAGCCTGCTGGTGTGTGGGGAGAGCTCCGCCCTGTGGGTCTCCTCCTGCCAATCCCCCTACACTCTGCCTCTACCGCCTCAGCCAATTTTGTAACTGGGAAATACTAGGACAGTAAAGCTAGAAGAGGAAGCTCAAAAAGCAGAGAGAAACAGTTAAGGAACTCAGGGTGGTTTCTATCCAATATGATGCCTTTGTGCAAATTAGAAGAAGCACCTCCCTCTCTATGTGCTTTGCTGTCATCCGGCAGAAAGTTGTCCTGATGCAGGTACGAATCTCTCATCACTGTGATCGGAACGGCGCCCCCTAGGGTTGTGCAGCACACACCCTGTGGCCCTGAAGGAGGCTTGCTTCCTCTGAAGGCGTGCAGCCCTCATATAACCGCACCTGTCCCCTCCTTCGTTCCCTACATGCAAATCTATCCACTTTGCCGTGGTCCTTCTATACCTGGGTAGAGACACCTGTCCTGCGGTGCAGTAGGCGTGATGTTCCTGGTCTCCTAAGCTCCTCTCTGCTCCCCCCACTGTGGGAAAAAGGCCCCCCCAAAGATCTATCTATCAAAGGGTTTTTTGGGGTGGGGGGCACCTCCTGGTATCAGAGGCAGTCAGAGAAAGGTAGTTTGGCCACCAAATTGTTGGAATCGCCAAGCATTTTCAGTTCAGGAAGCTAACGGTATAGGAAATGTAGGCCTGGAGGAGATGGTGGTGTTCATGAGACCAGGGAGGATAGCAGGGGGAGCCCAGGAAGAAAGGGGCTGCAGGATGTGCCGGAGAGAGCATGATGCCCAGCGCAGAATTAGGCTTCCTCCCCACAGGAGATTGTGTTCCCAGCTACTTACGGCCATTCCTTCTGTGGCTCTGCTGCTTCCAGGAGTGGCTATGAGTCTGCATCCAAGGACTTCATCCCTGATGAGTTGGAGGTCCAAGTCCCTGGAAGAGCCTTCATGGTCACCGGGGGGAACAGCGGCATTGGAAAAGCAACTGCCTTCGAGATCGCCAAACGAGGTGAGCAGCCTGCTAACTCGTGCGTGCACTGGGCCCCGAGGCCAGCCTGTGGCCGGTCCACACCGGGGAGAGTGCCCTGTGTCACAGGAGGGTCAGGAAGGCCGCAGCCAGCACAGCCAGGAGCCCTGAACAGTGACCTGTGCTGATCGGCACAGCTGCTGTGCGGTAAGCTTCAAGCTAGAGGCGGACAGAGCGAGTGACTGGAGGAGGCTTTTCTCAACACGGTTAATTCACAGGAGAGCTGGGGTCCTGTCCACATGTCATTGTTTTCTGATTAAGAGCAGTGAGGGGATCCGGCCAACCCTAGGCGTCTGAATCACCAGTGGAACCTTAAAACAAAAAACACCTGGATACTTGGTCTCCAGTTCCTGTCTTCTCAACAACAACGGGGTCGGGGGTGGGAAGGATACTGGGAGTCCCTCGCAATTTTCCTGTGGACCCTAGTTAAGAACCAGAGCCCCCAGAATAACGGGAGAGGGGCGTGCAGTGAACTTCCTTCTTCCTTCCTGGTGTCCAGCCTTCAGGTTTCGAGCAGCTGGAGACAGCCTCCCCTTTCTCCTCCCTAAGCTTGATTTGGGGAAGCGCCTCTCTGGGTGCCCGTAAATTATTCAGGCAGCTGAAGTCTTCCTCCTGGTAAATGCCGGAATTTCCTGCATGAGCTCAACTGCCCTGGGTCACTTAGTGGCACTGTGGTGGCTAGAAAAGCCTGCCGTGTCTCTCCAGAGCCCCTTCTCCAGGAAAAATGGATGTTCCGGCAGAAGTTGGGGAGATAAGTTGGGAATTTATCACTTTTCAAGATGCTCGAGATTTTTTTTTTTCTCTAAAATTGTTAGGCATTTTTCAGGGGAATATTATACCATTTGGAGTTGTATTTAATTATCTGCCAAGTCAGGGGGAAGATTAACTGCATCTTAGCAACTGGGAGGTACTCTGAAGAGTTGTGGGGACGAGGATAAAGCAGACGGGCTGGTTGTGATTAGCGTGTAGCTTCCCATTAAACAGACCCCATTTTAAAAAGCAGCCATTTTAGGTGAAGAAAGCAGGTTCCATAATGCTTACTTCTTAACTGCCGCAGACAACGTAAGTCCCCTTTAAGTAAGCCTTGATTGATGACGGTATGGCTTTTGCTGGAATAGTCTGAGAGCCATTTATGGACTCAGCCATTCAGTAAATATTTATCGAGTTCCTGCTGCATATTAGGCTGAACATTAGACTCCCTGGGGAGCTTTTAAAACATACGCAGGCCTGGGCCCGTCATCTAGAGCTTTAAAAACTTCCCAGGTGGGTCCAAAGTGCAGCTAGGTGGAGACCTGTGTGTCAGGTACTCTGTGAGATGTTAGGGATGCTGGTAGGACAGAAACTGACCCTTCTTATCCTTGATATATTCAGACCCTTAAGTCAGGATGTTGTCCCAGGTGCACCGTCAGTCAGCTCAGGTAGGCAGGAGGACGGGTTCCAAGATCACCCTCTCTCTTACATCTGCTGCTCTGACTGTGGGGACCATCTGTCTAGATTTTCCAGAATAGTCTCCATTTCAGGTACTCTTTCTGTGAGCCCGTATGTCTTAGTCCTTCATTTGGAAAAGCTGGTCTCCATAGCTGTCACTGTCGCTGTCCCTCACAGACGGTTTTGTTGAATTCCACCAGGTGGCACAGTTCACCTGGTTTGTCGAGATCAAAACCGAGCGGAAGGTGCCAGAGGTGAGATCATCAGGGAGAGCGGGAACCAGGTGAGCTGCTCTGTGGCCCTCCTGCTGGGGGGTTCCTGCCTGCAGGGTCCGCAGTGCAGGGGGCTGGACTCCTGGCCACGCGCCCCGAGTTGGCAGTGGCCTGTTTGTGCTTCCGCTTGGGAGGCAGCCTCAGCCAACAGAGCTGGAGCTGCACTTTTCTTTTCTTTTTTCTTTTTTCTTTTTTTTTCAATGTGTTTCAGGACAGAGGTCCTATTTTATTTTATTTTATTCTATTCTATTCTATTTATTTTTGCTGTACAGCAAAGTGAATCAGTTATACATATACATATATCCACTCTTAAAAAAAAAATATATATATATATATTTATTTATTTGGTTGCTCTGGGTCTTCATTGCGGCACACAGGATCTTCGTTGCCCCATGCGGGATCTTTAGTTGCAGCATATGGACTCTTAGTTGCGGCATACGGGATCTAGTTCCCTTACCAGGGATCAAACCCGGGCCCCCTGCATTGGGAGCACGGAGTCTTAAGCGCTGGACCACCAGGGAAGTCCCCATATATCCCGTCTTTTTTAGATTTCCTTCCCATTCTGGTCACCACAGAGCATTGAGTACAGTTCCCTGTTTTATACAGTAGGTTCTCATGAGTTGTCTGTTTTATGTATAGTATCAGTAGTGTATCTATGTCAATCCCAATCTCCCAATTTCTCCCACTCCCCCCTCGCTCCTCTGAGCTGCCGCTTTTCAAAGTCTGGGCTGGACTGGGGATAAGGGGGGCAGTGAGATTTGATCCCACGCCCCATGAAGGCATCAGTGCCTGCTGGGGAGACATGATATGGACGTGGCACTGCTGGGGTCCCCCCCACAGAGGGAGGCCACGTCAGTGAGACACATCATAGGTGACTCAGGGTGAGCCAAGCTGTAAACTGACCCAGTGGTCTTCGGATAAAGAGGGACAACAAATGACATTTTGGCCTTGATGAGAGCCACTTCCTCTCGAGAGCTTTCAGAGCTGGCTCACGGTTTGTGGGCTTCCTCTTCTGAGAGAGTCGGAACCAGGACTGGCTATATAATCTGTAGGGCCCAGCGCAAAACGAAAGTGTGGGACCCTGGTGTTAAAAGCCTAAGAATTGGAGGACGGCGAAGGCATAGCATTAACACAAGCGGGGCCTGTACTCCAATAAAAAGTAATTTTAAAAAAAGTTCCGGGGCTTCCTTGGTGGCACAGTGGTTGAGAGTCCGCCTGCCGATGCAGGGGACGCAGGTTCGTGCCCGGTCCGGGAAGATCCCACATGCCGCGGAGCGGCTGGGCCCGTGAGCCATGGCCGCTGAGCCTGCGCGTCCGGAGCCTGTGCTCCGCAACGGGAGAGGCCACAACAGTGAGAGGCCCGTGTACCGCACACACACACAAAAAAAGTTCCCCCTTGAAGGCACTCTGGCTTAGTAACACCGTAGAGTCTCTAATAAGAACAAAGTTAACAGTTCCAAAGTCCGAAGTGTTATTGCTAGGAGACTTAAAAATCATCACAGTAATAACAAAAGGAATGAGTAATCAAAAAAGAATTAAGAAATAAAAAACAAGCGGGGCCCACTTGTGGGGTCTGTGCACCTGTGCAGGTGGTACCCCGGGAAGCTGGCCCCGATGGAGGCCCCTGAACTCCCAGTGTCAAGTGGAGAGGAGGGGGCTGGCTGGCAGTGACCACGGGCCCCTCACCTTTGCTCCAGAGCGTGTTGCTTCCAGCCCCACCTGGAGTTTCCTCCTCTGTCCTGTGCACCTGCTTCTCCAGCAACTGCCCATAGCCGAGGGGCGGACAGTGCCCCGCGCCCTCAGGCTTGGGCCGTGGCTAAAGAGAAAACAGATGCCCCAATCTAGAATGGACTATTTTGCCTCTGCTCATGAAGGTTATTCCACGTCTTGCAGTAACGTTTTCAAGGCAAGAGACTTTCCGCAGACTCCGCAGCCTCTTGCCATCAGATTCCTCCCGGAGGCTTAGGGCTGGCTGAGAGCTCGAGGGTCTCTAAATCTTCCTCTGACGTCTGCAAGGGCAGCTGCGATCTGGGGGCTGCAGTTCTTGAGATGGAAAGCTGACTGTCTGCCTGCTGATAACTTTCACTGGTGCTGCTGCAGGATGCAACAGGAATACTAATCTCAGGCTATGGGCAGGGGAGGCTCTGTCTGGATCCCAGCCCACTTTGGTTTGGGCTATGTTTTTCTACAAAGTGGATCTATATAGAAAGAGGACACGATGCTGTTTACGCTGTTGAGACCTCCTTATGTCCAGCTGCACCATCTTTGGGAGGTAGTGCTGAAAGGGGGAGCAAGCATGTTTCCTGGGGCGGGAGGAGAGGGAGCCGTTCACCTGCGGCCTCCCCCCATTCACGTTCACAAACCCACGGAAAATCCTCTCCTCTTTTGTGTTTGTAAGTGGCCGCCAGCACTGAGTGCTCGGAGGGGCCGGGGCCGGTGGTGCCCATCTGCTCATCCCCGTGGGTGTGGTTTCCCTGACTCATGCATCCTCCAGGCTCTTCCCCGGGATCGGCTGCTACTTCCTGTTTGTAAAGAGGCACCACTGCCCAGCTTCATCAGGGGTATATGGGAAGGAGCGGGGCTCCCATCTGAGTGCCGGTTCTGCGCTCACGAAGCCTTGTGAGCTGGGGCAGTGTGCTTAGCTTCCCTGAACCTCAGTTTCCTCATCTGAAAAGTAGGGTGATACTACTTTGTTCATTTTTGAACATCTCTTTGAGTGTGAACGTGTCAGGCAGCATGCTGGGAGCTGGAGATTGACATGGTAGAGGCAGTACAGCCCCTCTCAGTCTTGTAAGGATTAAGCGATCAACAAGCATTTTCAACAAAGGATGTGCGCCTCCCTGGGCCCACCTGATCGGCTCTGTATCACGGTGGGGCAGGGAGGTGTGGATGGCGTGGCTTCCGAAGTATGTGTTCCCCCAGCTCCCACGTCAGCCACCTCGTGCCTGCGTTTGACCATCGGCGGGTATTAGAGGAAGATTGGGAGGAAGGGGGCGGGAGGAATGGGGAAACAGGATATCTGGCCTCCGTGGCAACAGCTGAATCTCCGCTGAGGTTCCTGCTTCTGGGGGCGAGCCCTGCTCTCAGGCTCAGGTCACATCAGCCCCTCCCGTTGCTCCTGCAGCCTAGGGCTGGTGGGCGCTTCCTGCTGCTGCTGGTCTCCGGGTTTCTTCACCAGTCCCAGATGAGCTCTCATCTCCCTTCTCCTCTGGGAAACCAACCCCTGCGTTCAATTCCCTCTGTTGCAAGTGGTTTCTGTTAGACCCTGGCTGACATAACATGGTAGTGCTATGACATGGGAAGTTCAGGGTATCATAGTATGTACAGCTCTCGATCCATAGAAGCTATTACTGTTATTGCTGTTATCAACATTGTTTATGCTAATATTATTACCACTCCCAACCTTACCTTCTCTGCTTTTCAAGTTCCCTAGTTCTCTTTCATCAGTGCTTGGGCCGGTAAAGCAGGGAGGGAGGGCACTGGCAGGACTGGTCCTGGGTGCATAGTTGGGTGGACATCAAAGAGCGGTGGTCCTTTGGGCAGGAGAGCCTGGGTGGGGTGTGTGGCAGGCCAGCTGAGCCAGGCGTGTGTGGGCAGGCTGGGCACCAGGGAACGACAAGGTCACGTGGGAACCAGCTGCTTGGACGCACTGGCTTGGTAAGATCAGGTGTGTGGAGTACGGAGAGTTCAGTATCCTGCCACGGGGCTCTTTCTGGAGAGGGTGTGTGTGGCCCCAAGCTTGGGGGAAGGAGCGCTTGTCACAGAGCAAACTCCCAGGGCAGCAGCCACTGTGTCTGGCACAATGTTCCTGATGGGCCCAGGGAGAGAGTCAGAGTGGACCCTCCTTCAGCTCCTCGCCACATGCAGTTCATCACCACCTCGCTGCCTGGATAGAAGGGCACCATGCTTTTGTCTGGCAGTTATCTCCTTGGGCAACTCTTTTTTTTTTTTTTGGCCACGCCGAGTGGCGTGTGGGATCTTAGTTCCCCAGCCAGGGATCAAACCCAGGCCCCAGCAGTGAAAGCACAGAGCCCTAACCACTGGACTGCCAGGGAATTCCCCATGGGCAACATTTTTAAAAAAATAAACTTTAAAATTTCAGAATAGTTTCAGATGCATAGAGAAGTTGTGAAAATAATGCAGACTTTCCATTTACCCCACACCCAGTTTTCCCTTTGCTAACGTCCGTCTTCCATGAGTATGATTCATTTGTTAAGCAAATGAACCAATATTGATACATTATTACTAACTAAAGTCCATTCAGATTTCCTTAGTTTTTACCTAACGCCCTTTGTCTGTTCCCAGATCCCATCCAGGACCCCACGTTACATTTAGTTGTCATGTCTCCTCGTGGCTGTGACAGTGTCTCAGACCTTCCTAGTTTTTGATGACCCGGACAGTTTTGAGGAGTGCTAGCCAGGGGTTTTGTATACTCTCCCTCAACTGGGATTGGCCGGCTGTGTTTCTCATTGATTAGAATGGAGTGATGGGTTTCCCGGAGAAAGATCACAGAGGTACAGTGCAACCTTTGCGCTTCCTGATATGGCTGGAAGGTGCTGTCAATGTGCTTTCTGTCTTGTGGAGATTGATCCCATCAACAGCAAAACACCAAGATAAAAAACAGGGGTTTCTACTCTCCAGTTCTCCCAGGCCAACGTGGAATTCCACCTTCTTAAGAATTACTGGTTTAGCTTCCTGAGTACTAGACATTAATAGTAACTATCACCTCGTTCCTACATAGTGATTTCTACTTCCAAGGGCACATTCATGTACTGCCTCCCCTTTACCCTTCAAACTCACCCTCTGCCCTGGGTAGAGGCTTCCCGTGATGTCAACTCATGACTCCTGGGCCACCCAGAAGCTAGATGATGGTGGTTCACCTATAGGAAGGATCCCAGTTGAGTTTTGCTCAGTTTCAATAACCAGACTTGTATCCTCTTTAGGTTTAAAGAGTGAGTACAGGACTTCCCTGGTGGTACAGTGGTTAGGACTCTGCACTCCCAATGCAGGGGGCCCAGGTTCGATCCCTGGTCAGGGAGCTAGATCCCACATGCGTGCCACAACTAAGAGTTCACATGCCATAACTAAGGAGCCTGCGTGCCACAACTAAGACCCAGTGTGACCAAATAAATAAATATATAAATTTTTTTTTTTTTAAAGTGAGTCTCCTAGGTCCAGCCTCTTCATGTGTAGATCAGCAGATCAGGGTTTTACACACTGGCACCTGCCTCGTTCCTTCCCCTGGTCACAGCAGACTGCTGGCCTCTCCTTCTGGGTGCCTTTGGGCTTCCTGGTTTCTCGCAGAGGGACCCAGATGATTCCCTTCACCTTTTCAGGACGCTTCATTTCACCAGGCTCCAAGGTTGATTTGTCTATAATGGCGAGTCCCTCTTCCCTGCTGCTGCCTCTTTTTAATTCTGCGATGCCTTGGGTGCTTCCAGGAAGCTCAAGGAGATTGAGGGATGATCAGAGTAAAATTGATTTTGGCTCACTTGAATTTTGTTGCTCATTTGAATTTTGTTGTTTCTTTGAGCCTGGCTTTGTGAGTGTCGCAGCCCTGCTGGCGGGAGGGAGTTCCAGGGTGGTTGCCGGGAAGTACTCAGAACGAAAGGATTAGGTGTGTGGACCTGGTTTGCCGTCACTGGTAGACGCTCACGGCTGACCCAGGTGTGAGTCAGCAGCCTCATGTCCGCTCTGTCTGGGTGAGGGCCTTCAGAGACTTTTTAGAAGAGCGTAGTCCTGTACGGACAATGCTTTTCCTCTCCCTTGAAGGCAGAGGAAGATTCAGTTGTTCCAGACTTAAGCCAAATATGGTATTCAAGCTGATTACAGACCTTCTGAGGCATGAAAATGTGGGATTGCTTCTGTTTTCTCGTTCTCTGAGCCTTTGTCTCAGGGTGAGGAAATATGTTTTAAGATCAATCAGTAGAAAGAAATTCTGACTTGCGTTCAATGGCTCAGTTAATGGGGCAACTGAGACAGGGCCCTGAACTCTGCTTTATCAAGGGAGTTACAGCTGTTGCTCAGAGTTTTGCCTGTAGGTTCAGCTCCCAGCAGCAGGAATCTGCCTTGGGTTGGTGGTAAGTCCCTGACGTCTGCTGGAGCGCAGGGGGAATAGCCTCACGTTCACTGGATGTTGAGAACACAAGTCTCAATTATGTGCTGAGTACAGAGAAAAAGGGGTAAAGGGACAACATGCATTGATCATTTATGTGTGTGGCTGTGTGCCCCACCGTAAAGGAAAAGGGGGCATTCAGCATGGCTCCTCCATCAAGGAGTTCTGAGTCTACTGGGGGAGGAGGCCATTTTAATGGCCACAAAACATACGTTTGCATGGATGTGTCATAGTTTCCTACCCATCATTTGGGAGTTTTTGTCAATATTTTGCTCCTAAGAGATTATCGAAGGCACATCCTAACTATAAGATGACAACTTCTTCTGTGACTCAGTCCTTGCTTACATCGCGTGTCAGTTTCTGCCTTGTGACATTGTTACCTCTGGACGCAGCCTCCTCCCCCAGTAGACTCAGAACTCCTTGATGGAGGAGCCATGCTGAATGCCCCCTTTTCCTTGACAGTGGTGCACACAGCCATGCACATAAATGATCAATGCATGTTTATTGCATCTCTATTTGCAACAGCCAGGACATGGAAGCAACCTAAGTGTCCATCGACAGATGAATGGCTAAAGAAGATGTGGCACATATATACAATGGAATATTACTCAGCCATAAAAAGAAACGAAACTGAGTTATTTGTAGTGAGGTGGATGGACCTAGAGTCTGTCATACAGAGTGAAATAAGTCAGAAAGAGAAAAACAAATACCGTATGCTAACATATATATATATGGAATCTAAAAAACAAACAAAAAAAATGGTCATGAAGAACCTAGGGGCAAGGCGGGAATAAAGACACAGACCTACTAGAGAATGAACTTGAGGAAATGGGGAGGGGGAAGGGAAAGCTGGGACAAAGTGAGAGAGTGGCATGGACATATATACACTACCAAACGTAAAATAGATAGCTAGTGGGAAGCAGCTGCATAGCACAGGGAGATCAGCTTGGTGCTTTGTGACCACCTAGAGGGGTGGGATAGGGAGGGTGGGAGGGAGATGCAAGAGGGAAGAGATGTGGGGATATATAACTTTGTTATAAAGCAGAAACCAACACACCATTGTGAAGCAATTATACTTCAATAAAGATGTTAAAAAAAAGAAACTCAACAATAAGAAAACAACCTGGTTAAAAAAAAAAAAGAAATAAGGTAGATTTATATATAAGAAAAAAATCTCTAAAACATATTGTTAAGTGAAAAAGAAGGATATAGAACAATGTATAGTCTGATCCTATCTATATGGAAAAGGGACACACACATAATGCTTAAAATGTATAATATATAATGCCTGAAAAATACATTTATAAATATTGTATGTACTTAAAATATTTCTGGATGATTTGCAAGAAACTGTGAACAATGGTGTACTTCTGAAGAGTGAGACTTTCCATTTTGTATCATTCCAAATGATTTGATTTTTAAAACCATTTTTTTAAAAAACCATTTTTAATGAAAAAATACATGTTATCTTTTTTTTTTTTTAAGGCTTTACAATTTTTTTTTGTTTTCTGGCTTAGAACATCTTTCTGCACATTGTGGACTTATCTGATCCCAAGACAGTCTGGAAATTTGTTGAAAATTTCAAGCAGGAACATACCCTCAATGTCCTGGTGAGCTTTGTAAACATAAGTACGGGATAAATCTCATGCATGTGCGTTTCTTGCCTGTGTGGTTGTAGACTGGTGTGTATGTTTGTGGATCTTTATGGTGACACCTTAGTGAGAATCTTTTATGGGGAGGCCTGTTCAGTTATCAGGTTCACTCATTGGAGTCAATCTAACCCTATTGGTTGGATTTGTGGGGAAAGGAAGGGACCATCCACTGGGTCTGTGAGGGGGATGGGGAGGTTCCATTTTTTTCATAAAATGATGATTTGTATACTGGTATTCCTGAACTCTGTAGATTTGGGGGTTGCTATATTAAAATAAGAGGCTCAGGGGGAAATTAAATAAAAAGCTTAGTCCAAAAGAACGCTTGCTGCAGACAAGCACATCTTTTAGTAACACAGTCAGTTGCTCTCCAGAGAGAGCTAGAGGACTCAGGTGGGCTGGTGTCCTTCTCCTCCTCGCATATACTCTGAGCTGAGCTGCGTTTCTACCCAAATAGTTTCTAATGTGCTCCGAAATGTTCACTCAGGCTCAGGTCTACTCTTGCGCTGTCCAATATGGCTACGGAGCATTTGAAATGTAGCTAGTCCAAACTGATATGTGCCACCAGTGTACAAACCTGCCGATGTTGAAGACTTAGTGTGAAAAGTAGAGTAAACAGGGCTTCCCTGGTGGCGCAGTGGTTGAGGGTCTGCCTGCCGATGCAGGGGACACGGGTTCGTGCCCCGGTCCGGGAAGATCCCACATGCCGTGGAGCGGCTGGGCCCATGAGCCATGGCCCATGAGCCTGCGCGTCTGGAGGCTGTGCTCCGCAACGGGAGAGGCCACAGCAGTGAGAGGCCCGCGTACCACAAAAAAAAAAAAAAAATAGAGTAAACTAACATTTTTGTATTGATTACATTTTGAAATGATACTCTTTTGGATATATTGAGTTAAATAAAATATTAAAATCAATTTTACCTGTTTCTTTTTACCTTTTTAATGTGGTCACTTTCTAGAAAACTTAAAATTATATATTTCTATTGGACAGCGCTGGTCTAGACGAATTCCTGGGGCACTTTATCACGAATTAGGTTGCCGGGCCAAGCCCTGGTCGTCGGAGGTCTCTGCACAGTCCCGTGGCTGAGGCTGCTGCACAAATGGCATTTTCCAGGACGGGGTTTGGAGTGAAGGGACAGTTGAGCAGAACTGTTGTCGTCACATGAATGTGGGACCGGTGGTGGTGGTGGAACTGTGGGGTTTGGGAACAGGTCCTTTGGCCCTATTTTCCTTTATTTTGAAATGGGAACTGTACTTTCTAGATCAATAATGCAGGTTGCATGGTCAATAAGAGAGAGCTCACGGAAGATGGACTTGAAAAAAACTTTGCTACCAACACTCTGGGTAAGTGTAAGCAGTTTTCTTGTTTGCTTTTAGCAGAATAATTGTAGACATAAATGATACTGTAGGAGGATCAGAAAACATTGATCTACTTTTTGGGTTCTTGGTCCTTGGCGTGATTGCATTTACTTTAAATATATCCTTCACTGCATTATTATTTCTTCATAAAACACTCTTTTCATGTTTTACATAATATGTGTTAGTGCCAGGAATACTTAGCATTGTTAAAGTTTTTTTTTCTAGGAAGCTCAAGGCTCATTATAGACATGACTTTGGTGAGAAGGGCAAGGTCATCTTAGGTAGAAAGTGCAAACATGAAAACTGTAGCCAAGGGAGCTTCCAGCCAGGGCTGAGAAAGGTGCAACCACGAGACCAGAAGATGGGCCAAGAAGGGCACTCACCTGGAATGCAGGACCCCTGGGTTCCGGTTCCTGCTCTGTAATAACAGGCTGACTCATTTTGTGCCAGGCCAGTGATTCTCAAAGTAGGGTTCCTGGGCCAGCAGCATCAACATCACCGGGCAGCTGGGTAGAAATGCACATTCTTGGGCTTCACCCCCAGCTCTACTAAATCCAAAACTAGGATGGGGCTGAGAAATCTGTGTTTTAACAAGCCCTCCAGATGATTCTGATGCACACTAAAGTTTGAAAACCAATGTACCAGGATTTTAACCTCTTTGGATTTTCTCCATCTCAAACCAAGGGGTCTGGAGTACAGATCTTCCTCAGCTTATATTGGGGTTAGGTCCCAGTCAACCCATCATAAGTTGATCATATAGTAAATTGAAAATGCATTTAATCCACCTAACCTACCGAATATCGTAGCTCAGCCCAGCCTACCTTAAACATGCTCAGAACACTTACATTAGCCTACAGTTGAACAAAATCATCTAACCCAAAGCCTAATTTATAATGAAGTATTGAATATGTCATGTAATTTATTGAATACTATACTGAAAGTGAAAAACAGAACGGTTGTCTGGCTCTAGAATGGCTGTAAGTGTGAGGGTTGTTCACTATTGTGATCACCTGGCTGACTGGAAGCTGCGGCTCGCTGCCCTGCATCCCGAGAGAGCATCATACCGCATATCACCACCCCGGGAACGTTTCAAAATCCAAAATTTGAAGTGCAATTTCTACCTAATGTGTATCGCTTTCACACCGTCATGAGTCAAAAAATCGTAATTCAAACCATCATAAGTCAGGGACCAACTGTAGACTATTTCAGCGCCTTTCAACTCGGAGATGCAATGAATCTAAGATTCTCCCCAGTGACTATACCATTTCCTCATAGGAAGTGAAGCTTTTAATAAGGCATTTTAGTTTTTATTTATTTATTTATTTAATTTATTTTTTGCGGTACGCGGGCCTCTCACTGTTGTGGCCTCTCCCGCTGTGGAGCACAGGCTCCAGACACGCAGGCTCAGCGGCCATGGCTCACGGGCCCAGCCGCTCCGTGGCATGTGGGATCCTCCCGGACTGGGGCATGAACCCGTGTCCCCTGCATTGGCAGGTGGACCCTCAACCACTACGCCACCAGGGAAGCCCCTTAATAAGGCATTTTAATTCATCCTAAGTCACAAGATGAATGGCGGGGGTTCCTGTGTTTGTCGTTGAAGGTGTCCATTAAATAGTAACCCTCTTCCCAGCCAAGAACTGAACAATTTGAGGATTAAGACAGTGGATGAAAGCCCCAGATCACTGTTGTTACAGATAAGGCTGGTTGAAGAGCATGGCTCACGTGAGAGCCAAATGGCTTCCTTAATGCTAAACCCCAGAGTTCGCCAGCCTCACTTGCTTTGTTGCATCTGGCTGGCCTCAGACAGACACCACCAACCCCTCCCAGGAAGAGGAAGACGTGGGGAGCAGAGCTCAGCAAGCCCAGATTACTACCCCTAAATTTACTCCAGTTTTTAAGTGGTCCCCGTCCTCGCAATGGAGAGAGGAAGGGGCTGAGGGAGGATGTTCATTGTTCTCCCTCCAGGAGAAAGAGAGCATCTGGAGTGGGGAAGAACCTTTCTCCCTGGCACTGAGGTTGCACTTATTTCTTCTTAAACAAATCCCTGGGAGCTTGCTATGAAACGCTGCAGGTTTAGTACAAAATATTCCCAACGTTCGCTTTGTTCCAAATGTGGTATCCTTGCCCAAAGTACAAAAGTGCGCACATGTGGGGTCATGCCGGGGTTTGCCTTCTAACTCTTCTGGGTGGCAAGGACTCCTAGGGTCCTAGCAGCTGGCCTCCCAGGTGGCTGCTCTCCAGGACCAGCTTTGTGATTTGCGGGGCCCAGTGCCAAACAAAAATAGGGGGCCCCTGTATTCAAAAAGTGCAGGGCCCTGTGGGGTTGCCTGCTCTGCTGCTTCCCCACCTGCCCATCCACCACCCAGCTAAATGCTCCTGGGTGTGCGCTGCATGCTGGGCACTCGTGGGTGGCGCACGTATATATGGCACTGAACCCACGTGACCACCCTATGATGGAAGTATTCCTGCCTGTACATAACAGATGAAAACACTAGACTGAGAGAGCTTGCATAACTTGCCCAAGGTCAAGTGGAGGAGCCAGAATTTGAACCCAAGTCTGTCTGCCTCCAGAGCCCATGTTCATAACCAAGATGAGTTCTACCAGCCCCCAGCATCTCCTCCCTCAGACCCATCACTGCGTTATCGTGAGATAAGTGCTAAAGGGAGGCTGGGAGGGGAGTGACCAGCCATGCCAGGAGAAGCATGGCCCAGGGCTGGGGACACTGCTTAGAGGGCCTCCTGGGAATCTGCCTTGATTGAGAATGTGGGGCAGATCTGATAGACGCTCAGGGAACTGCCTTTTTTTTTTTTTTTTTTTTGCCACGCTGCAAGACTTGCTGGATCTTAGTACCCCCACCAGGGACTGAACCCAGGCCACCGCAGTGAAAGCGCAGAGTCCTAACCACTGGACGACCAGGGAATTCCCTTTTTTAAAAATTTTATTTTATCATTTATTATTGTTTGGTTTTGCTTTTGCCTTTTTGATTATACAGCTGATTATGTTGTACTTTTGTTTTGGATCCGGTCTGCTTCTAAGGACCTTGATATCTCTTCATTTTCATTTCCTACCTGTGTTAGAAACATTTTATTGATCTTGCCAACCTCTCTGAGAAGCATAGTAATTCTCATGCTTAATATTTATTCATCCTCTCCAGAGGGGAAGACGTAGTCCAGCATATACAGAAGCGAGTCAGTGACAGAGAGGGCAGCTTGACGTGCCTCTGCTTTACAGATGAGGAGATACAGAGAGGTTCAAATATTGTCATTCTGAAGCAGGTGCAGAGCCAAGCAAACAGCCCGTACCTCTGTCTGAGTCCTAGGAAACTGCTGGCTGCCTTGCTAACGTGAAACATGTTTTCATGGCCTGATCATGTAACACAGGTTAGGTCGTTTGCTATTTTCTAAGATTCCATTTGGCCTCTAGAAATACTTCCAATCCCCAGCCAAACATCAGTAGGTTCCTGATACTCTGAGGACAGGACACAGTAGGATTTGCAGAATTTATCACCAGATCCTAAGAGTTCGGGAGGTGGTGGATTAGTGAAATACTGTCAGAGCCCATGGCTGCATGTGGCTCTTTGTGAAGACATCACAGTCTATGAATCAGATAAAGTTTGGAAATCATTCTCCCTCTCCTTTTGCGGGGATGGGTGGGGCATGGAGAGGTTTTCATAGTTTACTCTCCTAGGGACAAAAATGAGCCGCCCCAGGGTAGATTTGTGGGGAGACGAAGCGCGGAGGTAAAGTGATCTCGTGAGACAGATGCTGTTTGGTTGCTGTACTTGCCCCTGTGTTTCGGGTCTTCTCAAACCATATCCGTTTTGCCTGTTGGCATTCAGTGGCATTCAGAGCCCGTGAGGAGTGAAGACGGATGTGTGTGGGGGGGGTGGGGGGTGGGTAGGGGCGCAGTGCTTCGCTGAGTGCTGTGCTGGCAGCTGGCCACAGCCCGGGCATCAGCCGATCACAACTCTCACCCGCCTCTCAGCCCCTCTCACCCACGGCACACGAGACAAGGATGCCATCCACCTCCTCCGAGACAGCTGTGTCATCAGGTAGTTGACTGTAATAGGCAGTGGTGCCTTAGATCTTTGGCAGAGGGTGGGAAAGTTCACTTGAGGTCATTCTGGAAGGACGTACCTACATCAGTGTACGGTACATGTTCTGTCCCTTCACAGTCTGTTATTTGGAGCTTTCTGCTCACCGGCATAGCTCCACACCCAATGGTAACTGCTGTTTAAAGCAGGGACCCAGGGTCCAGAAACACCTTAATAATAATGATGATAATAATAGTAATAATAATGGCACACACTGAACACTTTCCATGTGCCAGGGGCTCCACTAAGTGTTTTTCTTGGACTATCTCGTTCAGTTCTCATAACAACTTTATAGATTTCATAAACAAGGAAACAGGATCAGAAGTAGTTTGAAATCAGAGTCTGAGTGACTCACCTTCCTAAATAAAGGACAACAAAATTATATTTGGTCCATTTTTGCTATAGGCTTGTATCTCTCAGCTCTTGCTACATAACAAACAACCCCCAAATCTCTTAGGCATACAATAAATAAGCATGTATTTCTTGTTGACTCTTAGGCAGGTCTGCTGGGTGGGCTAATGTCAGCTGAGCTCAGTAGGGTATCTCTAAGCAGCAAGTTGGGTCTGCATTATGTTCCAAATTCTTGCATCCTTCTTGGACCATTAGGCTGGCCAGAGTATGTTCCAGTGGCAATAGCAGAAGCCCAAGTGTGCAAGCACATTGCAAGCCCCTGCTTGCTTCAGATCTGCTAACGTCCAGCTGACCAATGCAAGTCATTTCACAGAGCCCAAAATCGAGAGTCAGGGAAACATACTCCTCCCAGGTAACTGGGGAAGAGAGGGTGAATATTGTCAAACAGTAATCTACGACAAGGGTCTATTTTATTACATTCTAAGTCTTTGGAAATGGGTCATCTGAGTTTGATGTGGTAACTATTAACCCCAAATATTTAATGAGCAAAATGTCTTGTTTGTTCAGTAAACATTTAAAGAGCACACACTGTAAGCTGGACCCTGTGGTCAGCGACGAGGATTCAGAAATTATATGGACTCCTGGTCCAGCGGGGGAGTCAGACACATAAACGGTGTCAGTAACCACATGGTTAAGTTCTCTTTTCGTCCATGAAGGGAGCTGGGGTCCAAACCCCAGGAAAGCAGAGAAGAGTACTTCCGAGGTGAAATAGGCCCTCAGGCACTAAAGGTGTTTGGTGCCAGGCATTCTTATGTGTCAATAAGCCTTACTCGGAGCTTTACCTATGTGCCATTTGGCTCCTAAAACCTTCCAGCTCCCAAACCTTCAGGATTCCCAGAAAGACACAGTACCTGGGGATAGTAAGCACTGTAGAAATGTCAGCTAATATTGCTGTAACATCCAAATCCCTTCACCTGGAACTGAAGTCCTTTGTTATGGTACCTCCCCCACCTGTCCAGACATACTTCCATGATTTCCCAACATGGATCCTCTGCCAGTCAGCCCGTTAGTTTTGGAACCTGTCACCAGCAGGATACCTCCATGCTTTTGTTCCTGTGGCTCCGGTGCCTGGAACGTCCCCTTCCTGGTTCACTTTCACTTCTCCTCCGTGACTCGCTGGGAGCACACCAGCCTGGAGCTTGGCCAGCGCTTCTCCTCCTTTGGGCTCCCAGAGCACCCTCTGTGACCCTATCGTAGCACCATAGAAGTCACCCTTTGATAGGTGGTTTCTGGCACAGAGCATGAATCACTGAGTGCACGCACTGCCTGGCCCTTACGAGGAGCTCAGTCCGTTTTGAGCTGACCTACTGGGTGGGTAATCCAGCTCCTCCAGCTACGTGGCTGTGTGCAAAGTGCTTAAACCTCCTCAAGCCTCACATTCCCATTCTGTAAAATGGAGATCATGATACCTTTATAGGCTAGAGGTGAGGGTTAAAGAAGGAGTTGTAAGTTATTTACCCAAGAGAAATAACGTGTTCACGCAAAAATGTGTACACAAATGTTTATAGTTGCTTTATTTTTACTCATAATCACCCCAAACTGGAAACAACCCAGATGTCCTTCAACTGGTGAATAAACTGTGGTGCTTCCATACAATGGGATGCTATTCAGCAATAAAAAGGAACAAAACATTGATGTTTGCAGCAATGTGGCTGAATCTTAAATGCATTGGCTAAAGTCAAGCCAGACTCAAAAGGATACATTGTATGATTCTGTTTATATGATGTTCTGGAAAAGGCAAAGCTATGGGGACTGAGAAAAGATCGGTGGTTGCTGGTGGTTAGGGGTGGGAGGAGGGTGTGACCACAAAGGTAGTAGGTGACTGTGAGGGAATATTTGGGGTGACGGAATGGTTGTAAATCACACCACAATCTAATGCATAGAGTTACCCAATTGTATGCATTTGCAAGAGCTCATAGAGCTGCACACACCCCCGCCCCCCCCACACAGAATTTTACTGGATGTAAAAATATATAAGAAAAAGCAAAAAGGTAGGAAAGTATCATAGCTCTCAGCACAGTGAGTCTGTTTCTTGGTAAGAAGCAGACTATTTACTATGATTGACTTGAGGTGCCCTCCTCAAATCAGTGCACTCCTAGAAGGGGTACTGTCTTCCCTCCAGCCTAGAGTATAGGTCACCCTGCTCACGCCTGATAATAGTAGGTGCTAAAAAGCATTAGTTGGTGAGGAGTAAACGTAGAGGCACCTTCCATGCTGTGCTGTGCAGAGGCCAGAGAAAGTTCTTCCACTATTCCAAGGATAGTGGAATGCGCAAAGGCTGTGGACGGAGATATGGCAGTCTTGCTGTCCAGGAGAGTCTTGGGGTGAGGGAAGGTGACCCCATGAGGAACCCTTGACCGGAGCCAGAGTTCATGATTTCTGTGAGCCCACCTGGTTCTGGGTAAAATTGGGAAGCAGGCAGTAGTCACAAAAGAAAAGGTGATCAGCCAGCCTCACTGTCTCATTGGCCTTCCCATCGTTCCTCAGTGACCTCATCGTTGTCCTAGAATTTTCTCTGTACCACCTCTCCCCTAAGAAGCCCCTGAGATGTAGGGAGAGAGGAAGATGCAGGAGGAGGGAGAGGGAGAGAGGGATGCTGTCCAGCTACATCAGAGGGCTCCCTTAGGTGTCCTTCTCCTGTTTTGAAATCTGGCCCCAAGATGCCCAAGCCCCTCTGATCTCTTCAAACGACGGAATGAATGGACGCTGGAGTATTATCAGGGCCCCAGCAAAACCAGTATGGCTTCAGCAGCATCCCGCATTCTGCACCATTCCCAGTTCCCTTCCTCACGCCTCCTCTGTTCCTTCCCTCCAAACATTTCGTCTCCTTTCTCTCATTCCCTTGGGCTACACTCCTTTCTGGGTCCCAGCTCACAGCTCAGTAAATCAAAGATCTGTGCTCATCTTAGAAAGGTGCCATCTTAGGACTTTGTGTGTGGGGCAGGGTAGGGAGGTGGCGTTTATTCAGGATCGCTTTTTTCTAGTCATAAGACAAATGTGTCTTCTTTTAGAAAATAGGGAAATAAAAGTATCCAAGAGAAACCAAAACTCTCCCGTAATTCCATCATTAAGATAAAACCACCATTAACATGGGTCTGTTTTTTCCAGCCTTTTTCTATGTGTGTCCCCTACTCCGAGGAGGGGCCACAGTGTGTATACCATTCTGAGTCTTGTGTTTTTCCAGGTAGCATTATATTATAAATGTTTTCTCATGTCATTAAACATCCTTTAAAATGTTCCTTTTCTTTAGAATATATTCTGTTGTATGAATGTGCCATAGTTTAGTATGTTTATCCCCTATTGTGGGATATTTAGCTTGTTTCCAACTTCTATTGAAAATGATTCCACCATGAGTACCTCTGTTCATACATTTTTGTGTGGATCTTTGCTTATTGCCTTAGGATGGATTCCTAGGAGTGAAATTACAGACACCTAGTTTGTGACCATTTTTGAGACCTTTGACCAAATTGCCAAATACATGATACATTAACCAAATTGCCCACCAGAAAAATTGGAGCAATTTGTATTCCCACCAGCATTCTTAGTACTTATCTCTCCCTATCCCAACAAGCTCTGGGTCCCACCCATCATCCCCCAAAGAATGACCTTTGCAAAAGTGATAGATGAAATCTGGCATCTTACTTTTCTTTGCATTGCTTTGGTTAGTAGTGATATTGAACTTGGCGATGGCGCTTATTTATTGGCCATTTGTATTTCTTTGGGGAGTTGCCTGTTCATGTCCTTTGCCCATTTTTCAATTGTGATCATCGTCTTTTAAACTGTTGGTTTATAAGCCATCTTTGGCACATTTATCACAAGTGCGTTCCTCCCTGACACCTCCCCCGCCCCAGTTTAGCAAATTACTTTTTAATTCTGTTTTTGGTGCTTTGGTTGGTCACACAGAAGTTTAAATTTTCTATGTAATCAGGCTGTATATTTATTATTAAGACTGATTTATTCGTTTTTATGGTTTAAAAAAATCCTGGTTACTCTAAATACTTGTTTTTCCCCCTATTTTCTTACAACATTTTCTCTTATTTAGCGTTTTCGTCCACTGGAAGTAATTTGGGTATTAGGTCGGTAAGGAACCTTTTCTTCTCTTTCTTTCTCTCTTTCTTCTCACACTTTTTAATAAACAGTGTCACAGCTCTGCTTATATATTGCATAATCTTTCCTTTCTTTTGAGTTGTGATGCCATCTCTCTCATATACCAAATTCTCACTAAGTTGCTTCTCTTTCCAAGCTCCAGTCCGTTCCACTGACCTAGTCATTATTGTCACGACTGCACTATTCTCATTATTCACATACATTTTACTATCTTCTAGGGCAAGCCCTAGCTCATCACTCCTCTCATTCTCGAGACATTTTCACCCAGCGGACTGATAGATTGGGGGTGAGGAGGCCAGACTTCAGGCATCAGGGGAGACTGGTGGGGTCTGGAGCTCCTGAAGCTACAAGGTAGGACCCCTTGGCCCCCAGAAGGGCTTTGGAGCCCTGGGTGAGGCTCTTGGTCTAGAACTGCACGGGGGGGGGGGGGGGGGCCCTGTGCAGCCCTCCTAAGGACAGAATGAATAAACCCAAAAGTCAGAGATCTTCTGCCCCTTGGCTTTGGTTTTCTGCCAGCCATTGAGGCTGCTTTGGATGAGGCACAAACACCTTCCAGAGCTGAGCCCCTGGGCCACGATGGGCCTCCCCACCTGCCTGCCAGCCTGCCACTCCGGGGTGGGGTCTGAGCCACTGCAGTGCCCAGGCCTGGGCGAGCTCCCTCGGGGCCCCGTGGGGACCACGCCTCCAGTTCTCCCAGCCAAGGAGCACTGGCCCCAATTCAGGAAGCCAGTGAGGTGCCCGGCCCCATCCTGGCCCGGGGGCCTAGGACCCTATCGGATGATCTGGCTGGGATTCCATGGGTGTTTTTAAAGGAGAGCTACTCACAGCAGTTCTACCACACACCCATTTGGGGAATTTTAAAAACAAAATCCCAATTAAGCACCTTCATGCTTTTAATAAGCCCATTCTCTCCCTGCCATAAAGCAGGCTGTTTCCTTGTGCCCCAGGTGTAGTACCAACAGCCTCCCTCTCGGATGTGACAGCAGGGAGTGATGCAGTCATCTTCCACCAGAAACACTGGTTGAGCTGTAGCACCCTGAGGTACAGACCTTGGATGGCCTGGGGAGGACAAGGAAGTGATAGCATATTCACTTTTGTGGGTTACCTGGAGCCCAAGACAGGTGCCAGAGCTCTCCCCTCTCCTCTCAGGTGGACCCTTCCCACCTCACAGGTAGAGCTCACAGGTGTCCATTCCCACATTTAAACAATGCTGTCCAGCTGCTCACAGCTTCAGCCACCCTTGAGTGAGCCCTCCCACCCCCAGGCTCTTTGCACAGACTGTGCTCCACGCCTGGACACCCTCCTCCCATCCCTACCCTCTCCTAGCACCCTGCAGCTTAGTCCTGCCTCTCTCGCCTCTAAATCTTAGCTCAGGTGTCACCTCACTGCTAACTCGGCCCCGATGCCACCGCCACCCCACCCCATGTGCTCAGAGCCGTCTCTTCTGCACAGCACTGACCTCACTGTGGGTGTAGGTTCATTACATAATAACCTGTTAATGCCTGGTGAACACCCTGCAGTCAGGGAGTTCTCACAGTATCCCTAGTATTTATCACTGGGTCTGGCATTTAGCAAGTGGAACTGGAAGCGGGGGAGGTTGAGGTTGGGGGCAAAGGGAAAGATCTGACTCATCCTCACCGCTGTCTGACCCCAAACCAAGAGTAAATACCCCACGAGATACTGATGACTCTAATGCCTCTGAATGCCTCATTTTCTCTGGGCCTCTGTGCTCCCAGCTTCCCCAGGTAATATGATCTTTGAAATGGTCTTTATATAATTTGTAAAGTCCGTGTGTGAGGCCTCTAGGCTCGCTATGGGATGTTTGTGTTATTGTACCAATGGGAGAGGTACCAAATAGTATTCATCACGCAACTGTCTGCTCCTTTAAAATCTACACCAGTAACCTCCCAGGGGTAGAGGGACAGTCATTTTCTCCGGCAGATAGTACAATTGGTAGGAGCATATACCCGAATACACCCGCTTGGTAACCAAAGTGGCCTTATTTCAAGCTGGCTGTGAAGGTTTCTTAATAGAAACTCCAATCAGTTCTCCTATGCTAAATGTAAACATTGCAGTAGATTTTTCTCATCAAACAATACTTTTAATGCTACTGAAATATATCATACCCATGATGTGGTATGATTTCAGGAGCACCATGAGTTTATTATTCTGATGGAAATGTGGTTTCAGGCGTGCTTTAAGAGTACTCCGCACCTCTCCTTCAGCGTTACCCGGCTCGACACAGTGTAACATCCCTTCCTAATGAGCTTATAGAGAGAGATTGGCTTCAAGTCACGTACCCATGTCATAAAGGTCCTTGTTGCCGTATTTAGAAGACTACGTCCAACATAAATTCCACTCCCAAATCTCTTTCTCGTAATGAACCTCCATCGACATAATGAGTTCCTTGGAAGGAAGGCATTGTGTAAATTAAAAATACTAATGAGTCATAATGATAATGAGTTATTTTGCTTATTACTGGGAGCAGAACTCAGCTTGGGCGCATTACCCTGTGGCTGAAGGTGTCTTCCCTACACCCAGACCTGCCCTCCCCCAGGAGCTCAGACTAAAATACGTTCTCTTCTTCTCTCCTCATCAAAGCTCTGAATCCCCCAGACGTCCCTGGTCTTGGCTAGTCAGTCTCAGGGGAGTGGAAGTTACTAAACTGGTTCGTCCTAAGATAGGAATGACCCGAAGGCACCCAGAGCTGTTTCCAGCAGCGCGCTGCTTGCACCTTTCCAAGGATATTCCTATTAGCTGGGGAGCACAGGTGAACTGGTAGATTTTCTAGCTAAGGCCAAGCCCAGTGTCTTAGGGATTGTCTGGTTACAAGGAATAGGAACCCACTCAAGCCGACTAAACAAAACTGATTTACTGCGGGGAAGGCAAGGGCAGCCTTCACAGAACTTAGTGGCAGAGGCACAGCTGGGCTTTGGGAGCGTCAGGGACAGGACAGGAGAGCGTGAGGAACTGGGGTGAACTTTTCCTGTTTCTCTGGGACCCTTGTCCACAGACTCTATCCCAGCCCTCCTGTCTCTGCAGGATGCTTTTCCGTGCACATGGGCCAAATATGGCGGCCGCTGAGTCAAGGGTCCCGTGCCCATGCTCTTGCGGGGAGGGTTCGACTGGCACAGCTTGGCTCAGGTGTCACCCCTAACTCAGTCTCCTCTGCCCATGGGGTCGAGGTTGCGTGGCTCAAACACAGTGCCTGGCCCCGGGTCATGACTCGGTTACGTGTTGTTACAGGATGCAGGGCCCAGCCCTAAGGGGAGGGGATGGGGCACATCTCCAGAAGAAGTCTACCACACCAGGTCGAGGAGTTTTCTGCTGAATTTGGTTGGGCGCCTGGAGTGTTGAAGAGCTTTGGGGAAGGAGAGTGGCATTGGCGCCCGTGTTAACAGCGGGCCCGTGGTGGGATCTGTGAGCTGGGCAAGGAGCTCCTGGTGCCATGTTCATCCTAAAGGAGCAGTGACTTGCAGACAACGGGATTCATTCCTGCTCCCTTGGCACCAGAGTCGGTTGGGACTCTGTGGTTGAAGGACTCAAGAAAAGGGAGATTTGCCATGTTTTCCATTCTGCGTGGACTTGCTGGGAACTTGGAAAAGTCACAGAACCTCTCTTAGCAGATTCTTTTAAAAGATCTTATTGGCTTTATTCAGAGATTCCTAAATTGGGGAACATCAATCTAGCAATAGATAGGAGCCTCAAAGAACTGTACAAGGCAAGAAATTTTATAGGCAGAACGGAGCAGGAACAGGGAGGTTATACTGGGCATGTAGCAGATTCTTCCTGTGTTTCTCTTTGCTGGCCTGAAAAGATGCTGAGGGTACACAGGAAAGGCCTCAGAAAGCTGGCTAGGAGGCTGGAGGATGATAAATCACTTGTGGCTGGAAAGAGAGAGGCTTCATCTCCTTCTCAGGGAGGAGAAATGCTTGCTGTGTGTGAAGAGTGACATATGTGCTTTGAAATGATAAAGCTGGGGACCTAGGAGGCAAAAAGCATATAGAAGCACACGATGGCTCAGATCTGCTGGGGGCGGGGGGACCCAGAGAGCAGGATGGGAGAGGCCCGTTTTGTGGATTTGGAATGCGGGAGATTTTTTTTTTTTTAATGATAGAAAGGGCCCTGAAGGTCTGCTGCTAAAAACTGCAGTTTCTCCAGGAGTTTTAAAAAAATCACCTACCACCTGGCTGTGCCCTACAGGTGAGCGTATTTGGTAGGGATGAATGGCCCAGCTAGTCTTCCTGCCGGTGACTCTGTTAGCGTCTAAACTGATACCGGTAGGGTATATTCTCGCAGAGGATGAAGCAGAAAACAAAACACATCACTGGTCTCCTGGGTCGGGGGAGAGGCGCAGAGGGGCTACCCCAGCTCTCATCCGTCTCGGAGGAGCGCCCAGCCAGTGGGGTGAGCGAGTGCGGCCCTCGGCCCATCCCGGGCCTCTGGGAGGGAAGCAGCGGAGCCTCTGGAGGAGGGGTGCAGGCCTGTGGTGTGGAACCTGCTCCCAGCTTTCATTTCCTTCACGCCAAGGAGTCGTTTATGACAATCCGTCACGGCAGGCTGATGGGGCTGATAGCTTTTGGCAGAAGTCCTTTCTACTTCTCGCAAATTAAATCACAGAGAAAGTCACTAGCAGTGAATGCAAAGAAAGTGTTCAAGGCCACTGCACGGAGGCCAACAGCTGTCAGAGACCCAGCGTTTGCCGGACTTTAAAAATCCTGCATACTAACGAGGCTGGCACCTTCAGCGACAGGTTGGGGTGCAGACACCAAGAATGCTGTGTGGCGTGAAGGGCACAACTCAGAATTGCTAATAATAATAATAATAGGAATAGTAATAATAATGAAATAAAATGGCAACAACCAATGTGCACAGAGAGCTTTCCAGTCTACGTGCACATTTTCGTTTCACCACAAAACCCTGTGATCCTAGGAGGTGGGCTGTCCAGCTATGGTCTCCCTTTCACAAGTAAAGAAAGCAAGGCTGAAATGCTTTGTCGACCTGCCCGTGGTCACACCGCTGGTAGGTGCCAGCCAGGACTCAAATCCAGGCTCCCGGCTCCCCCCAGCGCCCTTTCCGTGACACCAGGCCACTCCGATGAGCCTGGGTGCAGGGCCGGGCTCAAGGTGGTGGGCAGAGCTGGGCAGGCAGAAACTCTGACGAGTGGCCCAAAAAGAGCCCAGGGCTTTCATTTCAATTCCCCGACCCCCAACCCGTTAACACAAGGTAATATATATGTTCATTGTTTGGAAAAAAAAAAAACCATAAGCATAAGAACACAGAAATAATAATTGCCCACTCAGAGATAAGTATTTTGAACATTTTAGTGCACCACAGTATCATCCTTGCAGATACTTTTTCTTCATTTTGACACATCTTTCCTCACAAAAACGGAATTCTGTTCCTCCTGCCGTTTTGTAAACGTCTCATTCCATGTACTGTGAATATCTCTCCATGTCAGATACATTTCAACAATATTTTTCTCATTTCATTACAAATGTTAGACATACAGTTTTTATGATTGCAGAAATAACCATAAGGTTATATGCTCATTGTAGAAATATTCAAATTCAAACCGTACAGAAATGCCCAGCAAAGGAAGCAAACGCTTTACTTAATCCCACCCTTGGGGCCTAAGCACTGTTGCTACATTTCACATTTCCTGTTCATGTTTTTCCGTGCACACTCTAGACATAATGAACATATGTGTCTATGTACATTTTTTTTCTCTGCCAAGTGGGATCACAGACTGTTGTGCAGTTTGCTTTTTTCCTTCCTCTGGTGTGGACATTTTATTGTCTCAGTCCCTGAGGTTCTAAGGCATCTTTGTTCCAATCCTGGGGAAAGGAAACCATGAGGCTGGAGAAGGGACAGGATAGTGGGTAGTAGCAACTCAGGGCTGGTTCCAGCGATCCAACTAGAAACCCCCCGAGAGGAGGGGACCGCAGCTCAGGCAGCCACTTGACGCTCACCCGGAGGAAGCAGGTAAACGGTGCTGCCTCACCACCACCCCGCGGCCACCTGAGAGGAGGGGTCCCGCGGCACCACATGGCCCCATGCACCCTCATGAATGCTCCGTGCCTCCCCAGGTGTGTATGTTCTCACGACCGCCCTGATCCCCGTCTTGGAGAAAGAACACGACCCCAGAGTGGTGAGTTGACTTTGGGGGTGTTTTGTAAGTAAATGACTTTGCTCCTGATGGGAAATCAGTGGTCCTACGTTTGTTGCCCCAGCTGTCCCGAGGGGGCCATGCTGTCCACGTCCATAGGGGGAGCCCCTGGGTCCATGGGCCTTCTGTTTGATAATCTGAGATCCAGCAGCGGTGTGCCAGCCCAGACGGCGTCCAGGTGGGTCTAGGGAGGGGCCCGTGAAGCGGGGAGGGATCCAGGTCAAGGTGAGGGTCAGCCTGCGGCTTTGTCCTCAGGACACACGTACTTGAGGGGCTTGTAGGCGTGGCCTGGGATTCCAGAATGCTCGCTCTGGCAGTAGAGACTTCCTGGGAGCCAGCTGTCGATCCTGCCCCCCCTGCCCCGCTCTCAGGGGCCCTCCACCCTCCCTGCTCCTGCCTCTTGCCGCGGCTGGGTGGCTGCTGCCCATACACAACCAACGAGTCCCCTGCCAAAAGGGAGGCAGAGCTGTGCAAAGCCCCAGCCCTCACTGTAGGCTCTTCCCCAGTGTCATCTGGGAGTTGGCAAAGCCTTCAGAAAGGGGAGCTTCTGAAGAGCAGGGGCAGCCGGGGAAGGCAGTCAGCAGTGGGTGGGTGGGTGCACTTCCTGGAGAACCTGCCTCTCAAAGGGGAGGGGACAGGCTAACGGGTTACAGTGACGGAAATCAGAGAAGTCGGGAGGAAGGCTGCATTCTCTGTGCTGTGAGGGCCAGAATAATGACCTCCCCTGATCCGAGAGGTCCAGGTCCTGGCACCTGTGAATGTCACCTTGACGTGGCCAAAGGGGACTCTGCAGGTGTGATTAAGTTAAGGGTATTGAGATGGGGAGGGTATCGTGGATTACCCAGGTGGGCCAGTGTAGTCACAGGGGTCCTAAGAAGAGGGCCAGAGTCAGGGGAGACTTGACAGTGGAAGCAGAGGCGGTCGGCATGGTGCAGCCCCAAACCAAGGCATGCGAGTGGCCTCTAGAAGCTGGAGAAGGGAAGGAACGGATCCCCCCTAAAACTGCCAGAAGGAATGCAGCTCTGCTGACACCTTGATGTTAGCCCCATAAGACCCATTTCAGACTTCTGACTTCCAGAGCTTCCAGTGGGGGAATTCATCTGCGACTTTATAAGCCACTAAGTTTGTGGTCATTTGTTGCAGTAGCAACAAGAAACCAATACGCTGCTTGACAGAGAAGAGGGATGGGAGGGTATTATGAACTTTTCTGTACATATCTCCATTATATTTATTGCAGATAACAGTCTCCTCCGGAGGAATGTTGGTTCAGAAACTGAATACCGATGACCTACAGTCAGAAAGGACAGCATTCGATGGCACCATGGTCTATGCACAAAACAAAGTGAGTGAGGGGAGTTTCTCAAGGCTGCCGCCTGGGTGCTTTTCCAAGGAAGGCTAATTCTGGGATTCACGTTAATTTGGACCTTAGTAATTCCCAGCAGCACCTGAATGTTCCCCAGTGGAGAGAGAACCCTCTTCTCCATCAGGAGCCTGGCCCAGCCCAGCTCTGCCTGGACCAGGGTGGGGCTGGGGGGCTTCAGCTAGCCCCTAGGAAGAGCCACAAAGGCCGCCACCTCTCTTCCCTGGTTTCTTAGACCCACAAAGAGCATGGCGAGAGCCGGTGGCCGCCACAGCAGGAGCCCAGCAGGGGTTCCTTGCCCGGCACGGCTCAGAGGGAATATGGACCCAGGAAGTCACTCCTCTCTCCCTGGGCAGCCCCTGCTCACTGGCTGGACAGATGCCCCTGGAACAACGCTGGGTTTCCGGGCTCCCTTTGAAGGGCATGTGCATCCAATTCTGAAAGGAAAGGGCAGGGGTCCAGATCTCATGCCGGATCTTAACAGGAAGTGTCGTCACGCCGCCGTTCCTCAGCTCATCACAGCTGTTTTTAGAAGCCGGCTGTATACCTTCCACACTTATAGTTCTGGCCCCTCAGTTCATTACTTGGGTGGGCTCCCTCGTCGTTTGTGAAGCTGCCAGTGCCCACCAGCTGTCCCTCCTGTTGGTGTGGTCTGCCTCTGTCCGAAACCGCCCCCCCCCGCGCCCTGGCTCTGCCCCGCTTTCCCTCAGCGAGCCCCAGGCCAGCTCCTGGTGGATTACTTCTCATGACTCAATCCTGACAATTGAAGGAACCATACTTCTTGACAGTTTTTCCAGAGAACATGGGAACAAACCACTCCGTAAATGAGGCCCAGATGGAGCTCTTTGCAAAACGTAATCAAAGTGCCCTGGGATTGGGCAGTAGTCTCCCTGCAGCTGAGGCTTAAGTGGGGGGTACTTGATGATTTTTCAGGGAATTTGCAACAGCTGTGTTCTCGTTCTCTGAGCATCCCCCAGTACGCGTCCTACACTCCAAGGCAGGAGTTCCTTCACATGTCCACGGACACCCGCTCAGTGCCGGCTTGTGCCGGTGGCCAGGGTACACAGTGAGCGGGCCCCAGCAACGAACACCGCAACACAAGCAACTAGGAAAGAGGACTCTCTGGGCGTCATCTCCGGAGGGGGAGGGGAGGGGGAGGGGAGGGGGAGGGGAGGGGGAAGCCCCCGGGCAGCGTGCGGCGTTGGCGTTCCCTCATTTCCGGTGCTGGTCTGTCTGCGTCTCAAACGGAGGGGCTGGGACGCAGCGCTGGGTTGTAGCCAGAGCTTGCGGGGTAGAGAGCCGATTCTAGGGCAAGGTAAAATCTGACATGGGGGGGCGGGCGAGGCAGAGTAGGGGCCCCCTTGCCCCCGCTCCCGTTTGTTCATCCTCGCCCCCCACCCACCCCGTGCAGAGGCAGCAGGTGGTCCTGACGGAGCGGTGGGCCCGAGCGCACCCGGCCATCCACTTCTCGTGCATGCATCCCGGCTGGGTCGACACCCCAGGTAGGTCTTTCATTTCCACGGCGCCTGCGTTTCATCTAGAGGTATCTTGGGCGGCCGCAGGACTGACTCTGCCCTGGACTGGCCTAAAACAAGTATCAGGAGGACTAGGAATGGCTTCGTTTTCACTGAGAGGGGCAGGCCGGTCCTCACAGGCGGAGCTGCTGTTAATCTGCCCCGCGCCTGGCGGAGAGAGGGGGCAGCCCTGGGGTGGGGTGCGGCTGGGGGCCCCTCCCTCGGGACGGGCGGAGCCAGTGCACACTGAGTGTCGGAGAGGAACGAACCGAACAATTGAACCGAGGGGGGCGAGGGGGACCGAGGGAAGTCAACGGGAGACGCTGGGAACGTGGGGATAGGCCAGGCCACCTTGCCGCCGCCCGGGTTCCTAGAAGTAGTGATGCACACAGGTCAGTAACAATCACGAAGGAGACAAGTGGAATTTTCTGGAAGCGCGTTGGAGCAGCAGGGAGGGAGAGCAGAGCTCTCCTCGGGATCTGGCCCTCCCAACTCCGTGGCCTGGGGTAAATCACGTGGGCTCTGTAGCTCTTTCCTCCTCCCCCGAAAACAGCAGCACAGGAGCACCCCCAGGACACCTGAGAGCCCAGAGCTGCTCACAGCCGTGTCTGGATACTGACGCGTGTGTCCTCACAGCCCCACTGCGGTGGGCACTAGCATCATGCCCATTTCCAGATGGGGAAACTGAGGCACAGGGGGGCCAGGATGGCCCGGCTGGGCCCGGCCACAGTGTCGTGGGAAGCAGGCTCTCTCGTACACGTGCTGTCGTCCTTTCTGAAAGCCGGTTGAGCAGAAGCCTTAACATTTGTATATACATCCTTGGAATTCATCCTAAGAAATAATGAGAGATGTGGAAAATGAGGTTGCTCACCACAGCACTCGTGCTAGGAGAGTGAGTTAATAAATTATGGAGCACCTGTACAAGAAATCTGTTCAGCCCTGAAAACTGCTGGGGAGAAATGTCTATGGGAAAGGAAAACTGCACTATACCATTAAATGAAGGTATCAGTCCCCCAAACTGTGCGTGCCTTAGGGTCTTATTTTTGCTATACCCATATCCCCATGGAAGAAGGCGTATGTTGGTGCCACGTAGCATCCCGTGGAGACCTGGCTAGGAGAGCTGGCGCAGACCAGCCCTCTGGGGCACGGATCTGAGGACGTCTGGCAGCCTCCTGTTTTAAACGCAGAGGGGGTGTCCTCAGCCAGGCACACCAGGAGGGACTCAGGCCAGGGGTGTTGCGAGAGGGTGGCTTCTTGTCGCTTCCGGATGGGAGACATGCCCAGCCCTGCCTGACCAGGTAGCTCCGTCAGGCCGTGGAGGGCAGCCAGCCTGTCATCCTCCCAAGGACATCACCCTGACAGTCCTCATGTCAACCTGTGTGCTTGCAAAATCTGTGCTCCAAGCCCACTCCCTGGATCCACCATCTGGGTCAAGGTGCAGTTTGCCCTCTATTGTCCACAGGTCACAGGGCAACGACTGGGCCTCTCGGGTGCAGATGGCCTGTCTGGGGACACAGAAGCCTGAGGGAGGGCTGGGCAGGGGCCTGAGGCCGGGGACACTTGTCCTCCCCGAGTGCTGTGACGGAGGATTCAAATTCCTTCTCTTTGCTCATCAGTATTTCCTAATTTTTCCACAATTAGCAAGTACTGTTTCTGTGAAAAGAAAAAAAATATATTTTTAATATAAAAACTGAGGGCCTTAGATTAGATGATCCTTTCTCTCTCTGAAATCCTCTGATCTCATTACGGCTTTCAGACGTTGTTTTCTCTGCCTCCTTTTCTTTCCTTGGCTTCACGAGAGAACAGTTTTGTTTCCCAGCGTGCTCACTGTTGGGACAGTGTGTTCCCCGAGGTCTGTGGGCGGGGGCTGGGCCTCCCGTGGTGAGGACGGGTGCCCTGGGGAGGTGACACCAGGAAGGGAACCTCTGTGTAGCCGGGTGTGGGGGGCAGGGGGAGGACGAGTTAGAGGAGCTTTGGCAGAGGAATGAAGAAGTCCCTCCCCTTCTTACTACACTCCTCCCTAAAAAGCAGGAAACACTAGTGCAGCCCGAGGAGCCATCAGCCAGGATCCTCGGAGAGGTCAGAATCCTTGGCGAGAGATGGTTCACCCAGGAAGCGGGAGTCTGATCCCCTCTCAGCCTCAGTGTGACCCTCCTTTCCTAGGATGGAAAGCGGGGAGGTGCTGGAGATTTTGCTCCCAGGGGACGGGCTGGTCTGGGCGCCCGGGGCCCAGGGGACACGGGACCCAACACACTCGGGGCTCTGGTGAGCAGCAGTTCCCTCCCAGGCCACAGGGTGACACCTCAGGGGCTTTGTGACAAGGCTGTGTGAAATCTGGACAGCCTGGAGGAACGCTGTGTTGAAGTGGAAAGAGGGCAGTCTGTGGTCCCGTTCCGTTTCATCGTTGTTATTTTGTCATTGGAAGAAGCCAAGCGCGGGCAGCGTCCTGGCTTGAGGATGCTGTCCTCACCTCCCTGTCCGTACCCCCCCCCCGCCCCTGCAGGTGTGCGGTTGTCGATGCCCGGGTTCCACGCCAGGCTGGGGGCCAGGCTGCGCTCTGAGGCCCAGGGCGCGGACACCGTGCTGTGGCTCGCCCTCGCCCCGACTGACGCCGTGCAGCCCAGCGGTCGCTTCTTCCAAGGTGACTTCCTCCCTGGGTGTGAAGGCGCCCCCGACCCTCCTCTCCGTGCAGCTTGGGTCTGGGAGGGACTGTTCCCCTTCCCCGTGATTGTGCCCGGCCTTCCTTGGCAGGGCGGCTCCTTCGCCTGTCGGGGCGCTTTGTGAAGGGCCTCACCTCTGACTTCGCACCACCCGCTTTTTCCATCCACCTTTCTGAACTCAGTGGGTCCCTTGAGGATGAAATCCTCGGGTTGTCATCCTTGTTCTGAGTCTTGGGCGAGGCCGGGCCCTGTGGGCACCGCGGAGATGAAAGCTCCCTCTCCGAAGGCCCGGGGATGGGAGCTGCAAGCAGCAGTGCAAAGGGAATGAGTCTCTTCTTTCTGCTTCCGGGGGCAGTTATCTGTTGAGGGTTTGCTCCCAACCTGGGCAGCATCCCGACGGGCAGTCTGAGAGGAGGCATGCTGAGGGCGGATGCTGGAGGCCAGGGCCTTCCGCCTCTTTCCCCACCACGGATGTGGCCGCCTGAGCCTGAGCCATGATGGAGCTCTGGTGACCCTGTGGCGGCTGGGGGCGTGGCCATACCTTCTCCGGTTCTCAAAACACTCCACACTCCCCAAGCCCAAACCCCACCCCCGCCGGCACCCATGCCTGAGGACCCTCCCCCCAGCCTGCTGGAGTCCCTCAAAACCCAGCCCGACACCTGTACTCCCCAACTCGGTCTCCCTTCTGTAGCACCTCATCGTCTGGGGGGACCCTTGAAGGCAGGGGTGGCATCTAACTCCGTCCGGTGTGGGCCCCTCCCCGGCAGATGTCCGTGACATGACTGACCCGGGGCCCAAGTGGCGGGCAGAGGCTCATCCACGCCGCCTCGCTGCTCACACCTTTGTTCTTCCCTCTCACTTTTAGACCGGAAACCAGTGCCCACACATTTGCCTTTTGCTAGGACATCGTCCTCACCGGCTGAAGAGGAGAAACTAATTGAAATCCTGGAAGAGCTAGCTCAGAGATTTAAATAGGCCAGGCCAGACCCAACGCGGGGCTGGAACCGCCTCAGAAAATATGGGAAGGTGTGGCCCAGGGGTAGACCAGTACACAGACCCCACGTCTAGACGTCCCCGTAGATTGGCCCATATTCCACTGCTGTGGTCTGAGCTGGCTTCCTCTCCTTCTGCAGTCATAGAAATCAGCCCCGTTCTTTATACAAAACCTAGTATTGAAGCCGTGACCCACCATCTCCTCACTGTGGGACCACAGGTGGTTTACTTACCCTCTGGGGGCCTCATTTTCCCTGTCAGTGGAGATTTTAGTGCTACCTACCTCAAGGGGTGGTTTTAACGATTTAGTGAACTACTAGTAATGCACTTAGAAGAATGCTTGGTGCATCGTAAAGACTTGATATATGTTTGTTAGCTATTAACATCAGCATTTAACTGACAAGTGTGCTAAAACTCACGGGAAAAAAAGAAAATCCCCCTAAAGGTTACCCCCCTGTAGCAATGAGGAGCCACACAGAATGGGAGCTTTTATTTTAAAGTAAATACGACTGGGGCTGGGAACTAGCGAATCTGCCTCTTCCGCAGTATCTTCTTTTCCCGTGTAAATTTCTCCTTTGGGATGTGGTTTTTTTCTAAAGATTCCATGGCCTGGTTTATTTACATTTGCTACGATTAGAAGTGGCATGGACATACATACACTACCAAAGTAAAGTAGCTAGCTAGTGGGAGCAGCCGCGTAGCACAGGGAGATCAGCTCCGTGCTTTGTGACCACCTAGAGGGGTGGGATAGGGAGGGTGCGAGGGAGATGCAAGAGGGAAGAGATATGGGGACATATGTATATGTATAACTGATTCACTTTAAAGCAATTATACTCCAATAAAGATGTTAAAAAAAAAAAGTGGCTTGAATTACGCACCTGGCATTCCGGTGCTACTGTTTGGTAAAACTTCTAAGCTATTTGCATTTTATGTCTTAGTGACGCTGGGAAAGTTGTAACAAAATCGGTGAACAGATTTAGGATAGCTCCATACACGTTCTGGATGGTCACGGCGAAATAAACGTAATGCATCACCCACAGCGGAGGAGAACCCAGCTGGGGACCGCTCAACCAGTCCCACGGTGCGGGGCCTTCAGACGTGCCTGAGGTGCTCAGGTCCAGGCTGTCAGCCGAGGAGCCCCTAGGAAGGGGCTTTCTGGTGAGTCCGCTTGGAAGATCAGTGAGCAGCGGCCCCCCGGGCATGAATCTCTCCTTTCCTGAAGGAGGACACTGGGGGCTGCCGCGGTGCTGGGTGTGGGCGGTGCTGGATGTGGGCGGGGCCGGGCGGGCACGGGCAGGCTGGATGGAGGAGGGGCAAACCGGCCGCCCCTCCCACCGGCCCTTTGACAGCGTGCAAGTCATCGACTTCTTCCCACTTCTTATCTGTAAAATGGGCCTCATGAATTTTTACGAAGGCTTTTCCTGGCTGTATTTTTCCTGAGTCCTCTCCTTCGTTTGGAAAGTTTATCAGCCACAGGTAAAGCAGCCTTGTGTGAAAGATAAAGAAAATAAAAAGGTCTGCTCAGCCAGCCATGGTGAACGCCAACGCAGGGCTGCTGGAGTGCGTGTGTGTCACATGGCACAGCTCGACAACAATGACAGGACCACAGGTGCAGGAAGGTTTCCAGAGATTTATTTTAAACCGTGGCGGTAGCTTGCATTGAGTCTTTGACATTGGTCATGGCTACACATTCATTTTGGTTAGCGGGAAGCACAGTGGGAAAGTGAGCAGAGTTCAGAAACGTTCACGACATTCAGCAGCATTTGAATGGAGAACTGGATACATTTAACATCGTGGGAAATCCCTGCTTATTCCCACCTAATCACATTCAGGAAGTCAATGTCAAGACTGCTTGGTCTGGTTGGGGGAATCTAGTGGCAGAGGGTGTGGCAAATGCCAGCAGGGTTTGGCTAGAACCACGTTTGATAAATCTCTTCCAGCTTTGGGCTTATTACATTTTCAGCCTGACCCCTTGGAGAATCTCATTTCAAAAAGAAAGAAAAAGACATCCATAAAGCAACACGCCCACTGCAGCCAGGTTCCAACGTGGCTGTAGACTGGTGGGCGTGCAGGGTGGAAGCGTCCGTGTCCCCTGTTGTAGAGACAGTGGCAGGCAGGCACGAATGTGGGGCTAGCACCTTCCCGGTTGTCCAGTTAGTAACAGTTTTTGGACTTTTCATATAAAGATTTTCTTCTGCAAAATGACAGTACATTTGAAAAAAAAGCAGATGGCGTAAAACACAAATATGTAAGTATACAGTGGTTACCAGCGACACAAGTATTTTGGTCCATACTTCATATGCTACTAACATAAGGCAGCCATCTATTTAAATGAAAGAAAAAGTGTGTATAAGTGAAATACTTTTTTCAAACCATTTCTCCTTTTTGTGTTACAGTTTACCCTCTCATGCTTCCCAGAGAACCAAGGGGGATAAAAAGGAGAAAGGATCCTAAATATCAAAGTCACATTCTAAAACTAACCTTTAAGCCGACCTACAATTCCCCTTCTCTCCCAAGAAAGTCAGATACACTTTTGTACACTCACGAAGGTGAACATTTTGAGGTATTTGTTTTTAATGAGATGGTACTATGATTGACTTGCACCTTCATCTTTTTCAAACCTCCTGGGCTCTAGACGGGAAAATACTGGAAGCAGTTTACTTGATGTGACACAAGACAAAGGCAGTGGGATGTGCTCCCGTTTACCTGAGTGAAGTCAGCCACATGCAGGCGGGTCACTGGTAATGGTTAGGTCAGTTTAGTAATAACAGTCATGGAATCATAGGATCACGGATTGGAAGGGATCTTAGGAACAATCATTGAATTCAACTTCTACTCAAGGCTTTTAATCTTTCCACATCTATTCCACTATAAATAGACAAGGGGCTACATACTGTCTGTTCCAAAATTCCCTGGCAAAAGAAACACAAAAGAGGAATCCCATTCCAGTGTTGGACAGATCTAATTTTACACCCTGCTTTCTTGTGTTTGGCCTAAACAGGCTTCTTGGTGGAAAGGATAATGTTTAAAGGCAAAATTACAAACTAAAAACATGGATGTCCCTGAATTAAGTTACGGACACATGATACTTGGGCACTGAAGGATAAAGGCAAGTGGATGGAATACAAGTATCAGTACTAGGAAGTACCGAGGCCCGCGGTGGGACGCCGGGATGCCCCTGCTCGGTAGAGTCGGGTCTCCAGGGCGGTGGCTGCCTGAGCTCTTTTACTGTCGCCGAATTGAGAAAAACATTCCCTTCCGCTTGGCGAGTGCCACTGCGATGAGGATTTATCACATTTACCACATTGTACTGAAATGACCATTACTTGCAAGAATGATTCAAAGCCAGAGGGAAATGAGGGCAGCAGTGGCCTGCTTGCTCACGGGAAGGCCGTGTGGGTGCAGTGCCACCGCTGTCCAGAACAACCTCCTCCACAGGTCAAGGCCTGTCCTTTTTCAAAGGGGAGCTCCTAACCTGGGCCCCCAGGTAATAGCGGAATCAGTATGCCGTAAGCTCATCCAGGCCAAGTCTGTGCAAGCAGTGGTCTCCAGCCCCACCTCACAGCCTCCAGTGAGGGGCTGTGCCCCCAACAAAGTTCAAAAATTAGTTACCAGGGGTCATTTTAGGATAATAACTCAAGGTATTTCCAAAGAAAAAGAAAGTTTGATACCAGCCTCAGCTGCAGGGAAACTTGACTCTCTGGGTAGAGGTGCGTGGTGAACCGCGTGCTGCCTCTCTCTGTGGCCACGAGCATCTGCGTCTCACGGTGACAAGAGCTCAGGCTCCAGGACTGCAGTTGTGCACTTGATGTTCTCTGGCAGCTCCAAACCGCCTGTGGGCCCCGAGCACCAGGCTGATGCAGGTCCTGGGCCTTTGTTTACGCTGCTCCCACAGCCTGGGCTCACAACAACTCATCCTTTAACTCTCAGCTCAGAAGCCCTTTCCTCTGCAAGGTCCCCTGGCTCCACCCGTGCGGGTAGGAGCACCTGCGCAGCTCCTGGAACAGGACCCCACAGCCCTCTGTCACTGGATTTACCACCTGGCACTGAAATGATCCATCTAGGCCACAGGATGACCCCGGGCCTGGTTCAAAGCCTGGAGTGTGGTGGACACTCAACAAAGGGTTGGACTGGATGAGAATTGGAGTCTCAAGGGTCATCTAGATCCCTCAGTGCTCAAGATGGACTTAATCTCTGTTTCCCAATCATGTCGCTAGATAGGCACTTGCATATCCAGAAAAACATAACTTTGTTTCAAAGGAAAAAAAGAATGTTTTCGGCAAAATGCTTTCCTTCACTTTAAAATATAACTCTTAGTGGACAAGGTCACTTACATACAATTAAACTACTATGAAAAGACCAAACCAAAGGAATGTCATTTAATGGATATTTATGTCTAGTAACTTTGATAACATAGTTTAGATCTAGTTCTTTGCTTAAAAGGCAAAATTCAGGCGTTAAAAACTGATTAATGTTAAGAAAAAAATAAATTCTGCTTTTGAAAAAATGAATCTTAAAACAGGAAAAGAAAGGCAATGTTCCATAAGAAGGTCAATGAAGAGACTGGCTCAGTGCCAACCCACACACGGAGGGTGAGGTGGGCTTTCAGTGCCCCTGGATTTCCACTTAAACTTTGTAGCTGGGGTGGTCTGTGGGGAAGAGTGTAGGAAGGAGTTTATGCTGATGGAGACCTGCAGGAACTACCTCACTGCACATACCCATCCGCTTGGAACCACGGGCTGGGGCCAAAGGCTGTGCCTACAATGAGAGGAACAGACCCGGTTCCGAGAGCTCCCTGCCTCGAGGCTGGAAGTCATTGCTCCCCCTCACGCCATTACCAGTTAATGTTCTAAAACAACTGTTCCTCGAAAATTCTTTCAGGTTTCCCTTGTTGATACCTCTGCGATCTCTAACTGCCTGGTGTGACTATAGTGTTTTGTGCTCGGAACATTCTAGATGTCTGAAGATCCCTTCCAGTTTTGTGATTTTATGATTCTTTGAATAATTCAAACAATCCAGTAAGAAATACATCATGGTTGATTGACCTCAGATAAAAAGATACCTGACTCCAAGTACTTAATCTAAAACCACTTGTGCTACTGTGGAGACAACCCAGGCAGTTAAAGGTTCCAGTAACATCATTTCTTTGGAGAAGCTGAGAGCATGTGATTGGTTCTATCCTACCAAATGAAGGACAGCCACGTGCACGGTATGTGCGGGTTTGCCACTTTCCCAGCATAATCCTGTTAGGCTTTACTTGCCAGAGCTTCTGTATGTTGAAGTAACAGAGCAAAAAATATATATAAAGTGCAATTCCAGTGGGGTAAAACAAGAACTATGAGAGTTAACCCAGACAGGAGAAAAGCCAAGTGCTGGCACCAGCTTCCACTCCTAATGAATGAAGCCTCCATTCCATAAAAATGCTTGGAAGGCACCCCGACACCAACACATATCTACGAGTTACAAAAATGGTGGAGATAATGTAATACTCAAGAATTCACAGTATTATAAACACACACAGTTGGCGTGCTAAGCGCTTCTCACCAAGTTCAAGCACCTACACAAATGAGGAGAAAGGAAAAGGCAGGGCAACGGATACCTTGACATATCTGTGGTTACTGATCGTGACTCTCGTCACCAACGAGGTGTCCAGTGGTTTCAACCTCTGAGTGGCCCTGTGGGCTGGGATACAGAGAGGCTGGGAGGGAGATGGCTGGACTGAAGTGCAGGGTCACAGACCAGAGGGACCACGGTGTCACATGTGGTCCAAAGGAGACAATCAGCTTTCCCAGTGGGGTCTGAGCTCATCGAGACCCAACTCAGATCCACTTCAGGTCTGCCGCGCGCCTGATCCACCGTCTCCCTATCGCTGTGCTTGCCTCTCTATACACAGGCCGGGCTCCAAAGTTCAGGAAGGGAAAACAGCGATTCTTTCCTACAATTCATTTCCAACACACAGTCCTTTATTACGTACAACTTAGTTAAGTGGCTCCAGGTTCTAGTAGTAAACTACAAAATAGATACGAGTTTTTTTGCGGTACGCGGGCCTCTCACTGTTGTGGCCTTGCCCGTTGCGGAGCACAGGCTCCGGACGCGCAGGCCCAGCGGCCATGGCTCACGGGCCCAGCCACTCTGCGGCACGTGGGATCCTCCCGGACCGGGGCACGAACCCGTATCCCCTGCATCGGCAGGCGGACTCTCAACCACTGCGCCACCAGGGAAGCCCCCAAAAATAAGATTTTAAAAAAGAACTTCAATATCCCAAGTTAAGTCACTACACACAAGAATATCTCAAGTTATCAAGTTTGAGTGGATTCCCTTAAAATTAGAGTTTAGATTCATCTCCTAAAGCCTCCCCCTGCCCCTCTTTTTTTTTTTTTACATTCCCAACTGGAACACAGCATGAACTGTAGGATTCAGTACCTTTTATGTCTCAGATCACACAATTTTAGTATGAAAGTGTGCAAAGTGTTCTCATAAAATACATGAAGATAAAAATCTTTAAATATCTCGTTTTGAAAGAAGAAAATACAGACGGTGAGGAATAAAGCAGGATACAACCTCGCAGCAACGAACATGTTCAAGTTCAGAGGTGACATCACATAGAACAACGCATTTTAAAGACACTATTCTTGAAGGACACAGGGTTTTGTTGTTTTGTTTTGTGTTTAATATGAAGAGCGACAGAGAGCTGTGTCAATAAAACTAAAACCTAAAAGGCTCAGAAAGCTCCAGCTGAATTAGAAACGATCCAGGCACTGAGAGTTGAAGGCCTGAGTTATGAAAATCTACTTTGTGGCTGGGAGTGGCTTTCTCACAACATTTGTTTTTAATGCAGGAAAGACAGAGAAAAACTGAGGCAGAAACACAAGGTCATTTCCACTCCATGAGAGCACGTACGACCTAGATATCACAAACAGATCACTCTCAGGCGATTCAAGAGTCAGCTGGGAAATCCACATGAATGGTTTTCCAGGTCTCTCAATGGGAGGGGATTTCTACGAAAGCAGAAACACTGCAAATAAACTGAATACCTACACTCTGGGGAACAGCAGATGAAGCTGAGGGTGGATACATAGAGAAGAAAAAGATGCCGACCACGAGATATGTGTCCCAGTGAAGGAAACACGGAAACTACTTGATAACTACCGAAAACACCCTGAACAGTTATACACGCCTCATTTCTCCGACACACAAAGCAACAACTAAAACGAAGTGGTGAAAAATATAAAACTTAAAACACCCCACACTGAGTTTGCAGTATACTCAAAACAAGGTAGCACAGCCAGACTGTATAAACCACTTGTTAAAAAAATATCCTCTTTTATATCGTATGAACAAGTTGCAAGAGTTCCCTCGCAAGAGCTCACCAACCGCTCACCGCCGTGTGTGCGGGTCACACGCAAGCTCAGCTCAGCTCTTCAGCTTCTCTCCCACCACTCACGCATCTGCTTTACAGCTCCAGTCATGATTTAGGTTAGAACAACCGTTTCTTGAGTAAATACTATCTTTCTGGTGCCTGGAAGGGGCATCAAGACACAACCGGGGTCATATCCCACAACTGTAAAAAGAAGAAGATCTCTGATGAACTACCATTAACTGTGTTGAGCATCCAGTCTTTGTAACTGAATTCAAGTGTATTTTTTAACTTAACAAGGAACTAAGTACTATACGAACATCATTTATAAATCTATAAAATAGTATTTGTCCATCAAAAAGTTCAACGTAACCCTCAAAAACAGGACAATGGCAGCTGGAAATTTTAATCCGGCTGATGGAGGATAAAGGCAGATTAGTTCATTCAAGGGGGAAGGGAAGTAACATATGAGGCAACAAATGGGTACCAAGATGTGCTGTGTCCTTTCTATATCTCATCTCATCTTCCAAACAGTTCTACGAAATGTCTCATTTTCAAAAATAAAGGAACCAAGCCTCCCAGAATTTACTTTAAACGTGCTCGAAGTCACAGAGGTCTGGTGGCTTCCAAAGGGGGTTATTTCAACCGCCCCATCCTGCTGCCGCCTCCAAGAAGGGACCAGAATGGGCCCAGGAAGTAGGGCTCAGTGAACGAGGCAAACCTGAGCCTCTGGGTGCCTCAGAGAATGACACAGGTGTGGCCCCTTCAGTCCTGTGCCTCTGCTGTGTCACAAAATCCATGTGGTCTAGCGCAGTCCTCAGGCCCTGGAGGACTGCTCCCGGGTAATTGATCTCACTGGGAAAAGATCTTGTTTATTACTTGTTGGCTCATTCAATGCTCAGCTCAAACCCCCTCCTGAAGCCATCTCCATCTCCTGAACTCGTCCAGTAATTCTTGTCCATATTACTCTTTGGGCTGCTGAACATGTGACCTATTATTAACTGTCTTTTTAAAAGTATGTCCCCAGTAGACTAGCTGTTCCTTTCAGGCGAGAGCCATGTCTTATTTTGGTGTGTACAGCCAGTGACTGTTCACGGCAGGTAGCAGGTTCTCAAAAATGCTCATTGCCAAGGGTAAGCTTTGGAGCAGACCTCATGTGGTCTTGGGGTTCCTGTATATTTACACAGGGCCAAAGACGGAAAGCTTCTAAGATAAGAGAGCATCCTACCTTAATAACCTTGTCAGTTCCCGAAGTCAGTAACCATCCTCTGGTGGCATCAAAATGCACATGCACGATGTTATGTTTACTGTCATGGAAGGTCGCCGTGGGTGCACGTCTGGAGGGAGCAAAGAAAGTTTCCAAGAGTAAAAGGCAGTGGTATATAAAGGAAGAAGATCTAGAGTGACATTAAGCTCTAATTTTTAGCCAAATGGCTAAAGTGACTTCACTATTAGAAATGCTCCTGGGACTTCCCTGGTGGTGCAGTGGTTAAGAATCTGCCTGGCAATGCAGGGGACACGGGTTCGAGCCCTGATCCGGGAAGATCCCACATGCTGCAGAGCAACTAAGCCCGTGCGCCACAACTACTGAGCCTGTGCTCTAGAGCCCGCGAGCCACAACTACTGAGCCCGTGCACCACAACTACTGAAGCCTGTGCACCTAAAGCCTGTGCTCTACAACAAGATAAGCCACAGCAATAAGAAGCCTGCTCACCGCAACTAGAGAAAGCCCACATGCAGCAACGAAGACTCAATGCAGCCAAAAATAAATAAATTAATAAATTTTTTAAAAAATGGGGCTTCCCTGGTGGCGCAGTGGTTGAGTCCACCTGCCAATGCAGGGGACACGGGTTTGTGCCCTGGTCCGGGAAGATCCCACATGCCACGGAGTGGCTGGGCCCGTGAGCCATGGCCACTGAGCCTGCGCGTCCGGAGCCTGTGCTCCGCAACGGGAGAGGCCACAACAGTGAGAGGCAGAGCTACTTTTATTCCCTGGTGACATGTTATGATTTTTTTAAAAAAAAGGGTAAAAGGATTCTTATAACTCTCCAAAATGGTCAAAAGATGTTGAAGTTTCTAAACGTCCTTTTGGAGATTTTGTTGCTCTGAGTCTGTGAGGCTCTCTACCTGTGCTGTAAACAAATCTTTAAAATGACCCACAGTGCTTTTGCTAAGTTTGATCTCAGAAGGACTTGCTGGTAAAATAGTCTACCTTTGTCTATTGCATTAAACAAAAAAAAGCACACTTGTTAAAACGCCCAAGACTGTCATTCTCATCTAAGGGCTCTTCATTCTTTCTCCTCTTTTCCCTGGTATAACTGCAGATCTGGTTTTTCTGTGGCATTCTGATGCTTTGACAAGTAAAACAATATATTAACAAACACTGTTATTTGCTTTTTAGTTTTTTAATCTGTGTATTTTTTTAGTAAGAAGGCTGGTCAACTGCCTAGGTACTCTAGAGGCAATGCACATGCTCCCACGGAGAAGAAAGCAGAAGAAACAGTGATGTGGGAAAGGGGACAGGGACGTGGAAGGAGACTGCAGTTTTCTAATCATGTTTCACATCGCCGCTCCTCGGCAATGGGCTCCCTGAAGATGGCTGTTAATTGCTCAATCTGGAGAACAGATCTTCAGTATCCTAAAACTGATCACTTTAAAATATTTAGAACTAAAGAATTAGGTTTAATTTGTAGTCACTTAGACTCTCTGGGTCTGTGTCTTTAATGAAGAATTAAACTAGAATATCCTGTCTCTTGCAGCTCTCTAATTTAATGAGAACTCATTAATTTCACCACATACGATGAGCAGAACATAACCAATGAACATAAATGCTTACTTATGCAAGGGCATCTTACTTAACATTTGCTATGACTAAATAAGAATGAAAAAAACACATACATTAACATTAGGGTTATCTGTAAGAGAACGCTTTGTTTTATTAATTTGCCAAGAATTTCCTTTAAATGCTGACCTCCTCTGATGCTTTTTTTTTTTTTTTTTTTCTTTTTGCGGTACGCGGGCCTCTCACTGCTGCGGCCTCTCCCGTTGCGGAGCACAGGCTCCGGAAGCGCAGGCTCAGCGGCCATGGCTCACGGGCTCAGCCGCTCCGCAGCATGGGGGATCTTCCCGGACCGGGGCACAAACCCGTGTCCCCTGCATCGGCAGGCGGACTCTCAACCACTGCGCCACCAGGGAAGCCCTACATGCAGCTTTTAAGACACCCATCTAGTACGTAAAATGATTTTACTCTAAACAGGTGTGGGGGTGGATGGAGGTGGGAGAATTGGGCAATAAGTTCCCTATGAGATCCTGTTGTAATTCACTAAAAGGGAAACTTGGTGAAGAGCATTCTGTTTACATCTGTTTTACAACAGCTGACATGAAAAAGACGACATGGGAGGAATTCCCTGGCAGTCTAGGGTTAGGACTCCGAGCTTCCATGACAGGGGACACGGGTTCAATCCCTGGTGGAGGAACTAAGATTCCGCATGTCGTGCGGTGTGGCCAAAAAAACCAAACAAACAAAAAAAAGGAACATAGATTAAAAAAATGAAAAGACAACATGGATCTGTCCCACCCTCCCTGCCACCCCCCAACAAAGCACAGCGGCACAGTAACCTCAGGTCCTGGGTTATTGGGAGAGACCGACCAGCAAGACTCAGTAGCTGGGCAACTGGCGGCACTGGCCTCTTAGGAGAAGTGGCTTAACTCTTCCTGGAAAACAAAAGCTCTGGAGCCTGTGGGCTGATTTGGTCCTATAATGATACCGGCTTGGGCTAGAAGGTAAACCCAGGGCTCCTGCACTGCTGGGCAATTCTCAAGAAAATGAGCAGACAGAGAGTTTGCTACAAGAACATTTCACGGCACACACCCCTGGGACTGACGAGAGCACAGAGATGATTTCTCAGCGTGCACTCTCTCCTCCTGCCCACAAGAGAACATGATCTCTTGGTGGAAAGGAGGGCTCTGCCCACCAGCCACGGTCTGCATTAGAAACCAGCAGGACTAGGGCCCTATTAGTCATGGCTGCGGCGCTGGGCGAAGCCCTTAGACCCGGCTTCCTCCTTAACCTCGACAATTCTGCGGATTGCTGGGACTTACTCCTCATCTGTGATGGCCTCGTGGCAGCTGTCACACACCCTCACTTCAAACTCGAAGCCCATCAGAGGGATGGAGGAGCGCTTGGAGCTGCACTTGCCGCAGACGGCCTTCCCGCACTTCCGGCAGTGGTGCTGGAGGGAGAGAAAACATGCTCCCTGCGGCTGCGCACCTCGGCCTGGCCGGGTAGGCTCAGGTGTGACCCATAGCATGCAGGTGAGGATGCTAAACCAGAATGTTCCAGGAAACTGAAGGAACACGCCAGGTGCTCCTCTTTTTGGACTGTTTATTCAGGATGAGGACTGTTTGGGAAGCACATGTGATCGTGCCACGGCCCCAGACCCCGCCCCCCTTCCCCAGTCTCGGTGCTTTCCAATTATCACCGTTATGAACTAGAGGACCCACCCAGCGGTCGGGTTATCTTAAAGCTGGGTGTCCAGAAGTGCCACCTCCAGAGGTTTCGCTGCTGGGTGAAGAACTGGGACGAAACCTGACTCAATCTACTGTCTGCACTTTGGCCGTGCTCAAGCTAGGCGACTGGCATTTGACTTCCTTGGGGCAGAACAAGCCCAACCGTGGAATCAGATTGAAAATGCTGTATTATAAGTAGATATAAATAACTAAAACTAAGATGGAAGGAAGGAAAATGAAATTAAGAAGAAATAAACATCACTTACATAATTTCATGGTTTGGTACCAATATAAGCTAAGCACGGCCCCTCTAATTTTAAGGTACATCTCACTAGATGCCACTAGAATTCTAAAATCATATCCCTTAACTACTGGCACCAAGTGCCTACGGAAACTGAATGCAGCAGGAATGAGCTACAGGAGAGAAAGGGAATAAACTAGCGTGCGGTCACAAAGTGACTCCAGGGCAATAATTTACTCCCACTGCAGCTCTCGCCCAGGGGCGCTACTTCCTCCAAGATCACAAGGTAAAGTTATTTCTACACGATTACATTTTGAGGAAGCATCCGTATCACCCACCTGTCTCAGGCCAATTTTCTTGCTGTCCCACATCTGCTTGAAGTTCCAGAAGAAAGGCTGATCGCACTTTTGGCAGGAATCACTGTCCAACCACTCAGGGGTCTTGTCAAATAAAGCACACAACAGGTCACAGTGAGAAGCAGCCCAGACAGTGGAACCAGTGTCACTGCCGAAACTTACATGATCAAGATGTGTTTCTAAGAAACAGAGGTGTGATTTCTCGATCATTTTGAAAATATTTCCTAAATGCCTATGATGTGTCAGGTCCTGGGGATGTAGTGGTGAAGAGAAAGAACCTCCACCATCGTGGAGCTCGTAATTTATCAGGGAAGACTTAATATGAAAATCTTATTAATAATCGTTATGATCTGAATCAGTGTAAGGATCAGAGGCCTGAGAAGGAGAAGCACAGAGCGCTGTGAGAGTGGGATGACCTAGGCTGGGGTTCAGGACTTTGTCTCTGACAAATGATAACAAGCTGAGACCTGGGGATGCATGGCAGGAGACCAGGCACAGTGGGCTGAGAGAGGGGCAGGATGGCTGGAGCGCATGGGTGTGTGTAAGGGGGGAGCAGGGGAGGGAAAAGGGGGAGTAAGGGGGGGGTGGGAAGGGTATGAAGGGCTGAGGCTGGAGGGGATGCAGGGGCCACACCACTGACAGCTATGTTGAGGATTTAGGACGTTATCTCATACTTCCCGATCATATGCAATTATATTTGCTCTGATTGTGTACAATTACATACACCTGCCTATTACACATGCATGCAGCTACCCGCATTGGAGGGACAGAACCTGACCACAGCGGCGGGTTCTCAGGGAAGCTACTAGTCCTCTGTCTTGGCAGGGCCTGGCAGGGTGTAAGGCTCTGCTTCTTGCCTCATGGGTCATGTAATATCCTGGCTTTGTTCACTATTCTCCATCCCATGGCGAGTACTCTAAACTATGTCAAACTATGTCAAAAAGGATGTGTTAAGCTTAAAGCTATTCTTTATAAAATCTTTATTGATTCTCCATAGGGGGACACTACATTTGCTTCTAGAGTTCCATGCTCTACTCTGTAAATTCATCCTCTGGCAGAGAGACTGGGTCTCTTTCCATATATCACCTAACCCAAGGAATCGGGGAAAATACACCCAACCCCAGGGTTTCCCAAAAGTGAATTCCAGGGCACGCCAATTTGACTGACAGGACACTTACTGTAAAAGAGGCCTGAGCTCAAACAAGTTTGAGAAATACGGTAAACAACGGCCTCCCCTCTCCGGGCTTCACAACGGACAGCAGCACAGTAAAGGCTCAGGAAGGACTTTGTTGATGTAATCCTTTTCTGAGGAAGACCTGTTATAGAACAGACTCAGGGACTTAGCCTATTCCCCTACCTTTAAGCAGAAATGAACCTAAAGCTACATATTTTCTCAGAAAAAAAAAAAAAAAGTTAAAAGGGGACATTTTAAGAGCTCTAATTCTTAGTCTATTTATTTTATTAAAACAGAAGAAAAGAAGTAAGCCTTTCACTTACTTGGTAATTTTCTTGCCCTAATTCGTTTAAAGACAGATTTAATAAAATAATCCAAAGTTTTTTAGCTGAAGACAACACTTTACCTCTAAAAGACTTATCTATGTTGTGATTTTTCAGTACACTTACGATGCAGGAAAATCAGGAAGATTTACAAACAACTTACACACACACACACCCTGCTACACCTTTTACAAGGAAGCGTGCTGGTTTAGGACACACATGAAATACGTAAGTGGGTGTCTATGAGGAGGGAACTGACAGTAGGGCTCTGAAAAGGGGGAAAAACAATCAGCATGTGTAGTACGATTCCATTTTTTTGTCCAAAACAAAAATCTGACATGTATCTGCAGAGAAAAATGTAAGGAGGGATGTTTGCCAACATGTGAAGGGCAGTATTTCTGGGTGGTGGTATCAGGAATAATTGACATTCTCTTTGTTAACAAGTACTCAGTCTAACTTTTCTACAAAGAACCTGTATTATATATACTTAAAAAAATAATAAAATTGTGAGAAATTGCGTTTCATTAACTGTACAAACACACGTTCAACCTATGGGATGTCTACCTGATCTGTGTTCGGCCACCTGAGGTCTCCCCCCGCCGGCCCACCCCCCGGCTGCCGTCCCCTCCTCTCTGCCTCTGCCTCTGCCTCTGCGCACGACCACTTTGCCCGCTCTTTGCTCTTGGTGCCTCTTGTTCTGGTCGGAGTGCACTCAGGCCCGTCAAGCTCTTAACACTCTCTCCTGCCACAGACCCTTCGCTGAGAACATAAGCCGACGATGACAATCCTCCGTCCGGATGCTCTAACTCACACCAACTGTGATTGAATGATTTATACCATTGAATAGTTCTCTGAAGTTTTCTCCCCCATGTCTTTTCTTCCAGAAAGGCCACCTGCCCTTCAGGGCAGGGACAGTTTCCTTACACCTCAGGCCTCCTGAGCTGAGCGCCACATGGCACTTGCCACACCTAGGTAGCAGCTCCATAGATACACCCCAGGGGATGTATGTTTACAAAACGGGACACGTGCAAAAAGTGGATGGAACCAGCACTGCTCATTTAGAGCTTTAAATCACTCGAGAAGATTTAAGATAGTCACCAAGTACCGAGCGCCCAGATATTTTCATGTCAAAAGGCATAACTGAAGCAAGATGGCTCGGAGGACTGCCCACCAACCACCTGGTTCCGTCTCTGGAACACTGCATCGTTATCCTCCTTTGGGCCTCTGTCTATCAAGGAGGGAGGCTGTGTGCACAGAGGGAAAAGAGCCCAGCGGTTCCCCTCCCCAAGTCTGGCCAGTCAGGCCTGGGAAGAAGCCAGGACAGACCAGGTGTGACTGTCCGTCATCCAAAACAGGCCACCATGCAGAATAACGAGTCACATGGGGGCCTGGCTAGCACACATTGTGCCGACATCTCTGCCTTTACGCCCACGGGGCCAAGTGGTACTTTCAAAAGCAACAGTCCACAATTCCCTACTTCCTGACGGCAAGGATCATTTTAATTAGTTACTAATAGAACTCCTGTGGATTTATGGTTTGAGCAAATCAAGCTTCAATCTCCTTAAGCATTTAATTACTGGTATTTGAAAGGCACTGCATTATGGGTAATAGCAACTACTCCCTTGAAATGAGATTGGGGTGAGGGTATGGAAAGAAGTTGGGAAATCGCTTTTGTCTAATTTTTCAAGTGTTGCTTTTCTAATTCTTGCATCCTGCAAGGAAATAAATTAGAAGAATACACACTGTCAAAGGGAAAGTTTACCCAGCATAATTCTAGGGAAATGAGAAAATGGTTAACTTCAAAGTACCTGTCAAAGAGGATATTCAGTAAGCAAATCGTTGTTAAGATGCTCAAAGATGAAAAAGAAAATTCACTGAAAAAAGAATGTTATGATAAAACTTAAATATATGCCTAAAAAATGACAATGTATATATTTATAACTGGAGAACTGCTTAGAATATGACTCGCAAACACAAAAAGATTATTTCTAATATTTCTATTAATACCAAACTAAGGATCCTTCATCAAATACCATTTCTCACACACTAGCCACCACTTCCCCCAATAACGTAAAGTACTACGCTTTCTGTTTTCGTAGGCACTTCATAGCAAACGGCTACTCACCTGAAAATAGTTGCTTCCTCTTTCTCGCCTGAACTGCTGTTGTAATGGGACAACAGATTTAAAGTCTAACCAGCTTAGTCTCAGTTGAAATTCTTACGAAACCTCCATTACGTTAAGTGTTACGTGCCAATTTATGAGGGGTTAAAAAAGAAAAAGGAAGCTCCTTTCATACCAGAATTTTTAAATTTTCTGACACAACATGTTTTATTTCATGGTTTACTCATAAAAGAAAGAAGAAGTGAGTAGGAGGGGAGGCTGAAGCTTTTTTCAGCAGGGTAGGAGCTGCAGAGCCCAGCCCAGTGGCTGAGGAGGGGGGTGGCCCGAGGCTGCTGTGACACCTACCTCCTGCCTCTCCACGTCCATGTTCCAGATGACAATCCCACCGTCACCACCACAGGAGATGAGCTGCCGCGTGTGCTGTGCATAGGACAGGGCCTGGACTCTGTCACTGCGAAAGAAGCAAGAGTTAGTGACAGTTCCCAAGAGCACAGAGAGCCCTGAGGGAAGGAAGCCCAGCAGTTGGTCACATGCACACTCACCGCTGAGCCCCACCCAAGAGCAGATCTTGGAAACCGGATGGAATTGTCAACATGCTAACATTGGGAGAGTACTCAAGATTTTCAACACTTAAAATAAGTCAAAATGCTCGTTTAATAATTAGCTAGGTTGAACATTTTTTTGCAGTATGCAGGCCTCTCACTGTTGTGGCCTCTCCCGTTGCAGAGCACAGGCTGCAGACGCGCAGGCCCAGCGGCCACGGCTCACGGGCCCAGCCGCTCCGCGGCATGTGGGATCTTCCCGGACCGGGGCATGAACCCATGTCCCCTGCATCAGCAGGCGGACTCTCAACCACTGTGCCACCAGGGAAGCCCTTGAACATCTTTTGATGTGCCTGTTGGCCATCTGTATGTCTTCTCTGGAGGCATGTCTATTTAGGTCTTCTGCCATATTTTTTTAAAATTTATTTATTTTTGTCTGCACTTGGTCTTTGTTGCTGCGTGCGGACTTTCTCTACTTGCAGCGGGCGGGGGCTACTCTTCGTTACAGTGCGCAGGCTTCTCATTGCAGTGGCTTCTCGTTGTGGAGCATGGGCTCTAGGCACGCGGGCTTCAGTAGTTGTGGCATGCGGGCTCAGTAGTTGTGGTGCACGGGCTTAGTAGCTCCGCGGCATGTGGGATCTCCCCGGACCAGGGCTTGAACCCGTGTCCCCTGTCCTGGCAGGCAGATTCTTAACCACTGTGCCACCAGGAAAGTCCCTTTCTGCCATTTTTTGATTGAGTTGTTTGTTTTTTTTGATATTGAGATGTATGAGGTGTCTGTATATTTTGGAAATTAAGCCCTTGTCGACTGCATCATTTGCAAATATTTTCTCCCATTCCATAGGTTGTCCTTCCGTTCTGTTTATGGTGTCCTTTGCTGTGCAAAAGCTTATACGTTTAATTAGGTCTACTTGTTTACTTTTGCTTTTATTTCTTTTGCTTTGGGAGACTGATCTAAGAAAATATTGCTATGATTTATGTCCAAAGGGGAAAGTGGGGGAGAGGTAAATTAGGGGTATGGGATTAACAGATACACACCACTATATATAAAATAAACAACAAGGACGTACTGTATAGCACAGGGAACTATATTCAACATCTGGTAATAACCTATAATGGAAAAGAATCTGAAAAAGAATAGGTATATATATAACTGGGTCACTTTGCTGTCCACCTGAAACCAACACAACATTGTAAATCAACTACAGCTCAAATTTTAAAAATGCTCGTGTAAGATGCTAAGGCCCCAAGAAGAGGTAGTCTTTGTCAGTTACCAACACTTAAGGAAAAAAGCTGTTGTACTGGTTCCTTAAATGATCAATTAAGTAAAGTCTGTGCCATCTGTTCATGTTATATTTGTAAGGTCATCCAACGAAGTGTCCGCTGGGCGTACCTGACGGAGCCAGGTAACCTGTGCTGCCTAAGACGGCCCCCAGGGTGAATCCAACACAGCAACAGACTTGAGTTTCACTGATGCTCTGTCTCTCTAGTTTTCGTGCCCTCTTTACTGATTTTGTGTTTTATTTTTTTTTCTAGTTCATACATGGCTGACAAGTTATTCCCCCTTGGTGGGGAATTCAGCTTCAGGGTCTGACAATTTGATCACCAACAAAAGATGATAGAGACCTATGTTCCCGTGGCAAAAAGAGAACAAGGAATCTGGTTTCTCGGTTGTTTTTGTTTGAATATTTTTCCATTTTGAGCTCAAATTCATTAAGAATTCTGTGGCCACTGGGAAGGAGAATAACTCTGTGAAATCTCAACTGGTGATTTTTTGTGTGCTTTTGTGTTTACTTTTCACTTGCGGCTGCAGTTGTAGGACTGAAGCCATTAAGCTCTGTGCGTCCGTGTCTGCAGTTCAGAAGGGCCTCTACGTCTTGTGTATGGAATGCTTTCCTGTTTCCAGAGGGTACCAATAAATTAGATTATGGCATCTTTTATATTATAAGCACTTGCTTATAAAGATAAGCAAGCGCTTATATAAATTAAATATTCCTAAACTTCACAGAAAATAAGGAAACTGAACCTCTAAAACTTTAAATTTACTAGACTTAAAAATTATTCCACAGAAAATACACCCCAACTCAGTGATATTTTAAGAATCCAAGTTCACAGAATTAGGGTAACTCTTTGGCAAATAAGACTAGCGTGATGAGTTTTAAAACACAGGTATGTCTTTTTCTGGATTAATCAGCGTTAAATATAATGCAGAGGTACATTTTGTTTTACTTGGGTTGATTTCTCCTAAATTTATGTAGGATAACTAGTCAGATAAGCTAATATTATGCCTATATAATGTTTAAGATTTTAAAAAATAAGTTTGTGTTCAATTAATTATTCTGATAAACTTTTTATATATACAGCAATTATGTTTTATAGCATATCAACTTAAAGATCATTCCCAAGATCTTTAGGTAACTTACAATGGACTAATAGTAAGTTGAGCTAATTGACAGTCATTGGATACCTACCTAGATAATTTCTAAGTAACTGAAACTTCGATTACAAAGCATAATAAGCATATATGATTATATATGTTGGCCTATTTTTGTGTGCTGTAGAGAGGCTGTAACTGAGGTGAGTCATGTCAAATGAACATGTTCCTTTTTGCCACTTTCAGGGGATGCAAAAGTGATGTATGTCACAGTAGAAATTGATGTCACGTGATTCATGAGCTGTGCTAGTCTAGCTGTGCTAAAATGCCTGCATGTGATGGAAAGTTCTCAATTATCCACATCCTCCCTCCTCCCAATCTTCTCTATGAAATATAAGTTAGTTACTTTGGTTAATTATTATAATTAAAATGGGTGGTTGAGACTATGCCAGGTGCAGTAATGAAAAGGAAATACGATTGTGTCTGTGTTTTGGGGGAAGAAAAAAAAAAAAAGTATTGGTTTTTTTTCTTTTTTCTTTTCTGCACCACATGGCCCGTGGGATCTTAGTTCCCCGACCACGGACCGAACCCGGGCCCTCGGCAGTGAAGTCAAATCAAATCTGAGAAATTTTTAAACTATTGATTCATCTGAAAATAGCAATGATGAATCCATTGCATCTTAACGTAAATAACATATATTTTGGGGAAAATAACTATATTTCCCAAAACAAAATATTTTGAAGACAAAATGGCATTGTTTAATATTTGTGCAAGTCTTTCTAATGTCTGGCTTAATAGGCAAGAACCAAATACTCATCTCTTTCTGCATTTGTTATAATGTCACTCAGGTAGCCTCTGGAAAACTCCATCATATACTTTCGAGAGAGCATAAATGAATGAAAAAGGCAATTCCAAAGTAAAATATAAATTTGTTTCAGAATATAAAAGAGAAAAATAAAAGACAAAACATGGAAAATGAATCTTACTTGCTTTGGTTTATAATACTCGAGTCTTTAAAAAAAAGCTATAAAATACATTAAAATTTTGGCATAGTTCCCTCGGTTTTGATGGCTTGCCTCCTTAGTTTACTGAGTAATGCCTTGGACTACACTGCAAAAGGATATTCTTTACCTCCTATGGAATCTGCCTAGCTAGCAGAGATTCTGTGTCTCACGAAAATTATTTTCAGAGCTTTATGTTGACTTGAAAAGTTCTTGATTATTTAAGAAAAGAAAAAGGAACAAGGGCCCTCATTTGTGAAAAGACCTAAATTCTTTAAGACTGTGTTCCTTTCTACATTTATTTTCCAATGTTTTCTTGTTACTTCGATTATATAGATAACCAAGTATTGTTTCTTAGGCACCTGTGCTCCTATCTTAATCAAGTATCTAAAGATATCAAGTATCCTCTGAAAATGGTTTTGCTTTCCCACACTGAACCCTGTATTTTGGGGGAAAAAATTTTTTTAGCATATTTTTAAATACTAAAAACGATCTTTAGATTATCTAAAACTATCTTTAAGATTTTCTAGAGGGGTCCTAGAAAAATCATAAAGATTTGTTCCCTTTGCCTTATAAAGATAGAGATGCTATACATAATTGCTGTGTTACTAATTGCATTTGTTTACTGTGTTACAGGAAGAGCCGTCGGATCAGAGGAGATGCTTAGTTTTCCCTAGGTTAAGTCAGTATGGGTAAAATATTATTAATATATTTCTGAAATTGTATATTGCATGGGAAGACCCTGGAGATTTATCAGTGCTCTCATTGTCTGTTTTTACCTGCAGGCAAAATACTGATCAAATCTCTTAGGAAATAGTTATATAGGGTATCTCAATAGAGAGTCTTACTCTTCTCAATTCTGATATTATTTATAACAGTAAAAATTAACCATTAAGTCTCTAATATCTACAGGTAACTTTGTATTATTCTGATTCTTGCCTGAAGCCTCCACTATAAGCTACAGGCCAGAAAGGTCAATCTCAGAGTTTCCTGGGAAAGGACTCTATATAGCAAGTATTTTAAAATACTGGTATTTAAACAAATAGACTCTTAGGCAAAGGGTACTGAACTGACATTGCTTAGATAATCTGTAAACTGTGCTAGTGGATTGAGTCAGGATCTCCTTGGATTTCTGGACTCTTTTTAGTCTGCATGCAGATGGCTTCACAAATGCAGACTGCTGAACCAAAACCCAGCAGAACAAGAATTAATGACACAGGACTGAATGAACTGAAGAGGGAAATTTTACTGTGGTTACTTGTCTGGAATACTGTTGACGTTGCTTTAATGTTCTATTTTTTGGATATATGAGGCTGCCTTTTCTCTTACTTTTTATGCTATCTCTAACTTACAATTTAGTAAATTCTGCTTTGATAAGCTAAATCCAAACATTTAAGAATGATATCCAATTCCCAGAGATCCCCCAGAATTCAAAATCTGTTACTGAGTCCCCTTGATTTTCATGGCAGTATAGTTACTTCACAGGTTTAATTAGAATCTATCCATAGTATATCATTGGGCAGACAAGGCCTTACCTAGAGTATCATATTAGAGGGTAGTGTTCATTGAATCAGATATGACTAGCCCCTTTAAGAATTAAGGGAGTCAATGCCTATAGCCATCCCCCTCCCAAAAGGAAAACTGGCCTGGTACCTGGTTTGCAGGGTCCTGGCCTTACAGGTGGTAAGAAAGCTACCAGGCCAGGAAGCTAGCAAATGTTGAAAACCTCGAGGAATTCAACCAAGGTTATAAGTACTATAGGTGAAAAATGGTGGAGATTTTCTTGGGCTCAGTTTCCTAGCCTTGGGATAGCAGACAACAGAGGTTCTGAAAAGCTCAATCCAAGATTCCTTATAAAAACTTTTGTAAATTTTGTGGGCTTAACAGTTGTTTAATACTGTATGGCTCCATATTTGCAAAGCAAACCAAGATGGCCTACAGGTTAATTTACACTCTTATTGCACCAATGTACATAATTAGGCCAAACTTTATGAGACCAGCCTTTTTTTTTGTGATCAAGAATAATCTTTGAGATTATTCTGATTACAGGAGAGGAGGGGGAAGAACTCGCAGGTAGGTCAAAAAACTTTGAAATGGGCAAAAAGAAATTACTGGGTATCTTTTCAATGGAATATCAGGTATGGTCTAGCACACCCTTCTGGGTTTTCTGACTCTGTGGGGGTCTGTACCTTCAGTATCTTTATGCTATTTTATAACTCTGTAAGTTATAGAAAACTGATACTACTGCAAATGAATTTTATCCAGTGAAGATGCAACTAATTTCCACATCCTTTTCCTCACATGGAAGAAGTCAACTGTGAAAATACAAATTCATTGCAGCATTCTCCATTGCCTCTGCATGTCTCTACTCTGGATTTTCCTCTGAACTGGTTGTAACATCTTACCGGCTCCTTTATTAATTAATGACTAATATAAAATCTTTGACATGTATTCATTAAAAAACAAAGTCAACTGTTTTCTATCTCTCCTGGTTGTTACTTCATACATTTTAGAATATGGACTGACACCATTGTGATATTCCGGGGCAAGAAGGAAAATCTATTTGAACAGATTCATAACCGCCCTGTGATTTGAACTACATTTCATTTGTTAAGACACCTTGATACACGTCAAGGATCTTGCAAAACGAAATAAGCTACAGAAGGAAGTGCTTTGCCACTCATAGCTGGCAGCAACATTCAGCAACAGATACATAATTTATGGGACTCCAGTCCTGTTAATATTCCAACACAGGAGGACACAGTGATGAATGCTGTATCCCAAGCTTTGCAATAAAGCTGCTCAGGGGCTTCTTGATTTAAGGATTCAAAATACAACCACCTTGCAGTTAAAAACGAGATGAGGGAACATCCCCAGGTTCACAGATCAACGGTTTTAAAAAGTAAAAGATACCTTCTTCTTGCATTCGTGTTTGATCTGGCATCACTGTAGCATTTATACTAGAAAGCATCTCAAAACTGGTTATTTCATAGATGAGCATTCCATGAACTGCACTGCAAATCTCTTATGAGTGTATAAAGACCCCACTTTGCACAACCAACAGGCTCCACCACCTACAAAGACTATTCTTAGTGGGATGGCCGCACTTCCTTTCTCACCAGCCCTAGAGGCAGTATTTCTGATCGGGCCAAGCTACGTAACACGGAGGACGCAACGCAAAATGAAAACAAAGGGCCCCTTGTCAAAAAAATAAAGAATTACAAGATGGTGACAGTAGAGCATTAAACCAAGCATGGGACCCTTCTAAGCGTGAGGCCTCGTGTGATTGCAAAGGTCACACGCCCATGAAGCTGGTCCTGTGTCTGACGCTTCTTAAGGAAAAAGGGTAGAGAAGCCTTTATCCTCTTTATAGAAACAGATTTTCAGACACAGGCTAACATCTACCCCAACGTCAACTTAGGCCCTGTTCCATCCCCAGAGTAGGGGGGACTTAAATGTAGAGCAAAGAAACGAAACTTTCCAAAGTATGAAAATTCCCAGCCCACTTGGTGAAATCTAACCAGTTAGGCATCTGCTTCTAGAGATCTGTCTCTTATATTCGTAACTCCTAGAGATCTCTCTCTCTTATATTCTAACTCCCACATTCCTAAGTTTTCCAGACCTCCTAGGACAAGAGAAGGTCCGTGACCGATCCACACATGAGAGGTCTCCAGGATAACTGATACTTAGGGTTATCCCACACCAAAGGGACCCTAGAAGGATAGTCTCCCCAGGCATTCTTGGACAACAGCCAAGGCTGAACCTGAACTTGGGGTCTCCTTTCCGGGAACATTGGTTTGTGCGTCAGCAACATCTTGCTGTTCACTGGCTAGAGTGGAGGTTCAGATCAGCCACTGGCCCTCTGTCCACGTGCAGTTTCCTGAGAACACTGTATTTAGTTCATGCAGTTCTGTTTGGGTAATCCTGAGCAGAACGATGAGAATCTCTTCATCTACTAAGATCCAGATCAAGAGGGAATCTCCCTCACTGAGGCCACCTACTTTCCAGTAAAATGGCAAACTGACCCACCTTTACCACCTTTTCATACGTCTAGCACAGCCCCATAGAGGCAGGGACTGTTTTCTTAGTCACCTTTGGGTCCTAAGAGCCCAATACAAAGTCTGGTCTGTAGACGGAGCTCAATGAACATCTGCTGAATATATTAGGTATAGAGGGAGTAGGTGTATGTGGCAATATTTCCATTGGAAATGCTACAATCAGGGAGAAACAGTAATCTTATCTGAAAGCTCGATTTTTGAATTATTATCATTTTTATTAACAAGAATAATGTTAACAATTGCCACTAATTACCCCTTATTCTTGTTCTGATTATTTTACATGCATTGTATTATTTCTGATTTTTGACAACCTTTGAGAGCTTTTCTTTCCAATATTGTCCTTATTTTAGAGATGAGGAAACTGAAGATCAGAGATGAGGTGTCTTGCCCAAGCCTACAGAGCCCTCAGCAGAAGGGCGGCCTCGTATACAGCCTGGCCTGACTCAAAGGCTAGTATTAGTCACCACACTATACAACCCCTCGCTCTTTGATGAGATGCTACCCTCTGTAAAGAACTTTAGCTGCTAATACTTTGACCTATTATGTCTTTAGTTAGCTAAATAGTTAAAAATAGAAAAGACATCTCTTCCCATCACCCCTAATGATTCTCTAGTGTGACAATGAGAAACGCTCCTAATCTCAGATTTGGAAGGAGAGAAAGCTTTCATACATATTTATCCTTGGTCCCTCTCCCCCAAACCCAGAAGAACCTGAGTGCAAGAATTTTACTTCCTTTCATAACTTTGATATAAGAGAAAAGCATAAATTCTCCCAATGTTTATTTATTTATGAATAGCCTATTTCTTTACCAAAAGAATTCGAAGATGCTTATAACAAAAGTCTTACCCATGGTAAGAAGAGGAAGAGAGAAACCCAGAGCTGGGGCTGTGGAAAGAGGAGGCAAAGACACAGGCCACGTGGGCCCAGGGTCACGGCTGTGACTGAGCCTCATGCAGCCTGCGGATCCCAGTCTTGGTGGAGGGATCCATCACAAGGGACCACGCAGACCTTTACCTGTGCTTTAAATCAAGTTACCATTAAATTAAATTGCCAGAAAGTCTTAGAGTCCTAAGAAAACACTATTAGAAAGAAAAAATATGGCCATGAAAGAAAAGTCAGTCATGAAATGACAGGTATTATCCTATACCTATCAGAATAAAAAAGAATCTAAAAGGTCCACGTCCCATGATTAGATTTGACAAGGTGGGCACGGGACAATAAATGTCTAGGTTTATGCTTCAATAATATCCATCTAACTGGTAACTGATTCTTGAAAAACATAACTGGCCCCTGAAATTGGAACCTTTTCTTTGCCTTTCTTTCCCCAGAGCTGGCACGTAATCATGTTCTACTTGCTGCAGGGAATAAAAATACCAAAATGCTTCAAATGCAGATACTATTGTACTATAGAAGTATACTTTCTCAGCTTTTTTTCCTTGGACTTGGAAACATTTTTGCTGTCATCAATCACTTACTTGTGCTAAAGCTCTCTCTGCTTTGCAAACTAGCTACATTAATGTTGTATTTCTGCCAATGAAGGATGGTGTGAAAGCTCAGAACCTGGGACAGAAGCCACAGGGAGCTGTCCCTCCACACTATGGCTGGACGTTTCCAGAAGAGGGGAAGGCAGTCTCCCCACCCTGAGGGGTGGGGAATCTCTGGTCCAGTCTGCTCTTCCCGGTGCCCAAGCTCAACGATTGGGCCCCTGATTTGGAACTCTGGCCACCAACAGTCATCCTGGGGGAAGGTGGGACAATGAGGAATTGTAGGAGAGCAAGGGGCAGCCTGAGGCCCCAAACAGAAAGTCTTTGGCCTCTAAAGTAGAAAAGAAAGAAAACACCATGGGGCATAGTGGGGACCATGTTATTCAATGTTCATTTTTGTTTCCCCAGAGCCTAGCACAGCGCTGGATACAAAGAAGGTTCTGAGAAGCTTTCTCTGCTGGACTGAACTGAGGTCTGGGAGACCTAAGCTACCAGCTGGAGCCTTTGAGGATGGAAGCCCAATATTCTCACCGAAAAAATGATATCTGACCTCTCTCTTTCATAGGGTTATTGTAAGATTAAACTGAGGTGTCTGTGTGTTTTGAAAGCTCTTTGACAAAGTATTAGGCGCTACTCAAACAAGAATCAAGGATGGGGTGAATTGGGAGATTGGGATTGACATACATACACTACTGATACTATGTATAAAATAGACAACTAATGAGAACCTACTGTGTAGCACACAGGACTCTACTCAATGCTCTGCGGTGACTTAAATGGGAAGGAAATCCAAAAAAGAAGGGATATATGTATACGTATAGCTGATTCATTTTGCTGTACAGTAGAAACTGGCACAACATCGTAAAGCAACTATACTCCAATAAAAATTTAAAAAAAAAGAAAGAAAAGATTGCTGATAATTTGGAAAAAAACAAAAAACGAAAAATACAGGAATCACCAAACACCAATCCAGTGGCCAATTTTCAGGGCAGAGGAATGGCTGCTGTGAACGTGGGCCTTATCCTGCCTGATGCCCTTGACCTTCTTTCCTGCACCTTCTTTGTGAACCCCGTCTTCCTCCATCTGTCAGCAGCTCCAATGCTTCCCTATCCCCACCTCGGGCACTCAAACCCACTCTCACAGCGTGACACCAACGATGCTGAGGAAGTTTACTTCTCCTAGTTCTGTGACACCAAGGGCAACCCCTCTCAGACTAAGACCTGGTGTCAAGGAGCACCTCATAGACTCCACCTTATTACTAAGCTTGAATTATCAATAAATAAAGCACCAGGCAAGGCCTTCTGCTGTTCTTCCTGTTCAAGGCAGTTCTGACCGGTAGCTCCTGATCTCACCAGCCTGTCCACCGCACCAGGCTCCAGGGTGCGATCCTATCAGGATGGACTCCAAGTATGGTTCGTTTCATCTTCTAAAAGGCCAAGCCTGTATGTCTCAGAAACTGGAAGACCTATTAGTTTAGGCTTCATTTTTCTGGAACTGAGAGACTCTGTCTCCACTTTATAGCTTTTCCTTTCTTATCCAACTGTAGATGCAAGTCTCCCAGAACAATGTTTTGCCTAAGGACACACAGCACCCAGTGACGCTGGCGGTGAGTACTGACACTCGCCCTGCTTGCAGGCTTTGTGAACCACTGCGTAGAAATAAAACTAGTTATGAGCTAACCTGAATGAGTCCAAGAAATACTGCTGATCTTCATTCAAAGCCTGTATTTGATTTCTCGGAGGGAGCCCGAGTAGCAGGAATTTCTTAGTAGAGTAGCTGGTAACCAAGTATTAGGAAACAGGGCTGTATTTTGTTTTTCTTTTTCTTCACTTACATGGATGATGTCAACTCCTTCTACGTGATCTCGATATGTGTCCCCTTGTCATGGAGAGAAATATAAGGGAGTGATTTCTTTCATGAGCTGATACTGAGGTCTGAGTGGTCCCACAAGCCAAGTATAGCCCCGGACAACTGATCTGTTCTCTCATGTGGGAATGAAGGACTTAGTAGTTACATCTCTAAAATTAAACTCTAACACAAAATATAAGTATTTGTGCATGGGCCCTGTAAAATTGAATTAGCTCATATCTAATAATTCCAAACTGTAAATTTAACTTCTTAGGAGAAGTTTTTGAAACTCGTGTTTCCAGGCAGACCTACAGGCGGAGCTAATGCCACTTAAAACCAGTCAGTTCATGGGAGTTGATATATTAGAGTCATAGTTAAGATCAGGTTGAAAACTTTAAAAGTTAAAGACAATTCAGATTAGCTTCAGAGTTCTAAAGCAGACTGAAAATTGTTTTTGGCATCACGATCAGGCTTTGCCTCCGGGGACCTCGGGCAGCACACGTGGGACAAATCAGAGTGTTGTCCAAGGGTCACTGGCAGAGCTACTTGGGAGGCTTGTTACGACACAGATGCCTGCAGCTCCAGACCAGTGGAGAGAATCTCAGAGGACAGGGCCCAGGAATCTACTTAACAGATTTCTCAGTGATTCTTTGCGGACAACAAAGTTTGAGAACTGCTCCAAGGAAGCACAAAGCTTTCTCTGCTCTTCCTCTCAGTCTCCTGAAATCCACTCCTTAAGGAAGAAGAGCCTGATACTAATCAGGCGAGTACTCGGTAAACATCTGGGGAAGAACAACATGTACTGGGTGAGGATGCCTTTTCCTTAAGCTGCCAGGAACCTTGAAACCACATTTGAACTCAATTATAGAAATTCTGTAGGCCTTCATAGCTTATATTCTGAAGCTCTTTTTTCTCTCACTCTCAAATTTTTACTCTTATAGTCTTCCCTGGTTCTCTTTTTTACCTTTTATTTCTTTGCTGCCACTATTTTATTTTGTGGTTTTTGTAAGCACTCTCAAATCCTCTGTGGGTTAAAATGGGGTATAAATAAATAAACATACTTATGTACAGATATAAATCAAAGTGGCCATTATTTGCGTTCCTGTCACATTATCCCCAGGCTAAGCTCCTGCCACAAAGACTGGCCCGCATGCCTTTGTTCCAGCTTTCAGCCGGGAATCTCTTCCCAGAGTTCTTCATAAAAGCACTAGCAGGGAATTCCCTGGTGGTCCAGTGGTTAGGACTCGGTGCTTTCACTGCCAAAGGCGTGGGTTCGATCCCTGGTGGGGGAACTAAGATCCCACACGCCCCACAGTGCAGCCAAAAATAAAAAATAAATAAATTTGGGGCTTCCCTGGTGGCGCAGTGGTTGAGAGTCTGCCTGCCGAGGCAGGAGACATGGGTTTGTGCCCCGGTCCGGGAAGATCCCACATGCCGCGGAGCGGCTGGGCCCATGAGCCATGGCCGCTGAGCCTGCGCGTCCGGAGCCTGTGCTCCGCAACGGGAGAGGCCACAACAGTGAAGGCCCGCGTACCGCATAAATACATAAATAAATAGATAAATTTTAAAAATAAATGATAAATAAAAAAATAAAAGCACAAGCAGCCTTACCTATGTCCTTGGAGCTCGATGGCTGTTCCTTTTCTCCCACCGATGTCCCACATGATGACAGAGTGGTCGGAGCTCCCCGAGAACAACACCCGCCGGACGGGGTCCCAACAGAGAGCAGTCACCCCACCTGAGAGAACAGACACAGCTGGTCATTAGTCACAAAGTGACAACATTATTCACCAATAACTTGTGAGAGCAGAGGAGTTCGGAGCTAGCGCAATTCCTGGCACACAACAAACTTCTGTTGAAAGAACAAATAAGTCCCCAAAGAGAAAAAAATGGGCTCCAAGAATAAAAGTCCCACCCTTTATGCACTTTTCCCCAAAATTTAATGTACCATAAAATCAATTACTGTAAAGACCAAAGGGGAATGAAAAAGGCAATTAATTGACCTTCAAAAAATAGACATAGTTCTAAGAACAGAAAATACCGCACTGTTTGGAAATATTGACCATAGTTTTTAAGCCCCGTCTACCCCACATCCCGACAGCAGGTGAGCAGTAAACGGGGCTTTAAAAAAGCTCAGTTAGATTGATTTTATTCTTGAATACAAGTGTTGATAGACAAGAATATCAGAATTTAAAATTTATTTTCTCTCTCTGGGAATTTAAATTTATAGATTCTGGGAAAATTACTTACATCCTCAAGTGTCAGTTTCTTCAACTGTAAACTGGGGATGATGGTAATACGACGATACCACTGGGGATAATATCAGCCTAACCACCCCCTACCTCACAGGGTTACAGTGAGCATGACGGGACCAATTACCTGGGACCACTCTGTAAACTGTGGTGTGCAGTACAGATGGTTATTCGCATCACTCCAGTGGTTTGGCTATAAAATACTATGACAGATTTTCTTCCCTGGCAGTCCCATCATAAATCAAACTTCTTGTGTACTGAGAACAATAGTAACTTTTTATGTATAAGATGAGCACAAAGCTTATGAATACTTAAGAATAAGAGAAATTTTTACTCATTTGTATTGAAAAATATTATATTCTGAAAAGAACATACAAGTTGCTTCTTATTTGTTGGAATCTGACATTTTTCTTCTTTAGATCATCAATTTGTTCTAATGAAGTACTGCACTTTAAAAGCTTTTAGGAAAGTTTCTCTTATATAATGTCTCAGAAGATATTTTTTCAAGGTCCAAAGGAAAAAAAAACCCCACTATCCTGGATTATGCTTAATAGCTTCTCCCTATACCTGCACGACATTCTGCTTGTATATATTCCTGTCCCTGTAAGAATACACACAACTTCCCCCAGTGCACCTGTGCTGACCACCCCCTGCAGCTCCCATCTCCTCTTCCCTCCCCTACTCCCACCCCAAAACAAGCACAGGGCCAGCAGCAAACAGGCTCTGGTGGTACCTGTTGAATGAACGAAAGAGCAGATGAATGAAGACACAAAAATCACTTTTTCATCCACAAATCTCGTTATTTGGAACTCCTCTGTTATGCTTACTTAGCCTTTCAAAGCTAAATATTTTCTCTTTCTGTATAACTCATCTTCTCTCCCTGTTATTAAACTTCATGTACCCATCCCCCGAACCTTAACCTTCCTTCAGTATCTGAGAATGTAATGCTTCAGGATATGCATTCCATCGTGCAAAATGTTTATTCCCACACAGTACTAGAATGACTCACTTTGTTAAATATCTGTGGCAGAGTCAGCTAATTGTTTACTGAAATTCATGTTCCCTCTTCTTGTATATACAGTGCTCCCTGGAAAGTTGCTTCCTACAGGGGCCACATTAACTGGCCCTTCTTGCAACTAGGGGGCATGTGACCAGTTCTCAGCAAGGGAACCCAGAAAGTACGCAGAAGTCATTTGCATCCCTCCCAGGCCGAGGCAGTTAAGACGTTCCTTTTCCACTTTCTCTTTACACTTCCTCCTGGAGGACTCCAAGACGCCAGGACACAGAGAAATTCTAGAAGGAGACTGGGACCCTGAATCACCACATGGAAAAGAACAGGAACATTTGCACTGGATTGTTACATGCATGAGGAAAAAGCCTTTGCATTAAGCCACTGAAATGTTGAAAGTTATTTGTTAGAGCAGTACCATTACCTACTACAATGCCATAGAATTACTAGAATATTATAATAAGGCTGGTCCAAGAGGAAGGTGAGAGTCACCCAAAGCTTCAAAAATGTCAGACAAGTGAAAAGAAGTTATTAGTTTAGACTGTTAATATTGATGCCTAATACTTAAACAGAATTAGAGAGAACCCTGGTTGGAAAACTGTTTCATTAGCCTCCAAAGCAACCCACTTATAAACTCTGAATTGGTTTTTCCCTCAAAATGCATCTAGAATCTAAGCACTTCTCACCATCTCCACTGCTACTATCCTTGTATGAGCCACAATTAAAATTCTTGCCTAGAAAATTAAAAAGTATGACAAACATTTTGTTGTAAAGGCTCTGGGGGAAAAAAGCACTCTCATACATTGTCGATGAGAATGCAAACCAGTAACATGGGGAAGGCCATATCCAACAAAACTACGTATGCGCTGAGCTCTCAATCCAGCCCTCTCACTTCCAGGAATTTATCTTGAAGATACTGTCCCTGCTCCCATCAAATACACCAAAATACACACTCTATTCATCTCAGCATGGTTTGAAATAGCAAAACATTGGGAACAATGTTTAAATGCTCATATAAGAGAGTGGGCAAATAAAACTATGGTACATTCACAGAGTACTATGCAGCTATGAAAAAGAATGGAGAAGACCTGCTGGATGGCTATGACATGATTTCCAGGATATACTGTAAAGGGAAAAAGGCAAAGTGCAAAAGAATATCTACATTATGCTACCTCTCATCTAAGAAAAAAGGGTAGATGAGAAATTACTGAGATTTGTTAACTACAGCAGGTGTGTGGGAGAGGCTGGGGAATAGGAATGGAGAAGCGATGAAGGAGAGACACTTTTTATTGTGTTTTTTTGGTTTGGTTTTGAGTTTTGGAATCATGTTACTATTTCACATACTCGAAAACAAGTAAAAAATAAAAACTAGGAGTGTGTGTGTGTGTGTGTGTGTGTATTGCTGAGGGGGAGGGGAAGGAAAACCCAAAATGGAATATGAACAGAAACAAGTGAACCTAGCCATATTACAAATAAGTGGTACAACCTCACTGAAGGGGGTTAGGGGAAGAATTGACAAAATTAACTATGAAAAATGGTACTAAGGCCAAATGTAAAAAGATTTGTATACAAATACAGTACTCTAGTTAGTTTGTCAGATATATGATAAGAAACGGAATATTTACATAGTTTCAACGTTTCAAGGTATTTCCTCACAACATACTGATGTATTACCAAGGGTGATTACAATGGAGAAACCTGGCAGACACCATCTTAACCAAGCGATCAAAGTTAGCATCACCAGTAAGAGGACAAATCAGTATCACGTGCCTTCTGATATGATGCACTGAGAAGGCATATCGTCACTTTTGTTTTATTCGTATAAAAATTTAACCATAAGGAAGCATCAGACAAACTCAAATGGAGAGACTTTCTACGGGAGAAGGACAGTCAGGCTAGCACTCAAAAATGTCAAGGTTGGGACTTCCCAGGCGGTCCAGTGGTTGAGACTTCTCCTTCCAATGCAGGGGGCAAGGGTTCGATCCCTGGTCAGGGAGCTAAGATCCCACATGCCCCCGGGGCCAAAAATCCAAAACATCAAACAGAAGCAATATTGTAACATATTCAATAAAGACTTTAAAAATGGTCCACATCAAAAAAAAATCTTTAAAAAAAGAATGTCCAGGTCATGAAAGCACAGAAAAACTGAAGAACTGTTCCAGGTTAAGGGAACTAAGGAGACGTTATCACCAAACGTGGGGTGTAGTCGTGGGTTGGATTCTGAACCAGAAAAAGGATATTAGTGTGATAACCGGAGAAATGTGACTAACGTCTGCGGATTAAAGAACAGCGTTGTTTCAAAATTTCCTTATTTTTGATATGTGTACTGTAATTTTCAAAGATGTTAACATGTGGGGAATAGGGGTGAAGGATGGATGGGACTCTCAGCACCTTCTTTAAATTCTGAAATTATACTACTAGCCTCATACAACGTTTCCTGCTTCCCCTCCTGTCCCTGTTGTCTGTTCTCCACCAAAGTGATCACTGAAGAACACAAAGCAGATGACGACACCCCTTGCTTCAATCACTCCTGTGGTTTCCCATCCCATGCAGAGTAAAACCCACAGTTCTCTCCAGGCCCTTGGTGATCTGGCTTCTGCCACTATAGGGGCTTCCCTCTCTCTCCTCCCCCACCTTACTAGCTCTGCTCCAGTCAGCTGGGCTTCCCAGAGTTCCTAGAACAGGCCAGGTTCATTCTTACTTCTGGGTCTCTGCATTTTGTTGCCTCTGCCTGTGACTTTCTTCCCCTAGATTATCACTGGCTTGTTCCCTCACAAATGCCACCTCCTCAGAGACCTCCCTTGACCACTCTTACCACTTTCCTCCTTACGGTATTTCTCTTCAGAACATGGCCTACTGTCCCAACAGAATATAAGTTCTAGGAGGGCCAGGGCTTTGGCTTTTTCCCACAGGATCCCCAGGATCTAGAATTCTGCCTGCCTTACAGTAGGCATTCAATAAGCAAATGATTGAACGAAGGAGGAAGTACATGAATGACTGTCCTTTGCCTGTTCTTAGGACATGAAACAGGCACATGACGTCTCTTTTCTTGGCTGACCAGTGTTGTCTCTGTGCTGGTCTTCACCTATTCCACTACTCATACCTGTTAAGTCAGGGAATGCTCATCTCAAGGAGATGGTCTTGCTTGACTAGTTAAGGATTAGGGGGACAGAAAAGAGAAAGATGACAAATATATGATTTCCCCTATTTAACATGTGTTTGTGTCCCCCCCCAATCATATTCGTATTCAATATTTGGAGGTGATTAGGTCACAGGGGCAGAGACCTCATGAATGGGATTAGTGCCCTTATGAAAGAGACCCCAGAGAGCTCCCTCACCCACTCTGCTGTGTGAGGTTATAGCAAGAAGACAGCCATCTAGAAGCCAGGAAGTGGGTTCTCACCAGACACTGAATCTGCCAGTGCTTTGATCTTGGACTTCCCAGACTCCAGACCTGTGAGAAATGTATTTCTGTTGTTTATAAGCCACCCAGTCTATGGTATTCTGTTATGGCGGCCAGAATGGACTTAGACAACATGTAAAATGGGTGGCTCAGGTTCTTTAAAACATCGTGTTAGATTTAAATAATGGTGGGCACTGGTAAAAAGAATGGTTAGAAAGGCTTATTTAACTTTAAAGACTGAATTGGATGGGCTGTTCATCCTGTCCAAACAAACATGGAAATACTTAAATAGGGTTTTCTATGTGCCAAGTGATAGACACCATTCAGCTCCTCCTAACTAATACACACCAATATCTACCAGCATTGCACCACTAGAAGCAGGCCCTCTGGCCTTTGTTGGTGACTATGGGATAAGGATGGTTTATGATGAAGAAATGGGAAGTTGATATATGGTATCAGAAGTGCAAAGGCTCTGGAATCAGATTCTAGGCTCAAGTGACAGCTCTACCTTTATTAGGTATATGACGCTGAGCAAGTTATTTAAGACTTTGAGCCTCAGAACTCTCATCCATAAAAGAGGGATGATAATAGTTTTGTTAAGATTAAATGAGTGGGGCTTCCCTGGTGGCGCAGTGGTTAAGAATTCGCCTGCCAATGCAGGAGACACGGGTTCGAGCCCTGGTCCGGGAAGATCCCACATGCCGCGGAGCAACTAAGCCCGTGCACCACAACTACCGAGCCTGCGCTCTAGAGCCTGCAAGTCACAACTACTGAAGCCCGCGTGTCTAGAGCCCGTGCTCCGCAACAAGAGAAGCCACCGCAATGAGAAGCCCATGCACTGCAATGAAGAGTGGCCCCCGCTCGCCACAACTAAAGAAAGCCCGAGTGCTGCAACGAAGAATGGCTCCCGCTCGCCACAACTAAAGAAAGCCCGAGTGCAGCAACGAAGACCAAACGCAGCCAAAAAGAGAAAAACAAATACCGTGTGCAGCCAAAAATAAAAAAAATTAAAAATAAACAAATTTACAAGATTAAATGAGTGAATATATATAAGCACATGGAACAGTGCCTAGTGCATGGGAAACACTCAATAAACGTGAGCTATGATTATAGTGCAGGAGACCTCATCCGGACCATCTCTGTGACACTGCTTTTTGTTGAGTTAGCCTAAGGCAGTGACCAGCGCGTTCCCATGCTATCTCAACCATCATAATATCAACTAAAGTTTTAGAAACAAGGTCCACCTCTAGTTTTTGCACATCACATCAGGCTGCAAGGAGCCCGAGCTGGGAAGGGGAGTTCTTGGTAACACAGAGTCAGGAAGAGTGAACAGACAACCAGGTTAAAGCAAGCCAGGGCATATTCATCAGACTCTCCCAGGGCTCAGACTGTTACACCACAGGCTTCAGGAAGAGTGGGAAAGATGGAAGGAAAAGCTGTAAGACAGGAAACAGGATGGGACTGGGGAGGCAAAATAATCACCCTGTGGTCCCATCCCAGTTCTATGTAAATGACCTAACAACGGGTCTCTATTGGAGGCTGGCTTATAAATTGTAAATCACAGCATTCATTTCAAATCAGTTCAACAAGCAGGTACTGAGCATCTTCTATACGGCAGGCACTGTGCTAAGCTCTGTGGATATATTCAAAACAAATAAGACTCAGACCCTACACCAACACAAATATACAATGCTAGTTCTGGGAACGAGAAGGACACGCACATTGTGTTCGGTGGAGCCATTCTCTCACAAGACGCGGTTGCTCCCTCTGCCTGGAGCGCCAGACCTACCTTTTATCCCCCAGGTAACCTTTTCTCCCTCTTCAAGGTGCAGCTCAGGTGCCCTCTCCTGCAGGAAGCCTTCCCCCCAACACCCCCAATCTAGGTGAGGCTCCCACCTCTGCCCACGTCTCTAAATGTCACCATCACTCACTGGATCCGACTTTGCTGGATTATAAATCTGTCCCCACTGTAGACTTTAGGCTCCACATCTTTGTATTCAAGCACAGTGCACAGAGCTGGGTGCACCAGAGGGGCTCAGTGTATGTTTACTCACCTGGCCCGTTAATTGAATGGCAAAGCAGCACGGGAGGACGATAAAGGAGAGCAATAAGCCGTCACAACAGAGGCTTTGGCAGACACAGAGGAGCCCAGAGGAATGGGGCGGGGAGTCTCTTCTTTCCACCCGACGCCTCTGGCGGCAGCGAGTCAGCCACCTCAGCGAGCCCAGCTCGCGGAGCAGTGCAGACACGATGCTCCGCCCTCTCCGTCTACACCCGGGCCAACCTCCTCGCCCTGCATGACCCATAACCAGGATGGAGAATGAGAGCCAGGGCTGCGATGGTTGTGGGTTTCCGGGGTTTATGATATTTTAATTGACAAAAATCATTTATTCCATTTCGTTGTCCTTCACTCCAGCTTTCTGCTCCAGAGCTCTCCCTCATGGTTTCATTATATGCTTCTCCCTGCCTTGGCCCTCCACAATATAACCGACAGAATAACTTTTAACATAAATGAATTCATTCTTAAAAGTCAAGGTTTTATCTATACTATTTTATACTCTCATAAATGGAATTTTTAATGGCTGCATAATATCCCAAAGCATGGATGTACCTTATTTCACTTACTGTTAGGTTGTTTAACTTTCAACTATTATACGTTTTGCTAGGATGAACATTCTTATACATAAAACTTTATTCCCATTTCTGATTTAGTTAGAAGAGTTTCCCAACCGTGGAACCAGATCAGAGTATAAACATTTTTAGAAATTTCATACATGTTACCAAATGCTCAGTGAGCTAATTTTTGGAGACTTTTACAACATATCTTGCAAAAGCTAAAGACTAGGTGGAGGGTCACAGAGTCAGGGCTGGAAACTGCTGGCTCTGTCTCTACCAGTGCGACCTGGTATCTCACCACGCACATCCCACCACGCGTGCAGGGGGAGGGTGTGCAGGCAAAATGCGGCCAGAGGAGAGGCAGCCAAGGAAGTCCTCAGACCACGGAGCCTCTTGAATAGAGAATGTAACCTTTCAGTTACTGCATTTTGCTCCAGGTTGAAGTGATGAGTGTTTCTGGAAAGGTAAATGTGCTCCGTCTCTAGGCTACACCCTCCTCCTGAGACCCACAGCGGGACATCCAGCTGACTCCTTGCCGCCTCCTCAAGGGGGCCTCTTGGTCATGTTCAGTTTAAAGCACCATGACATTCTCTCACAAACCTGCTGTTACTTCTGCCGTTCCCATTTTCAGTAAATGGCATCACCATCCACCCAAATGTTCCAGACAGAAACATGGAAGCCACTCCTGCTTCAACCAATCATCAAGCACTGCTGACTCGTCTCCTAAACAGACCCTGAACCCCTCCTCTACTCTCCACACCCGCTGCTGTTCTCCCGGTCCAGACAGGAGTCCCCTTTGCCAGGGACTCCGGCAGTAGCTTCCTTCTAAAAGGCCTCCTCACATCCAGCCTCGTCCCCACTCAATCCACCACCCGCTGCTACCACGATTTGTTACAACGGAAAGCACGTTACCACCCTGCCTCAACTCCACCACTGGCTTCCCACTGCCTGAGAACAATGTCCATCCGAAGTTCTTCACGTTGCCTGGGACGTCAATTTGTATCCCTCACCCCTGGCTCTCCACACAGGCCACTGGACTCCATTCACACTTACCCACTGCAGGCTTCAAACCTGCTTCCTACATCCGGGGTCTGGAATGTTCCCACCACCTGGGTAACTCCTCAGTCTTCTTAAGGTGTTGTTTAAACATCACTTTCTTAGAAGCCCCCCTTTAACTCTGTGGACAAGAAGCCCTCTTGTTAACTGTTCCCAAAGAAGTCCATGCGTGGCATCGGGGCTTCACAACACTTGTTACACGCATAATATTTCCAATTATTGCTTTAATTCCATGAGTGGGATTTGAACCAGGGCAAGGACTAGGCTGATTTCATTCACCGATGAGTGGCACCACTCATCACATGGAGAGCCAATGACCTGACGGACTCTAGATGAAAATCCACATCTATTAGATGTGAAAGCCTCTACTGTAAACAAAAATTAAGCTTTCAGCTTAATGATCTGAACTTACATATTTGCACTAAACTGTACCTGTCCTTGTTTTAGTTATTTTTATTATAGCTACACTGTTACTTTCAATAGTTCTCCTAACAGTCAATGAACAAGTCTGTATTTATTTTCCGTTAAGTAGTATGCTTTGGGCGGTTCACATTCAAGCCCTCCTATTTCCAATATGTTCATACTAACCAAAAAAATTTTTAGAAGAAAAAAAAAAGATTTTATTGATACTAGTAGTTTCCAGTGGCCAAAATCTGATATTTTTCCCCTTTGTTCAAATCAGCGTGTGACATTTTGGCAGAAATATATTCTAATTTCTGCAGAAATATCAAAGAACTATGATATTTGGCATTTAGCTCCAGAAATAAAACCAGCAGAGGGAGCATAAGAACATAAAATTAGTTTTCTAAATCCCTATGGATTAGTAAGTGCCATGTTTTGGCCTCTGGGTATGGCTATTAGGCAGATTCCATCACTAACTCACATTTTTATATGACCTTCTGTACTGTAACAGAGAGTGACGGGTGAATGGCTGACTCCATACACATACTGAAGACTTGTCTGCTGTTGAGTTTGGATCTGGAGTAATTAGATCCCCAAGATCACTCTTTAATGGATCTAGGTTCATCTTAAGGTCTTTGTTTGGGGGGTAAGGGAGTCAGGAGGTTAAAACTAACTCTCCATTCACAGCCCCTTTCTCCAGAATTGTGTCCGGCTGAGTTTGGGACCTCCCGGGGCCCAGATGGACTTACTGCATAGGAAGAGCTCAACAATGTTTGCATCATCGTGGAATCTCTCAGATGCCCTTGTTTTAGCTTTAAATGAATGACCTGTGCTGTAGCCAGACTGGAGATGGGTAGATACTACTGTCTAGGAATAATAACAAATTAGATAGGTGACCTGCTACATTTATTTGCCTTCGTGTTAGATAACAACCTTTCCGGGCTACGTCCTGTCTTCCTCAAAGTATTTCATGATGAAATCATGTGAAAATATTTTACATTCTTTCAGAAAGATAAGATACAATATCGGGTAGTATTTTATATTGGAACGAATCCGGAAGACATGAAATCCTTGGGCCACCTTTTCACCTCACAGCAGTAAGAAGCAGCTACTTGTCCCTTTCCTGACCCAGAGGCAGCAGTACAGAACTTGGGGAATTCCTGTCGGTGCTCTGGGCAACGCCTGACTTCTAAGGAGCCAGAAGGTCAAGCTGAAAGCCACCTCTGCCTCAGCCAAATCTGGGAACTCTCCGGCCTATCACGGCCTCTAAAATTTTACCGCACGTCTATCCACTCCCCGCTCTCCCATCACCATATCCACGCTGCGAGGGACAGTTTCCTACTAGCTCTCCCATCACACTCTCTACTCTACTACCAGAGCAATCTTTTAAATCCGATCAGGTTAACTTTTTGCTTAAAACTCTTTCACCGTTTTCCCCTGATGTCAGGATAATGCTCTCAGTGATCTGAACTGACTCTCACTTCCTTTCTGGCTGACACCCACCACCCACATACTCAGTGTTCCGGCCAAAAAGAGTAACTAGGCGCTCCCAAGAGAGCCACGCTTTTTGCAAATCCCCAGGCCTTGGATTACGCTGGTTTGTTCTGCCTGCCCTGCTCTCCCTACTTCTCTTTCATGAACTCAACACTTACTCCTCCGCCACAATCTTAGGTCAAAGTCATATCTTCCCCCCCACCCCCCGGGGGGAGACCTTCCCTGACCAACTCCCACGCCCATCCCCGCAACGCGACCGTTCCGTGTTCTTGGACATGCTTGGTGCTGCTCCCGTGCCCCAGACGCTCCTCCACACACCCCGGCCCTCAGGCACTATAATTACTGTTTAGCTTCTGTCTCGCTCACTGGGCTGTGAGGAATTCGAGAACAATGACTATGCCTTTTCTTTTTTTTTTTTTTTTTTTTTTAAGCAGAGGTCTTCTTAGAAGCCCATATGATTTTAAATTTATTTATTTATTTATTTATGGCTGTGTTGGGTCTTCGTTTCTGTGCGAGGGCTTTCTCTAGTGTGGCAAGCGGGGGCCCCTCTTCATCGCGGTGCACGGGCCTCTCACTGTCGTGGCCTCTCTTGTTGCGGAGCACAGGCTCCAGACGCGCAGGCTCAGTAGTTGTGGCTCACAGGGAAGCCCTATGCCTTTTGTTTCTGACTGGGAGTAGTGGCCGAGGTCAACCAGGGAGAGCCCAGGAGGTGAAGAGACAAGGGTCCCAGGCAGAACCCACCAAGACGACCCCAAAGGAGAGGAGAAAGAGCAGTCAGAGACTTCAATGTGGGAGGAAATGTGTTATAGAAGCCAATCGAGGGCAGTCACAGCAGGAAGGAATGGCCACAATGTAAAACGCTACCATGAGGTTAAACAGGACAGAGTTTAAAACATGTCTGGGCTTCCCTGGTGGCGCAGTGCTTGAGAGTCCGCCTGCCGATGCAGGGGACACGGGTTCGTGCCGCGGAGCGGCTGAGCCCGTGACCCATGGCCACTGAGCCTGCGCATCCGGAGCCTGTGCTCTGCAACGGGAGAGGCCACAACAGTGAGAGGCCCGCGTACCGCAAAAAAACAACCACCAAAAACACATGTCCACTGGATTTAGCTACCAGCAGGCCACTGGCCACCTCGGGGAGAGCAGTGTGAGAGGAGTGATAGAGACGAGCCAAACTGCAGGTGGCGGGAAAGCCAACGGGAGGGAAGAATGCGAAACGGCTGGGAAAATGATAACTTTTTTAAGACGCGTTGCTAACTGCGACAACGTGAAGGTATTACTCTAGGTGAAATAACCCGGTCACAGAACAGCAAATACTGCACAATTCCCCTCATATGCAGTGCACAGAGACAGAAAGCAGAATGGTGGTTGCCAGGGGCTGGGGGGAGGGGGTTACATGGGCACAGAGTTTCTGTTCTGCAAGATGAAGAATGTTCTGGAGATGGATGGTGGTGATCAGTGCACAACAATGTGAATGTACTTAATGCCACTGAATTGAACACAAAAATGGACAAAAGCATCAATTTTAGGTTGTGTACATTTTACTGCAATTGAAAAACAAAGGAAAAAAGTGGCACTGCTGTGAAGAAAATAAGATGGGATCAGAGGGGTTTTGTTTGTTTTTAACAGAGGCAAGGAACTCAGTATGTTAGAAACTTGAGAAGAGTTGGTCCAAAGCGAGACCGAAAAATTAACTTTCCATGTGGAGACCCCCAGGAGGATGAGTCTGGGGCCAAGGACAGCACGAGGCGGGAGGGCAAGCGATGAGGAGAAAGCGAAGGAAAAGCTTGCTTGTTGGGGAGGGAAGATGGGGTGGCCAAGAAATAAACATTTTTAAAAAGCTTGTATTTGATAACCTCTGTTTTTCTTTGAAGGAGGCCTAGGGAGAGCGGGGAAGGTCTGAAAAAGCTGCTGAGGGACTGAGAGAAGGAGCATACTGTGTACGAAGGACTTAGAGCCGGGTTACGTGAGGGGCTGTGAGGCAACTCCTGAGCCTGGACTGGAATGACGACTCTGCACTGGGGACGATGAGCTGAGGCTCGTGCTGTGACCCCAAACCCGAGTGCAGACTCCGCGGCTGAGTGTGCAGGAGAGACGTGGATACTCTGAACCACAGGTGAAATTTACCGACAAGGAGGAACAAGGGGGCCTGAACTAAGAATGCAGGGAAACGTGTGGCTGAAGCGATGGAGAGGAAGGGAAGATGGGGCAGAGATGCTGGGCAGTGAGGGATCAAGGGAAGGACTCCTCAACAAGGGCAAGAACAAGTGCAGGTGGAGTTAAGGGCTTAGGGAAGCCAAGGATTAGGAGACTGAACTCAGCAGTGAAACAGTCCTGACCTGAGATAGTTTCAGGTCCCCACCAGGCCAGGCTTGGTCAGAGTGTAGGTGGCTAAAAAGAGAAATCCAATCAGGAAAGACCTGGGTTCTATCCACAGGGGAGATTTCCATGTGCTCTTCCTGCCTCAGGTGTAGATAATTAAGATGATCTTTTATGAATCTTTCCCCTGGATTCAATTTTCTCTTTATTGCATTGCTCTTTTTCCCTTTAGGAACTCCCTTATGAGCTAGATACTATCCCATTTTACATCCTCATTCACCTACTTTTGTTCTTATATGACGTCTAAACTCAAATATTAACCTTGTTCTATACTGAATCATGGGCTGGTAAACTGCAGAAGACACAAAAGCCCATTAAGAACCAGGAAAACAGGCAGTTATTCATTCTCCAGGGTCAACATCACATGTTAAAAATACTAGTAAAAAATTAGTCATCATCATTTACTCAAGTCTTTCAAAGGTTAAGTGTGGATACAGTCTGTCACCTTGCTTAAATGACCTTGAGCAGACCAGTAACATAAAGGGGGCCTTGAAAAGAGCCCCAGAGGAAGGAAAATTAAAGAGGAACTTGTACCTTTTTATGTAGGCTAGCTACCCATGACAAATCTATTTTTCATTTCATTTGTCTTGGAAGTAGGAGTCTGTCTTGCATACCATTTTCTCGCTCCAAGGATGGCAAGGACAGACCGAGGCAGCTGTCCTTCTGTCCAACTGTTTGTGCAGTTGCCACACAGCCTCAAACAATGTCTAATTAACATATGCAAACAAGGGCTTTCTCCAGCGTAGCATGACAAAGAACCACATCACCACCATTTTTGAAATAGACTGTTTGCTCTTTTGTTTGACTGATGGAGAAAATTTCTGACAATGTATCTTACTGAACCATTCTTACTGAACCATTCTGAAATCACTCACACGCATCACGTGTATCTTTGCACAAGCCCAGATTGTACCTCGTCACTTGCACACCACATCTTGTGAACATCAGAACATGCAGCAGGCGATAGGTCACTGTGAGAGCAGCACATGGAGGGTCTGCTTTCAATCCCACCTGTATGTCCTCTGAATGTCGTGACCAGGGTGCAGTTTTCTTGCTCCAGTTTGAGGATGGTTACTTGGCCTGAGTGGTCACCAATGAACACATGCCGGGTTTCAACATCAAATCTATCATGTAAGCATTAAGGATCGTTTCTCAAAAGTGAGTGGATGGTTTACCCCCCTCTCTCCACACACACACCGCGCAAATCTCACGGGAGGAGAACTTGAATATAATGCTGAAAGACACAAAAAGTGGACATAACAAGATGAAAGACATTACTTACTGGACGGTAAGACTCAACATGATAAACATGTCAATTTTCACAACATGAATTTATGAATTTAATATAATCCCCATAAAAGTATCAACATGTGGGTTTTTTTCCTACAGTTAGGTATGTTCATTCTAAAGTTCACATAGAAAAATCAATAAGCAAGAAGAGCCAGGAATATTCTGAAAATAAGAGTAATATGGTACTGTGATGGGGGAGGTTAGCCCTACCAGATATTAAAACATGTTATAAAGTCTCTTTAATTCAAAGTGTGGTGCTTAGACAAACAGACCAATGGAACAGAAAAGAAAGTCTAGAAATAGGCCCCAAAGCATGCAGAAATTTAGTACATATCCGATAAAGGTGGCTTTTCAAATGAATAAGGAAAAGAAGGGCAAAAAGAAAAGTTGGCACAAACTGAACCAGTCATTTGGGAAAATAAAACAGGATTTGTACTTCACTTTATACCAGGAAGAACTCCAATGTAAAAAATGAAAAATAGAAGTTCTAGATGGGAGAGTTCCTTTATAACCTTGGAGTGGAAAAAGCTATGACTCAAATACACAAACAACAAACAAATGCCATAAGCAAAGCACAAGACAAATTGGAAAAAATATTTGCAACTGATGTCACAAAAGGCCCGAATACTAATATAAAAAGAGCAATCCAGAAGATTACGAACCTAATAAAAAACAGGCAAGATACATGAATGGATGGTTCAAGAAATGACAATGGTGCTTTGCAAAAAAAAAAAAAATTAACCTAGCAGGCTATCCTTTGAAAGGCTGCTGTTACAAGATTGGCGTGGCATCTGGGAACTTGGATTTCAGGAGGGTTCCCACCGTTAACAGACAAAAGTGGCTGACTGTGCCTTAACTGTACAAACAATATGGTTTATGCTAAACACCTGCTTTCCTTCTGCCAGTCTGGTTTTTTTTTTTTTCTTTTGGTCACTCCACGCGGCATGTGGGATCTTAGTTCCCTGATCAGGGATCGAAACCTTGCCCCCTGCAGTGGAAGCACAGTCTTAAGCACTGGACACCAGGGAAGTCCTCCTTATGGGAGTCTGGAATTTTGGTACATGCAGGAAGAGGGTGCCTGTGTGACCAGTCAGTCTCCAGTAACTACCCAAGGCCCTGAGTCTCTAGTGAGCTTCCCTGGTTGGTAATGCCTAGCAATCGTACTTGTAGAGATCTACCCCAGAGGCACAATGGCCAAAATGTGAATTGACACATGCCTGAAGCTATTCACTCCGTATTACAGTAAGAGCTAAAGTTTGAAAACAACCCAAAAGTCCATCAAAAGAGGACTTATTAACTATGATACATCCATGCAAAAGAATACTACACAGCTGGGAAATTTGACATGGAGTAATTTCCAGGATATATTATTTTATATATATATATATTTTTTAAATAGAGACTTAGATGTTACAGCCTTAATAGCCTTCTGTTAACTTTATATTTATTATTATTTAAAAAAAATTTTGGCTGCACCCCACGACATGTGTGATCTTAGATCCCTGACCAGGGATCGAACCTGCACCCCTGCACTGGAAGCACGGAGTCCTAACCCCTGGACCACCAGGGAAGTCCCTCCAGGATATATTATTAAGTGTGTGTGTGGGAAAGCCAAGGTTTATGCAAGTTTATATGCTACACTACCTTCGTGTAAGAAAGAGGGAAACATAAATATAAGTGTGTGTGTGTGCTTATATTTACAAAAGGAAGCACTTTGATAAATCAAGATTGATCAAAAATGGCTGCCAATGTTAAAGTGAGAAACAAGCTGACGGGAAACGGGTGGTAGTGAGACTTCTCTCTCATTACATTGTTTCCATTATGGAATCTTGTAATTATGTACATGTGAAAAATACTTATACATTTTTTTAAATCCCCTAAATCGACAACAAAGTGAAGTGAATAAACCTACTGTCAACTTGCTGATATAACCACAGAGTTAAAAGAATTATTTCAAGTGACTTTAAAACACAGCATTTTGACTCTACATTCTTGGTAGAATATATTCTCAGGACAAAGAAAGCTGCAAAAAAAAAATCTAAAATCTTATTCAGTAGTCTTGCTATTATAATATTGCTATTACTATTTCAAACAACTTAAATATACCATGGGATAAAGCAAATAAAGAATTATGCTGATGTTTAGGAACAAAGGTTTTTAGTCCAAAAGAATCAAGTACAGAAATGACGTAAAGGGGCTTCCCTGGTGGCGCAGCGGTTGAGAGTCCGCCTGCCGATGCAGGGCACACGGGTTCGTGCCCTGGTCCGGGAAGATCCTAGATGCCGCAGAGCGGCTGGGCCCGTGAGCCATGGCCGCTGAGCCTGCGCATCCGGAGCCTGTGCTCCGCAACGGGAGAGGCCACAGCAGTGAGAGGCCCGCGTACCGCAAAAAAAAAAAAAAAAAAAAAGAAGTATGCTATAATGTTAAATTTGAATTAGAAATATTATGTGAACTAATCATTTATTTTCTTTTTTTAAATACACATACATATATTTGCTAGCTATCTCTGAATACCATTCCTAAGAGAAATGGCCAATTCCAGGACTGGGACAGGAAGGTACCAGATGAGCTTAAGACATGTCGTGTCAAAAGGCAAAGATGCTATCAAAGGCTAGTGGGGCTGTATCAAAAAGACATAGCAGCCAACATGATGTGGCTCTTACTGGCCAAAGATGGGACAATATGAGCATCAAAAAAAGGGGGGGTGCAATTTACTGAAATATACTGAATATATTATTAAAAAACAAAACCCTAAGAGTTTATAATAATGCTCAAAGCCAGAGTGATTGGCATTTAGTATGATATGAGGAAATATGGAAATCAGGATAATCTTAATAGCTTTTCAGTACTCTTTCCACAAATAGGAATAGATAGAAGAACGCTTGGTGGAAAGGCATTTGACTATATAGGGTGACATCTTGGAAATATCTCCAACAGGAATAAATTCTTAAAATGAAGAGTACCTGAATTAGTTTTGTGGAAGCATGAAAAATGTGACCAAAACTTGGTCAAGTGACAGACTGAAAGGTGTGGCTAGGTAAAGTATTCACAAAAATAAAGACCAGCAATTGAAGTGGGGAAAGGAAAACAGTTCTATTTCCTACATCAGCCTGCCATGGGACCTTTGGGAAATACCTCCGTTCTGCTATATCTAGTTGTGCAGAGGGCTAGTGCAAAGATTTTAATACCCTAGTTCTAATCCTGGTTCTGCCAGTTAACAGTCATGCGACCTTGAAAAGGTTTCTTATTCTTAATCTTTTTGAGCCTCTCTGAGGCTTTTCTACACGTGAAAATTGAGAATTAGGTCTTTATGTTTTGATAGTGAACAAAGTAACATTATGTAGAAGTACTATGTAAACTCTCAGGGACCGCAAAGGTAAGATATTTTCTTCTTTTTCCTCACCTTCACTTTCTTCTTATTGTTGTTGTTGTTAACATGACAGTTCACTTAATATTCACTTAAATAGTTAAGTGAATATTAGTTCACTTAAAGCAACAAAGATTTTGAGGTGATTCCGAAATTGATAATTCAACTTGTGAACTAGTCAGTCTCTGTCATCCTTTATTTCTCTACTTGAATTTTGGTTACTTTCATTGTTTATTTACTTCTCTGCTAAGAGGCCTGAAATAAGAGGAAAAAGGGTGATGTCAATCTGACTTATTCTATCACTTGTTGGCTTGACTATTTGAGGTGCAGATGGGAGAGAATCAATCCGTCTGTAGAAAATTCTTATGTACACCACCAGTGCCCACTATGAAGAGAAATAGGGGTCATAATATTATTCTGAACATTTTATGTTATTTTAACAGATCTTCTTCCTTTCCTTACCACTAAAAAACTGAAAAACCAAAAAGACCAAAAACCGGTAAGTACAGAAGGTGGCAGAATGAAGAGGAGGGGTGAGGTGATGGAGGAGGGTTCCCATGAAAAAAGCATGTTTAAAAACTGAATTTTAACGTGAACCCCAACACTGTATGGGTTGCCCGTTAACAATCTATGCATCAGGCAGCTCCCAGAAAAAACCCTGCAGCCTTGGGAAAGTTGCGTGGGTCTCGGCTGCAAAAGCAGTGCTGTTATGCATGAGCATGCGGCACTGGGAAAATACCAGGCAGACAGATGCTCCCGGGTGCAAGGGCTGGCACTGTGGTTCCAGAATTGGAGCTAAGGAGGCAGAGCTGGTAGAGGTGAGGGAGTCTTCTGGAAGGGCCTCTCTGTCTGCAGTATTGCAGCTGCCTTCCACCTTAATAGCAAGGTTGGACTGGAGGGTCATTTGCACTGGGGAAGGAAGCCTGAGGCTTTCACTGCACACACAAGTTTCTGATAGCCAATCACATGTTTGTTTTCTGCTTGGTAAACCACATGGCAAAGAAGAGTCGAAAAATGAAGATGACTTTTGGAGACGCCGGAAGAGAGGAGTCAAAGACTATAAGAGTCAGGACAAGTTTAATTCTGTGTACTTGTGGGGTTTTTTGTTTTTTGTTTTCATTTTCAGATCGTTTAAAAAGTAAACTTCTTAAGGGCAAGATCTGTATTTTTTTCTATACTCCTTAGTTTGGTTAGGTGATACAGAAGATACCTCACTAGGCGTGGCTAGTGATATAGAAGCCAGCATGTTAAGAACAAATTATATTGATGCCATTAGTTCTGTTCTCAGAGGGATAATGCAGTATAATGGGAAAAACCAGCAGTCCAAGGCAGAAGACCTGGGTTCTGGTGGTGATTTTCCTACATACCAGCTGGGTGGCTGCAGATAAGGCATGTGATCCTCTCTGGGCTTCAGCTGGCTCACCTGTAAATGAGAAATTGGATGGATGATCTCTAAGGGAGATCCAATACTAACACTACAAGAAATCATTAATCCATTGGCAGGAGAGTTCATGTATTTCAATTCAAGCATTATGCTTGTCTGAACTGGCTTTTAGAAAGTAAACTTTGGAGTTTCTTTCTTTAAGCACCCTCTCAAAGATAAGTTGATCTTTTTTTTTTTTTTTGCGGTACGCGGGCCTCTCACTGTTGTGGCCTTTCGCGTTGCAGAGCACAGGCTCCGGACGCGCAGGCTCAGCGGCCATGGCTCACAGACCCAGCCGCTCTGCGGCATGCGGGATCTTCCCGGACTGGGGCACGAACCCGTGTCCCCTGCGTCGGCAGGCGGACTCTCAACCACTGTGCCACCAGGGAAGCCCGATAAGTGATCTTGATTTCCATTCCTTGTCGCCCTTGCTTCTGGTCTTCTTGGTAACATGCCACTTTTACAGCCTTCCATATGGCCATTCTCAGTTTCTTCATCTTGCCCTTCCAGTTGGAAAATAAGAGTGACATTAGCCTAAACACACACACACACACACACAACTACTGTCACATGTCTGCAAGGAAACAGCAAGGTGCAATACTTTGTCAGGTGGTTGCAAATCACTGAACAGGCATATAAATACTAGATGAAAATCTGAAAGCAAGTCTTACTGTTTCATCCTGTTTTTGCAGACAAGTGATCTGTTTATAACTATTTCCTCATCTGTCAGAAGGTGGAGAGATTCTACGCTTTTTAAAGAAGAAACTCAGGGTCCTTTACTCCTCAGAGTGGTAGCATCACCAGTGCAGGCTTCTCACTTGTCAGGCCTGTGTTCACTGGAGCCCAGGGGGCTGGATGTGAGGATTACCCAGCATTGGCAGGTGTTCACACTGAGCACATGGACCCTGGAGACTTGAGAGATAAGAGTTAATATCGTTCTACATATCCTGGAAAAGTCTGGTACCTGGAACAAAGACTGCGTAGCATTACTGTGTAGATACCAGTCAGCCTGCTCTGGTCCCGGCATGGTGGCCTCTCAATAAATATTCTTAAAATGAATAGGAATCCTGTGGTTCTTCTGCCAGGCACCAAAATGGGAATGTTTCCAACCTTAATACCTATGCGTAAATTATTTCTGTTCAAAAATAAAAGACTGTATTTCAGTGACAGTTTTATCTCCACGTTCCATAATTCTTTCTGACAGCTGAGGCTCACAAATCTGGGCTGTGTACTGTCTAGATGTCAGACTTTGTATCACAGCAGACCCACAACCTGCTCGGCAGTAACTTATTTCAGGTGAAATTACTTTACTCCACCTACATGAGGACCCTTGATGATTTATGTGTTAGGAAAGTTTATAAGCACTTTTTTTTTTTCTTGCGGTATGCGGGCCTCTCACTGCCGTGGCCTCTCCTGTTGCAGAGCACAGGCTCCGGACGCTCAGGCTCAGCGGCCATGGCTCACGGGCCTAGCTGTTCCGCGGCATGTGGGATCCTCCCGGACCAGGGCACGAACCCGTGTCCCCTGCATCGGCAGGCGAACTCCCAACCACTGCACCACCAGGGAAGTCCAGTTTATAAGCATCTTAATCAGTAGGGCAACTAGCAAATAAAACAAGAAACTTTCAAGCTGCACATACCCAAAATGTTCATGAAAGAAAGAAGTCAACAGCTAAGTTCCCACCAAGGGATTTTGTCCAGCAAAGGATACTGCAGGCCTGAGGCCACAGCACTGGTGCGATAACCTCCCAGGCGTTGCCCACTCTCAGAGCAGTGCCAGGCAAATTGCTTGTCCTGTCCCGTGCTCAGCACCCACTCCAGCTCCAGGACAAACAGGATCATCGTCACTCTGCTCTGATGCGCTAAAAGCCAAGAGACAAGAAAACAACCGATAAAGCATCCTAAAAGAGGCTGGTAAAGCATGGTCCACAGAGGTGCATCATTCTCTCCTCCCCACCCCAGAGTAAGCTGAATAGTATATAATCATTACAAACAAGGGCTAGAACAGTGGTTCTCATTAGGGGGACAGGCATGCCCCTGGAGAAGACCACATCCGCGTTTCCATAAGAAAATTTTCCCCAACCACTTCCGTGGCGGTCCAGTGGTTAAGATTCCATGCTTCCAACGCAGGGGATGTGGGTTCGATCCCTGGTTGGGGAATTAAGATCCCACATGCCACGTGGCGTGGCCAAAAAAATAATTAATTATTTTTTTTAAAAAAGAAAGAAAATTTTCCTAACACCCAAAGGGCCTGGACCACCTCTCTCAGACATGTTAGAACTGCTGGACTAGAGAAAGGCAGGTCAGTGTGACTACAAAACACATTAGGAACAACGTTCTGCTAATAAACTCACTGGTGTCTGTTTATTTAAGCTTTAAAAAAAGCAAAGAGCATTACTGTTCTGCTTTTGATGAAGGCTTGCTTTTAAATCCACAACAAAGTTCTAGATGAATTTTCTGTGAGAAATCAAATGTTTGGGGCTTGGAGAGGAGGGCAGAATTATTCCCAAGTGCCATATAAAAAAGAATGAAATATCCCTTACGTCAAAGCATACATAATGAGATAATGAGAGCAAATTTCCCAGGGTTGCTTATATACAAGGACAACACCATCACGGAAGTACTGCATCACACAATTTCAGAGTTAGAAGAACTATTCATGTCATCTGCTCCATCTCCCTATTTTACACGTGGGCAAACCGAGGCATGATCGAGTTGAGTAGTTTGGCCAATCTCATGGCTTCTCAATTACCAAATAAAATCAGTAAAATATTCGCTTTCTTCCTCTTACACAATTCCAGGGGGAGAGGTATAGGGGGTCCACGGCCACTGAACAGAGCTGACTGGAATAAACAAAGATTGATATCCCAGAACTTGGACCCACTGGGCTCTGTGCCCAGGAGCTGGCAGCCTGGTGGGTGAGAGGAGACTCATCCTGTGTGTGACGAGGTGACAGAGAAGCCACCAGCTTCCCATTTGGATCATGAAAATAGGACTGGACATGGATGGATCAATGCAGCTCTATCAGCAATAACAGCATCACTGCCAATCTCTGAGTGTCTAACAAGTGCCAGGTACTTAAAGATATTGTCTCACTTAGTCATTGTAATGACTCTGCAAAGCTGGGTGTTTTCCTCCTTTTACAGACACAACCCAGCCTTGCCAAGATGGCGCTTCTAGACTGGCTAACAAACAATACAGTCCGAACCATAGTGAATACCTCCGGGACAGACATTTCACCAAATGCCTGATGTTTTAAAATCCGATATTTGGCGCTTGGAGAATCTAAAGGGATTGAGAAGGGGTATAGAAACAATAATACTGTTAACAATAATATCTGCCTTTCAGAGACTCGGCCACCATCAAGATCAAAACATTGTCTTAAACTAAAAGATGGGACTTCCTGGAGAAACTTCTGAAGATCTTGTCATGTCTGTGTCATCAAATGCCCAATTTAAGTTCCACCAATGGTGGAATAAAAGTGAACTCTCTAATGGTTCACTTTCAACTGTACCCACGTCTATTGCAGGCAGAAAGTGGTCCCCAGCGCTTCGCTCCCTTTTCTCATGAAGGGGCCTTTGATCTTTCTGTTACTTTGTAAGTCCAAGGGGTTGACAGTAGCCCAGAAGATAAGGGGGTTTACAGCCCTCTGAGCTGCCAGAGGAGGAGACAGAGGCTCAAAAATGTTACGTGACTTGCTCAAAGCTACATAATCAATGAGTGATGAGGCTAGAATTAAAACCCTAGTCTCTCTGCCAAAGTTGGTTCTCTTTCTCTGTCAGGCTGCCTATGACTACTGAAAAGACAAACAAAAACAAACAAAAAACAAACCCTAAAACTCAAAGCACATAATCTTTCTAAGGTGACAGAATTCTCTTATTCAAAAAGAAACCCTTTGAAGATACATACGTATTGTTAAGCTTCAGGAACCTGGGCTTGAAGCCTGGCTGTACTTCTTAAATAGGAGCCATGACCTTGATCTTACGGAGGAAGCATCCAGTTTCTCACAATTAAGTACAGTTGACTCTTGAACAATGCACATTTGAACCGCGTGGGTCCACTTATACGCAGATGTTTTTCAACAGTAAATACTACAGTACTACATGATCCAAGGTTGGTTGAATCCGCGGATGTGGAGGAACCGTGACACAGAGGAACCTCGATACGGAGGAACTGCGGATACAGAGGCCCGATATAAATTATACATGGATTATCCACTGTGGGGAGGGTTGGTACCCTTTACCACTGCATTATTCAAGGGTCAACTGTATGATGTTAGCTATAGTTTTTTTTTGTTTGTTTTTGTTTTTTTTGTTTTGTGGTACTCGGGCCTCTCACTGCTGTCGCCTCTCCCATTGCGGAGCACAGGCCCTGCGGCCATGGCTCACAGGCCTAGCCGCTCCACGGCATGTGGGATCCTCCTGGACCGGGGCACGAACCCGCGTCCCCTGCATCGGCAGGCGGACTCTCAACCACTGCGCCACCAGGGAAGCCCAGCTATAGTTTTTCATAGACGTTTCTCTCTCAAGTTGAGGAAGTTCCCCTCTATTTGTAATTTGCTGAGAGTTTTTATCATGAATGGGTGTCAGATTTTATCAAATGTTTCTTCTGCGTCCATTAATATGATCACATGATTTTTCTTCTTTAGTCTTTTGATGTGATGGGTTACACTGATTTTCAAAAGTTGAACCAGCTTTGCATATCTGGAATAAACCCCACTTGGTCATCGTGTATAATTCTTTTCATACATTGTTGGATTTGCTAGTATTTTTTTGAAGATTTTTACATCTAAGCTCATGAGAGATACTGGGTTGTAGTTTTCCTTTCTTGTAATGTCTTTGTCTGGTTTTGGTATCACTGACCTTTTAAAAAATGTTAATTGAGATAAAGTTCACATAATATAAAATTCACCATTTAAACCATGTTAAGAGTGTATAATTCACTGATCTTTAGTATATTTACAACGTTGTGCAATCATCATAGAAAATGTACTATTTCCAGAAAGTTCCATCACCTCAAAAAGAAACCCATACCCTCCACTCCCCCTTCCCCATCCCTGGGTAACCACTAATTTACTTTCTGTCTCTATGGATTCTCCTATTCTTGACATTTCATATAACTGTAACCATACAATGTATGGTTTTTTGTGTCTAGTTTCTTTCACTTGGCATGTTTTCAAGATTCATCCACATTGTAGCAGGTATCAGTACTTCATTCCCTTTTTATGGCCAAGTAAGAATTCACTGTATTGATACACTACATTTTGTTTATCCATTCATTCATACATGAACATTTAGGTTGTTTCCACTTTTTGGCTATTGTGAATAATGCTGCTATACATAAGGGTATAAAAATATCTGTCCCTGCTTTCATTTCTTTTGGGAATAAACCTCACTTGGTTGTGACGTACTTACCTTTTTATATATTGCTGAATTTGATCTGCTGAAATTTTGTGTAGATGTTTTTGCATCTATTTTCATGGGGGATGCATAGATACTATGCATGTCTTGTTCACTATTATAATTCTCAGTTATTGGGACACAATAGGTACTCAATAAATACTGGATAAGTGATATGTGAAAAAAAATTAAAGAATAAATCCATAGGGAAATGAATTTTGGCTCAAAATCTAGAAATAAAGAACTCAATGCTTAGAATTTTCCAAAATCAGGAGGAGCTGCTATGTCTTTGGAGGGTATCAGAGGAGAGGCTGGATGATCATGAATGAGGTCACGAGATTTGGAAGAAATGACGTCTAAGTGAAATGACGTCTACCTCTAATGTTCTGACCCCTGACATTGGCCTGGATGAAAAAAATCGTCAGTGAAAATTGCTCCTGATCTATACTATATAAAGGGCTTGCAGTACACTGCCAATGTTGAAGACACAATAAAACCTGAATTCCTTCCCTTAGACAATATGAACACTTTCAGCCTTTTAAAATATTTACCCAATAATGAAATGAGCTCCATGGAAAGCCAACCCTGGATCCCGCTCTCCAAGTCTTCTGCAGGGTTTCCAGGCAGTGGGGCGGAGCGGGCAGACAAAGGACAAAGGCTGTACGTTCTGGAGTCACACAGACCTGGTCTGGCTTCACACTTTACCAGCTACAAGACCACACGCCCAATCTCTTTGGGCCTCTGCTTCTTAATTCAAAAATGGGGATAATATTCACCACAAAGCGTAGCTGTTTTGTTCCCGCTGACTGCTGTAAAGTTAAGTCCTCTCTTGTGGCAGTGGAAGCCACTGAGAAACATTTCACGGTCTAAGACAATGAAAACACTGCTCTCGTTCCTACCTTGATAGTTTTTCACAGGAGTCATCTTGTTATAATCTTCTGATAGAAGAAACTCCTGCAAAAGAGAAGCAAAATATTAAGCAAAAAGAAATTCTGTAAGTGGATAAATATGTTTTGGTAAAACCGGATTGTATGAAGCAAACATCATCACAGAATTATATCTAACATGAATATTTTGCCAATCAACTCAGCATTTTCTGTACCTCTTTAAAAGTAACAATCATAATTACAATCCAATGCAATTATCATAGTTTTTACCTTATAACTCTGAAGTTGATTTTTTTTTTTCAAGTATACATGAGAAGAAAACTGGATCAAGTTCAAAGTCCTGATCCTGGTCAATTTTGAAGGTAAATCCAATTCAAATTACTTTTCTCTCTGTGGTGCCACAACTGAAATTTTGCAAGGCTCTGGCCAGTGAGCAAACGGAGGGCAACCCTCTACTAGGGAAATAAATGAGTTATTTTAAAGATTCTGTTTCTAATAACAGTAGCTTATTTCCTGGTACAACAAGCTTCTCAAGGCTGCATCTTACTCATCCCTATATCCCTACGGCACCCGGCACAGTGCTTTGGTACAGTAGGTAGTCAACAAATAGTGAAAAAATGGACATGTAAAAGGTATCTTCCAATCTGACGAGGTTAGTTTGGATATCTATCAAATGTACTCAAAAATATCAGTTTCTATATAACACACTGTGTGTACTCTTTGTGAGGACACATAGGAGGTGATTTTGTGTGTGAGTATGTTTGCATGCTTCACCTAAGCACATACAATGACCTATATGTAGAAGCCAACCAAGTGTTTATAAGCCCCAGCCAGGTTTTGAGTCCCTTACCTTCTTTCAAATGCAAAATGCCCATATAGTCTTAAACAGTAGGCTGTCAAATATAAGGAGAGCTGTGAAGTGTAATAAATTGATGGCTTTATCTGAACTTAAAAACAGAACAATGAGTCTTTTCAAAACATTTGGAGGCTTCCAGAATTTCTCCTTGATGACTTCAAGAAAGGTGGTGGGAGGACAGACACAAAGACTCGCGACTTGCAGTCTGGGTATTTACTGAGTTCTTATAGTTTGTGTGATTTTTCAGAAGTAAATAATTATACTGTTTTTGTGATAGATGCCACAAAGTTAAATAATGCACAAGGTGACGCGAGAGAATGAACACGGTAACAAAGCTCCTCTGGGTGTCTGCTTTTCCATCCCAGCCCTCCTTAAGAAGCTTATCTACAAATGGATTTTCTTCACCATGATTGTCTCAGTAATAACATTATTCAACTTGTCACTTTTAAAACTTCGTATCATTATTCCTACAAGGAGCGTCACTATATTCATTTCTCGTTTCTGAAGAGCTAGACTCACAACTGAAGAGAGAAGACTAATTTTTAAAGAAGTCAAGTTGTTTTCCCATAAGGAGCTTACAGTGTGGGTAAGAAGTCACGCATGTGTCTGAGCAACGGTTCAGTACCACCCTTAATCCCCGGCAAGAGTAGCTCAACCCTGGGCCCCATACTTTAGAGTGCCCCAAATTTCCTAACAAACACACAAAACAAATTTCTTAAAGACGACTGTTATTTGAGCAAGTGTTTACTGAGTTCATCTAGTGCATAGGCTATTTTGAATATACTGAACTGGTTCTTTAGCTTGGGGAAAAGGTACATTCATTCCTTTTGGAAACAGGCAGGGTATAAAATAAACAACTTGTAGATCTGTGCTTAAGGTTAACATACACATACACAATACAATTACCAGTTCACTGCATAGGTAAACTTAATTTTTTGTTCATTTGTCTTTCCTATGAAAATAGATACATAATCATGGAGAAAGCATGGGAAATTGCCAGCATTCTTTTTCATTATTACTTTTTTGATCAAAGAAACAATATGCTATCCTAGGAATTGTAAGACTGATAAATACTAAACAGTCTCTTATGATACCACTTCTCAGAGATAATTATTATGGAAAGTATAATTGGAATAATAAAACAAAATATTAATATTATTTAACAATACTTTTTTCTGGTAACAAATCATGCACATCATTCCATATGAGTACATACTTAGCAACTTCAATCTTTTTAATGACTGCATAGGATTTTTTTTTTTCGGTACGCGGGCCTCTCACTGTTGTGGTCTCTCCCGTTGCAGAGCACAGGCTCCGGATGCGCAGGCTCAGTGGCCATGGCTCACGGGCCTAGCCGCTCTGCAGCACGTGGGATGTTCCCAGACCAGGGCACGAACCTGCATCCCCTGCATCGGCAGGCGGACTCTCAACCACTGCGCCACCAGGAAAGCCCTGCATAGGATGTTTTTAATGTCCTTCTATTGACAAATGTTTACACTGCTTCCAGTTTTCCTTATTAAAAAAATATCACATGAACCCACAGCCAACATCATTCTCAATGGTGAAAAACTGAAACCATTTCCTCTAAGATCAGGAACAAGACAAAGTTGCCTACTCTCACCGCTATTATTCAACACAGTTTTGGAAGTTTTAGCCACAGCAATCAGAAAAGAAAAAGAAATAAAAGGAATCCAAATTGGAAAAGAAGAAGTAAAGTTGTCACTGTTTGCAGATGACATGATACTATTCATACAGAATCCTAAAGATGCTACCAGAAAGCTACTAGAGCTAATCAATGAATTTGGTAGAGTAGCAGGATACAAAATTAATGCACAGAAATCTCTTGCATTCCTACACACTAATGATGAAAAGTCTGAAAGAGAAATTAAAGAAACACTCCCATTTACCACTGCAACAAAAAGAATAAAATACCTAGGTATAAACCCACCTAAGGAGACAAAAACCTGTATGCAGAAAACTATACAACACTGATGAAAGAAATTAAAGATGATACAAACAGATGGAGAGATATACCATGTTCTTGGATTGGAAGAATCAACACTGTGAAAATGACTAAATTACCCAAAGCAATCTACAGATTCAATGCAATCCCTATCAAACTGCCAATGGCATTTTTCACACAACTAGAACAAAAACTTGTACAATTTGTATGGAAACACAAAAGACCCCAAATAGCAAAAGCAATCTTGAGAAAGAAAAATGGAGCTGGAGGAATCAGGCTCCCTGACTTCAGACTATACTACAAAGCTACAGTAATCAAGACAGTATGGTACTGGCACAAAAACAGAAATATAGATCAACAGAACAGAATAGAAAGCTCAGAGATAAACCCACACACATATGGTCACCTTATCTTTGATAAAGGAGGCAAGAGTATACAATGGAGAAAAGACAGCCTCTTCAATAAGTGGTGCTGGGAAAACTGGAGAGCTACTTGTAAAAGAATGTAACATGTAGCTAAAATATACATGTAGTATAAAATATACATATAACATGTAGCTAAAAATAAACTCAAAATGGATTAAAGACCTAAATGTAAGGCCAGACACTATAAAACTCTTAGAGGAAAACATAGGCAGAACACTCTATTACATAAATCACAGCAAGATCCTTTTTGACCCACCTCCTAGAGAAATGGAAATAAAAATAAAAATAAACAAATGGGACCTAATGGAACTTAAAAGCTTTTGCACAGCAAAGGAAACCATAAAAAAGATGAGAAGACAACCCTTAGAATGGGAGAAAATATTTGCAAACAAAGCAACTGACAAAGGATTAATCTCCAAAATATACAAGCAGCTCATGCAGCTTAATATCAAACAAACAACCCAATCCAAAAATGGGCAGAAGACCTAAATAGACACTTCTCCAAAGAAGATAAACAGATTGCCAACGAACACATGAAAAGATGCTCAACATCACTAATCGTTAGAGAAATGCAAATCAAAACTACAATGAGGTATCACCTTACACTGGTAAGAATGGCCATCATCAAAAAATCTACAAACAATAAACGCTGGAGAGGGTGTGGAGAAAAGGGAACCCTCTTGCACTGTCGGTGGGAATGTAAATTGATACAGCCACTATGGAGAACAGTATGGAGGTTCCTTTAAAAACTAAAAATAGAACTACCATATGACTTAGCAATCCCGCTACTGGGCATATACCCTGAGAAAACCATAATTCAAAAAGAGTCATGTACCACAATGCTCATTGCAGCACTATTTACAATAGCCAGGACATGGAAGCAACCTAAGTGTCCACTGACAGATGAATGGATAAAGAAGATGTGGTACATATATACAATGGAATATTATTCAGCCATAAAAAGAAACGGAATTGAATTATTTGTGGTGAGGTGGATGGACCTAGAGTCTGTCATACAGAGTGAAGTAAGTCAGAAAGAGAAAAACAAATACTGTATGCTAACACATATATATGGAATCTAAAATTAAAAAAAAGGTTCTGATGAACCTAGGGGACAAGAATAAAGACACAGATGTAGAGAATGGACTTGAGGTCATGGGGAGGGGGAAGGGTAAACTGGGAGGAAGTGAGAGAGTAGCAGTGACATATATACACTACCAAATGTAAAATAGATAGCTAGTGGGAAGCAGCTACACAGCACAGGGAGATCAGCTCGGTGCTTTGCGACCACCTAGAGGGATGGGATAAGGAGGGTGAGAGGGAGATGCAAGAGGGAGGGGATATGGGGATATACGTATGCATATAGCTGATTCACTTTGTTATACAGCAGAAACTAACACAACAATGTAAAGCAATTATACTGCAATAAAGATGTTAGAAAAAAATATCACAGGGTCAATCAATTTATGACAAAGAAACCAAGAATATACAATGGGGAAAGGAGAGTCTCTTCAATAAACTGTTGGGAAAACTGTACAGTCACATGCAAAACAATGAAACTGGACCACTATCTTATACCATATACAAAAATTAACTTAAAATGGATTGAAGACTTGAACATGAGACCTGACCATAAGACGCCTAGAAGAAAACATAGGTGGTAAGTTCCTTGACATTGGTCTTGGTGATGATTTTTTGGATATGATACCAAAAGCAAAGGCAACACGAACAAAATTAAACAAGTGGAACTACATCAAACTGAAAATCTGCACAGCAAAGGAAACCATCAACAAAACAAAAAAGTGACCTACTGAACGAGAGAAGATATTTGCAAATCATATATCTGATAATAGATTATATCCAAAATATATAAAGAACTCAAACAAATCAATAAAAAAACCACAAATAATATGATTTAAAACTGGGCAGAGGATCTGAACAGAAATTTTTCCAAAGAAGACATACAGATGGCCAACAGGTAGATGAAAAAGTGCTCAACATCACTAATCATGTGGGAAATGTAATTCAAAACCATAATGAGATATCACCTCACACCTGTTAGAATGGCCATTATCAAAAAGATAAAAGACAACAAGTGTTGGCAAGCATGTGGAGAAAAGGGAACCCTTCTGTATTGTTGGTAGGAGTGTAAACGGGTGCAGCCACGATGGAAAACAGTATGGAGGGTCCTCAAAAAGTTAAAAATAGAACTACCATATGATCCAGCTATTCCTCAGGGTATTTAACCAAAGAAAACAAAAATACTGACCTGAAAACATATATATACTCCCATGTTCATTGCAGCATTATTTACAAATAGCCAAGACATGGAAGCAACCTAAGTGTCCATGGATGGATAAATGGATAGAGAAAATGTGATATATAACTACAATGGAATATTATTCAGCCATAAAAAAAACTTCTTGCCATCGGTGACAACATGGATGGACCTTGAGGGCATTATGCTAAGTGAAATACGGCAGACAGAGAAAGATAAATACCATATGATCTTGCTTACATGTGGAATCGTTAACAAAACAAAACAAAACACCCCAAAGAAAACTGAACTCGTGGATACAGAGGACAGACTGGTGGTTGCCAGGGGCAGGGCAGGGTGGGATGATCAAAAGGGGTGAAGGTGATCAAAAGGTACAAACTTCCAGTTACAAAATAAATCCTGAGATATGTACAATCTGGTGACTATAATTAAAAATACTGCATTGTATATCTGAAAGTTGCTAAGAGAGTAGATCTTAAAAGTTCTCATCACAAGAAAAAAAATGTGTAACTGTGTGTGGTGATGAATGTTAAACAGGCTTGTGGTGATCATTTTGCCATATATACAAATACTGAATCATTATGTTGTATACTTGAAACTAATATAATGTTATATGTCAATTATCTTAATTAAAAATGAGTTGTGTATAAATATAATCACATAAAATGTACTGTATCTCTTTATATTTCTAGCAGTATTTCAATAAAATAAAGTTCTAGAAGTAGAATTGCTGGACCAGAGGATATGACCATTTAAATTTGATAGATATTACCAAATTGACTTTATAAACGATTTTATCTACTAAACTTACAAACAATATAATGTAAAAGTTTGGCTGAAGCTTAGATTATCTTGTTGGGATTGACCAATCAAAGATATACACATTTTAAATTATCTTATCCATCTCTCTACCCTCCCTTCTTTATATTCAGCTGTCTACATATCTATCATCCTAATTTTTATTTTTTAAGAGCATTTTTAGATTCACAGCAAGATTGAGAGGAAAGTACAGAGATTTTTCATAAAGCCTCTGTCCTCACACATGCAGTCTCCCTCTTTATCAACATCCCACGGCAGAGTGGTACATTTGTTATAATTGATGACCTACACTGACACATCATTATCACCCGAAACCCACAGTTTACACTAGGCTTCACTCTTGGTGTTATAAATTCTGTGGATTTTGACAAATGTAAAATGACATCTATCCACAATTAGAGTATAATACAGAGTATTTTCACGCCCTAAAGATCCTCTGTGCTCTGCCTATTCATCTTTCTCTCCCGCTTAAGCCCTGGCACTACTGATCTATTCACCATCTCCAAAGTTTTGCCTTTTCCAGATTGCCATAGAGTTGGAATCATACACTAGGCAGCCTTTTCAGATGGTCTTCGTTTATTTACTAATATGCATTTAAGTTTCCTCCATGTCTTTGCATGGCTTGATTGCTCATTTCTTTTTAGCACTGAATAATATTCCATTTACAGGATGTACCACAGTTTACTAATCCATTCATCTACTAAAGGACATCTTGGTTGCTTCCAAGTTTTGACAATTGTAGATAAAGCTGCTATAAACATCTGTGTGAGCGTTTTTGTGTGAACATAATTTTTCAACTCCTTTGGGTAAATACCAAGGATTGGTGGGTTGTATGGTGGGATTGCAATGAATCTATAGATCAAATTGGGAAGAATTGAAATCCTGACAGTATTGAGTGTTCCTATCTATGAACATGGAATATCTATTTGTTTAGTTCTTTGATTTAGTTCACCAGAGTTTCATAGTTTTCCTCATATAGATCTTGTACATATTTTGTTAGATTTACAATAAACTAATTCATCTTTTGGGGTGCTAATGTAAATGGTGTTGTGTTTTTAATTTCAATTTCTACTTGTTCATTGCCGATATACAAGAAATGACTGATTTTTGTATATTAACCTTGAATCCTGAAACCTCAATATAACTGCTTATAAGTTCCACGAGTTTTTTTTTAATCAATTCTTTTAGATTTTCTACATAAATGATCATGATCTCTGCAAACAAGATAGTCTTATTTCTTCCTTCCCAATCAGTATACCTTTTATTTCCATTTTTTTGTCTTATGCATTAGCTAGAACTTCTAGTACAATGTTGAAAAGGAATCATGAGAAGGAATCAATGTTGAAAAGGAATCATTAGCCTTGCCTGGAACCTGATTTTAGGGAAAGCTGCTGGGTTCTCATCACACCTGTTTTTAATGCTCACAGTAATAGATCAAACAATACAGTATATATAAGGAAGAGGTTAGTAATTATCTCTACCCTCTGTCTCAATCCTTTGAAGGAATCAGTGTTTGTTAAAGGTCTGTGGTATCCTTCCACATCTTTTTTTTTTTTCTAAAGAAAACCCTTATGCAAACATATATAGTTTTTTTGGTTTGTTTTGCTGTACAAAATAGGATCACACTATAGGTATTATTCTACAACTTGCTCTTTTCATTTATAATATATCAGAACTATCTTTCCAGGACAAAACACACTCCAAAATATGGATATGCCATATTTTATTCAAGTATCCCCCATTAAATCGACTTTATTCTGCTTGTCTCCTATTTTTTACTATTGCAAAAATACGGCAAGAAATGTCTTTGAATGCATAAACATATGAACTAATGTATATGTTGAAAAGATTGCTGGCCTCAAAGACTGTGTACACTTAATACTTTAATAAACTCTACCAGATCACTTTCTAGATGTATGCAGTATTTCATTTCCCCACCATCCGGCCCTCATACGACAGCATATTTCCCCATATCTCATCAGCATTAGATATTACTCATCTTTTCAATTTTTTGTCAAATTAATGTACAAAACAGTTATAACTCACTATGGTTTAGTACGTATTACCCTAACTGCTTATGAGTCAGAGCACTTTTTATATGTTTATTTGCCATATTCATTTCTTGTTTTATGAATTTTGTCTTCAAATTCTACTGCAGCCTGGTTTCCTAAAAAGTAGAGTTAGAGGTGAAACTTAAGTGCTATTTCTTTGTTTGGAGATGTGATATCAGTGGTCTGAGTGAGGGGGAAGCAAAGTGAAGCAAAAAAAGATGAATGGTGTATCACTAAGCTCGGCCGTGTTTCATGAAGAACCCAGCTAGTTCTCCAGCATATAATAGGTCTCTGGACAGAACAAACACCAGAATTTGGAAGAATCCATTGGAGAGGGGGATGAAGAGGGAATTTATCTGCCAGCTCTCTCCTCCCTTGTTTTGAAATTTGATCACAACTCCACAGAACTTATTTCCCCCCTCCTTCTGCCTATCCTTGTTAGCAGCCACTAGGGGAAGTCAGAGTTTAGGCCTTGCCAGAGCTGTACTTCATACAACTCAGAAAGCCACTGAGGATATCTTCTTTGAGTTTTGGTTTAAAGATAACAAAGCACAGTAGTAGGTAAGAGTTCAGAGCTCGGGCACTGGAGCCAAACTGTCTGGTTTAAATCCCAGCTAAGGGCTTCCCTGGTGGCGCAGTGGTTAAGAATCCGCCTGCCAATGTAGGGGACACGGGTTTGAGCCCTGTCCGGGAAGATCCCACATGCTGTGAAGCAACTAAGCCCACGCGCCACAGCTACTGAGCCTGCGCTCTAGAGCCCGTGAGCCATAACTGCTGAGCCCGCGTGCCACAACTACTGAGCCCACGTGCCACAACTACTGAGCCCACGTGCCACAACTACTGAAGCCCGCGCGCCTAGAGCCCGTGCTCCACAACAAGAGAAGCCACTGCAGTGAGAAGCCCGCGCACCGCAATGAAGAGTAGCCCCCGCTCGCCGCAACCAAATAAAGCCTGCGCACCGCAAAAAAGACCCAACACAGCCAAAAATAAAAATAAAAAATAAATAAATTTAAATCCCAGCTAAAACATGTACTAGTTACATGACCTTGGACAAGTTACTCAAGATTTCCGTGATTTGGTTTTCTTCTCTGTAATAGCTTCATAAGACTGCAGTAAGGATTAGTTAATCCTTATGAAGCATTTAAAACAGTGCCTGGCACACAGTAAGTACTCTTTGCGAGTTACGTTAAATAAATAAATGCTACCTTTGGAAAATGAATTAAGCATCTTACCTTAAAAAAAAAATCTTCTGGAATATAATGAACAATTCTGATTGAAGAATTAGAGAGAATTCAGCTATAAAATCGTGAATGCCTGGTCCTTTTAAAAATAGCAACTTTTAAACAATTTTTCTAATTTCAGTTATTGGTCTATGGAAGCTTTCTACCTCTCCTTGAGTCAAATTTATTAATTTATTTTTGTTATAAAATCATACATTTTCAGGACTTCCCTGGTGGTCCAGTGGCTAAGACTCCATGCTCCCAATGCAGGGGGCCTGGGTTCGATCCCTGGCCACACCGTAAGGCATGCGGGATCTTAGTTCCCCAACCAGGGATGGAACCCACGCCCCCTGCAATGGAAGCGCGGAGTCTTAACCACTGGACCGCCAGGGGAGTCCCAGGAGCTGCAACCTTTCTGAGGTCCACTTCCACAAGCAAATTTCAGGTTTTTTTCCAGGTAAAGTTCTGTATATATCGTAATGTTTATGGATTCCCCAACCATTTAATACACGTGTAAAAACTGTGCTAGCATTTTAACGAGTGTCCTATCTTTATTTTTTACGTATCACCAGCAAAGTTGCTTGGTTTTTGTTGTTTGGACAAAGTTTTTGAGTATTGCGTCCCTATTTTCCCCATATGTCCTATGGTTTTAACTGTGTGATTCTGCACAGTGCAGTGATTTTAAAAAACGTATGTTGTGTTATAGCAGAATTAGGTGGTTACAAATATAATGTGGTTGTATCTGTTTTCTTATGCTTAATAGCATCTGCCTTTTATTTTTATAGTTTTCCTTAATGACACGTGCTAGGAATTTATCTATTTTATCAGTACTTCCTAAAACCCAGCTTTTGGTTTTATTTGCTGTCTTTTTGTCTTCCCTATCTCTAATTTCAGTATTTATTTTTATAATTCTCTCTTCCAACCTTCTTTTGGTTTATTTTTATCACTTGTTCATAAATTAAACTGAATGCCTGGTTCACATGTATACATCTTTATTTTAAAGTAGTAATATTTTAAGGTAAAATTGTCTAAATATAGATTTGACTGTATTCCATAGGTTTTGATACAAAGTTGCTTGCTTTTAAAACAATTTCTATATTGTTTTATGAATTACAGAAATATATCACTTATATATTCATTTCCTCTTTAAATTAGGAGTTACTTAGAAAAAACTCTTAATTATAAGCAGTTACATTTATGCCTATTTTTTGTTAATTTCTAGTTTTATTAGCTTATATTCAGTAAACATATAACATTTTTACTTTTTAGAATTTAGTTAAGATTTTTCTTTGTGGTCAAGATTAACGATTTTATAAGTGTTCTGTAGATGAGAAAAAAATGTATTTCATCCAAAGTTCTAGACCTATTTGTATATCCGTCCAATGAAACTTGATGATAATTTTCAAATAGTGTATATTTTTCCTTATTTTTTGTCTATTTGAATTTCAAATTCAGAAATAACTGCACTAGAGAATTGTGCTTTATTTTTAATATTTAATTTCTGATTATAGAAGTAATATGCTTACTATAAACAAAAACTATGGAACAATATCAAGAAGGGAATTTAAATTGTCTATATCTCTACCAAATAGTGATAAATACTGTTAATATTTTGATTATTTTGCTCTTCAATCTTTGCCCTGGTATACATAAGAACACAACTGGAATAGTAGTACTATTGAAGCATTTCCCATGTTATTAAATATTCTTTGAAAACATAAGTTTAATGGCTACATAATATTCCACTGGAAGGCTATATAAGATTTTAACTAATTAGTCCCTGACCATAACGTTTCTAAAACACCAGTTCTTATTACTATAAAAAATTGAGATTATCTTTATAAATAATCTTTGTCTGTTTTTATGATGGTTTTCTTTGGATGGTTTTCTAGAAATGGAATTATTGATATAAAGGTACAAATAGTTCTAAAGCTCTCATTGCATATCACCAATACTTTTTCTAAATAGTTTGTGTCAATTTATGTCCCCTCTATCAGTGTACGAGAGCCTATTTTATTCAATTCTAGCCAATTTGTAATTCTAAATTTGCTATTCCTTAGCTAAAAATAGAATTAAAAAACTTTAACACTTTAAAATGTTTACTAGCCCTTAATATTTCCTCTTTTGTGACTTTTTCTGCTATCTACAGGATTTTAGTGTTTTTATCTATTTGTATATGCTTATCACAGATTGAGCATAGTATCCTTTATCATATTTTAAGCAACTATTTGTTGTTTTCATTTAAATTGTATTCAAGCAGCTTTTTCAGAGTGAGAAATTTTGAATTTTATGTAATCAAATATGATATTTTCCTTTGTGATCTCCAGTTTTAAGCTTACATGTTCTTCCTGATAGAGACTGTTTATAAATGCCCAGTTTGTTTACTTCCAGCTTTTTGTTTTTCTTTTTTAAAGCTTTACTTTGTACATTTAAAGGTGCTTTAAGCTCCTGGAATTTATTTTGGTATAGGACATGAAGTGAAGATTAAAATTCAAAATTGATCTTCTTCTTAAGAGAAAACCAACTGCTTCAGCACTATTTATTTAAAAACTTTTCCCATCCACAACTAATTTCTAATGTCTTCTTTACCATATATTATGTTCTTACATATAATGGGTCTCTTCGGTAGTTATCTAACTCTGCTCTATCGATCTGCTATTCTATTCTTGCGTCAAAATAAAAATGACTTAGTTACTGCAGGTACAAAATATGTGTTAAAAAAAATATATGTGTTAACACAGAAGCTATGTGTGTCCTAATTTCTCTTCTTAAAAAAATGTAGCTAGGTGATCATTATAATAACCTTTTTTGTGACAAAAAGAAAGATCACATGAAGAATTTTGATTGGAATTGCACTAAATCTCTAAATACAGGAAGAACTGACATTTAAAAGTCTTCTTCACTTTATAATTTTCTTCAGCAAAGTTTCACATATTTCTTTTTGAGATCATATTTAGATTTTTGTTAATTTCTGTGAGTGGGATTGTTTTTTCATTCCTCGGTAAACTGAGTAAAAAAAAAAAAGACAGATTTATGATTGCTGTTTTTGGACTAAAACTGAAAAATAGTGATATCACAGTTCCTGGGAGACACTACTGACCCACTAAAAGTCTTGATTTGTGGCAGCTACAGTGACATGATCAATACAGGAGAGGGTACAAGGTTACATGGGACATTTAACACAACTGTAACTGCCAAGGCAGAATGAAGCACCATTCCATTCCTAAGATTTAGAAGGAAAGGAAGAAGGCATGTTTCAGATCAAATTAAGGAAAGATAAGAAAAGAGAAAACAACTGGCAAGACTGGTTATGTCCCAATGTTAAGGGCCGTTATTGATGGAGCTTTGGACTGGGGGTTGCAGCAGAAAACAAAAATGGAGTAATGCTACTAAGCTTCTTCATACATTTTTCAACACTTTTCTACTACTCCTCGTCTCTTTGAATTCCTATGAAAACCAGGTCCTGCAGAATAAGTCAATCAGATGGTAGTATTCCTTTATTTGGGCAACATCGTACTGAAAGGAAAAGTTGCCAATATGCCCTGTCATTAAAGAATGTCAACAAGGCCTGTGCTTGTGTACACACATGCCGTTCTCGACCCTCTCAAGGCACGTTTCACAAGAACGATGATTATTTCCTATGGGTTTATAAAAACTCCTCTGTCAAGTAGATACCAGGGCTCTTGTTTGGTAACAGAGGTCACCTTCACCTGAGTCAAGTTGTTCCTCAGCTTTTTGTCAGTCTAAGAAAGAGGTCAACAGGCAGTACTTTATGTTTTCACTCAAATGAAAGGTATGTTTGGGCTTTTTTTCTGGTCATCCTTAGACTCCTACACATCACAAGTTCCAGGGATGTCCTGGATTCTTCTGGGAAATGCAGGAAGTAATGGAACAGCAGACTAGGATCCAGAGTGCCATGCTGCAGCTTCTGGTTCCATCCAGGGACCAGGCAGGCATGACAGGAGCACAGTATGGCCCAGGTGCTGGAAGAAATTAAAGTATCCGCACCGCTTCAAAGACACCCTAATTTTGTGTGAATGTCAAGGCAGCAGCCCTCACCCTAGACCAAGTATATTTCCTGACCAGTTTTCTTTCTTTCTTCCTCCCTCCCTCTCTCTCTTTCTTTTCTTACAAAGTGATGTTCAACCACTGCAAAATATAAGAACTTTTGAACAATCAATATTAATTAAATTAGCAAGCAAGGAGCTTGCCTCCTCTGCTGTTCCCATGGTTATCCTGACTCTGTCTGAGTTTACAGTAAGGGAATGCTACACAGCTCTAAGCACGGCCCACCTGCTCACTTATCAAGCTTCAGTGAAATAGATCCTGAAGAATTCTAATAATAGAACCATGGTATCTTCCACATTAAAAATATATATAAATATAAAGTTTCTTGCTTTAGTTGAAAGTTTGCCAATGAGCTCTTATTTCTTAAAATATAGCACTACTTGAGGGAGTAGAAATGTCTAAAATCAGATAATTTGCTACTGAGTCTGTTGTGTTTGTTGCATATCAGAACATATAAATTGATTTAATGCTTGATAAATCTAATTATTATAAGGAAAACTGAATCAGAGTCTCTGTATAGGTTTTCCTCTTCCACAGGGGGAAAAAAAAAGTCAAACCAACAGCAAGGTCATACGAAAAATAAACAGGAACTCTTAACTCAGCCCAAACGTGATGAAAAATGAAGGGAGGAATGTCATCAGCTTAACTACCCAGCAAAAGTGTCACAAAGTACACAGCTCTGAGGTACTCCTCTATGTGTGCCTAGGCAAAGCCATTACTGAGGAGAGGAAATATATGAAAAGTTTCTTGAACACATAGGTACTACATTTCTGGTTGGGAACAGAGGTGTCTTCTTCCTGCATCTGCCTTCATAAAGTAGAAATTGATCTAAAGCCAGAATCGTGTTGGGAAGCTCCATATTGGTAAAATTCTCATTTTACATTTCCATGTAAAATCCATTTCTGCTTCTGCTTTAAAAATGTTCAGAACATTGTCAAATATATTACTTAGTACCTCAATTATTAATTTACATGAGGGTGACTGACATTTTTTATTGTGGTAAAAATACGTAATATTGAATTTACCATCTTAACCATTTTTAAGTGTACAGTGGTGTAAAGTATATTCACACTGTTGCACAATGTATCTCTAGGAACTTTTTATGAAACTGAAACTCTATACCCATTAAACACTAATTTCCAGCCCTCCCCCAGCCCTTGGTAACCATCTTTTTTTTTTTTATTTTATGATTTTGACTACTTTAGATACTCCACATGAGGACCATCATACAATATTTGTCTCTTTTTTTTTTGTGGTACGCGGGCCTCTCACTGTTGTGGCTTCTCCCGTTGCGGAGCACAGGCTCCGGACGCACAGGCTCAGCGGCCATGGCTCACGGGCTCAGCCGCTCCGCGGCATGTGGGATCTTCCCGGACTGGGGCACGAACCCGTGTCCCCTGCATCGGCAGGCGGACTCCCAACCACTGCGCCACCAGGGAAGCCCCAATATTTGTCTTTTTGTAACTGGCTGATTTCATAAAGCAAAATGCCCTTTCAGAAAGCTTATTTCATCAATGTTGTAGCATGTGTCAGAATTTCCTTCCTTTTTAAGACTGAATAATATTCTATGTATTTACCACATTAAAAAAAATCTATTCATCTGTCAAGAGACATTACACAACACTGTAAAGCAACTATACCCCAATTAAAAAAAAAAAAGAGAGAGAGAGACATTAGGGTTGCTTTCACCTCTTGGCTATTGTGAATAATGCTGCCATGAACATGGGTGTATAAATCTCTCTTCCAGATCCTGCTCTGAATTATTTTGGGTATATATATTCATAAGCGGGACTGCTGGATCATATGGTAATTCTATTTTTAATCTTTTAAGGAACTGCCATACATAAGAAGGTGATTGACTATAAATTCAGTATTAGAAAATTCTTAACTACCCTTATAACTGCCTTCTTTTTTATTACCCAGTTTCATGATTAACAGTGTCTCCTTGTTGCCTTGGCTACCAGGTGGTTCAGAATCAAATTCAAGTCTTAATCATACAAACTGTGCTAGTCCTTATAATCTGCACACTTGTGTTACTCTGTATGTTTCACTCAGGCTCTTTTGGTTGCTGGGAACTCAAGCCAGTAAAGAAGAGAGGATTTACTGTAAAGAGACGGGAAGCGGTGGCCACTGAAACCACGCTGCCACTTCTGTCTCTCTCTTGCAGGCTCAGGGCCTCTCTCCTGTTATCTCTGTTTTTTTCTGCTATCTTTTCTCAACCAACCAGTCCCATCCAACAACTCAGCTTCTGTTCCCTCATAATTGGAGCTTGCATGTGGCCATCACCGCCCCTCTGGCCCCTCTCTACGTGACCTTTCAGCTTTACCTTCATCCACTGGCTTGCTCTCTTAGTACCTCCAGGTTCAAATTCAAGGCAGGAATCTGACCAGCCTAATTATCTTTTCTCACTAGGACCCTAGCCAGCCCATATGAAGCCCCTAGCCAGCCTCTGGGCTAAGCATCCACTGTAGGAGGTCACTACTCTGCGGAAGGAGGAGCGAAGGAGTCTGCATCTCATCCATGGGGTTCTCATTTGGCCTTTTTCTACCAATATGTCTTGCTCTCTCTTTGGATTTGCTTTCGATATGTGCTTTATTTTTCCTTTCTGCACAAGAACCAAAAAATTCAAATCCCAGAAGGATGATGCTAAGAAAGAACCTCGAAGATTCTCATGTTCTTACTTATGGCTGTCTCCACACTTTACCAATCAGTGGCCTGCAATTTGTACCTCTTAGTTGTCTTTTTGTTTAATCAGCAGTTCTCAAACTTTCGGGTCTCTAGTTTCCTTTACTCTTAAAAATTATTGAGAACCCCTGGGTTGGATCTATTGATATTCATCATATTTGAAATTAAAACAGAGAAAATTGTAGACTATTAATTCATTAAAATAACAATATTAAATTTATTACATGGTAATATAAATAACATACTTTATGAAAATATCTATATTGTGCAGAACAAAAAATTAAGTGGAAAGAGTGGCATTGTTTTCCATTTTTGCAAATCTCATTAATAGAAGATATTTGGCTCTTCGTCTCTGCTTCTGGAGAAAATGGAAAAAAAGAAAGGCAAATAGCATCTTAGTATTATTATGATAACAGCTTTGACCTCACGGATCACAGTTTGAGAACAACTGGGTAAGTGACTGACCTGACTTTTGGTTTTGATTAACCTTCACTCAGATTCTGCCAATTTGCCTGGAGAGTTGAGTTATTCTTGTTTGTTTTTAAATTATGAAAAGAGGCTTCGCTGGCTACCAAACGATGGAACATTGTCTCCACCCAGGAACTGGGAGGGTAGGAGCCTTTTCCCCCTTCCATGAAATGCCTAATGGCCCTAATCTTTTCTAACTACATGCATTTTAAGAAGTGGGGAGAAGGAATGCTTTAGCTGCAAACCCCCAGCCTCAGGTCTAAACTTTGTAAGAAACCCTTAGTCATATTTCTAAGAAGACTAACATGTTACATTACTTGGAAGCCTCTGAACCAAGAGAAAAGATAATTGGGGTTTGTGTAGCAACAGCAGCTGTTGGCCTCTCTAGATTCAAAATATCACCTACAAAGAAACAAATTCAGGTTTACAAATACTTTTGAAAAATTCTCCTTCAGATACAGGTTTAGACACAAAACACAATTTCAAGGTTTTTCCTCACATAAACACACGTCTACCTACTCTCTCTCTAGGCTTGCCTGGGTGCTTAATTGTTTACCTGTCCTCACCTTTCTTTACATCAACAGTAACATGTTTTTGTGCTTTCCTACCCCTAGTCCTTCAGCACCGAATGCAGGTAACCAGATGCAGTTAGTTTTTCAATAATATCTCTCCCAAGAGGATGGAAGGGAGCGAGAGGGTAAAAGGCAAAAGATACACAAGTTTAGATGTGAGCACTTCCATGGCTGCCTCTGGCAAATTTCAGAATCTTAAAGACAAATGCTCTTGGAAGTCATTCAGTGAATAAGGAATATCCTGCTCAAGGCCAGAATATGAAGCCAGAACACTGATGTATCCCACAAAGTCGCTGAAGTATTCTGCGTCCCCATTACGTTGCACAGATAGTGAAAGAGACTGAATACCGTAAAAACATCCACACACAATAAAAATTCTGCCATAATATTAACAGCAAATTACATGGGAGATCAGTTTACATAAAGGCTAGTTGTTCATACTTACTTTTTAAACAAAAAAAGGCTCAAAACTTTTGACAAAATTGTTCTGAACATAAAAGTTGCCTGCTGAAATTGAAAACTGCTTATAGGTGATGTCATGAAGTTTAGTGCAATAGCCAAGGCTGGAAACTACTGTTCCTACTTATGAAAGCAGCTGGTGAAAGAAGTTTGGATCTTTGGTTGTTAAGTTTTGGATTTCTTGAAATTTTAGAGTTTGTAAGGGGTCCTAGCACAATAACTCATTCTTTAGATTAAACTGAAGTCCAGAGATACTAAGGGACTTATTCAAGGTCACAGGTGTACTTGATTGCACAACCCAGGTTTGAAACTTGGGTCTATCTCTTGAATTTTTTATCTACTGATCTTTTAACTCACACAAACCTCAAAGAGGCTCTTCAAAAGGGGACTGAAACCAGGTGAATGTCTCACTGAATTTCTATGAGCAAAGGAAAATATTACAGGGCAAATTCTGAAATCAATCCACTCTTCAGAGAATCTGGATGACAATACAATATACAGCAGACATGAAAGAAAGATAAGTACCAAGTACCACTAATACCTCCTTCATCATCCCTGTTTCCCAAGTCTGACACCTTGAAGCAGGACCAAGCAGTATGTCATGGGCACTGACCAGTCAGGACCCAGGCTGGCTGTAGACAGGAGCAATGTTGTAAACTGGATCAAAACGAGTTTGGCCTGGGAGTAATCCTCACCAATTACCCTTTCTCTCCACTCAATTTCTCCTACACATTTAGTCATCAGATTCTTACCATCCTTCTTGAACCCATGCCCCTGCCAGTGCATTTCCAACTAAATGACATTTGTCCTTGACAGTGCACTAAACATCTCTTACTACCTAGCCTCTGCTGGAGTCTCTCCTTTCCCAAGAAACTGTTCCCTTTCCCCAATCTCCAACACTTTTCAAACCTAACTTTCTAGGTCTGCATTTGTACGATCACCCAGGCAGAATAGATATTTCCTTTGCTGAAGTTCAAGAGACACTATAAACTCTTTTATGATATTGATCAGAATCTGCATTAAATTAGAGCTATCGCTGATCAGATTATTTTATCCTTCCCTATAGATTTTAAGTTGAAAGTAATGGAATTTTTGTTGTCTTACAACAGTATCTCCCACAGGTCCAACATTTTTCCCATTATACCACGTATGAAAGCTAATAAATATTTTAAAATAAAGGAATAATCACTTCTTGTTTTTATAAAAGAGAAATATGTCAAGATTTTAATTGTACTAATATTATAAACACTCCTGCCTCAGGTTCTTTGCACTGGCTGTGCCTCTCTTTTAACACTGTTTTCCCAGGGACCTCCCTGGTGGTCCAGTGGTTAAGAATCCATCTTGCAATGCAGGGGACGCCGGTTTAATCCCTGGTAGGGGAACTAATATCCCACATGCCACAGGGCAACTAAGTCCGCGCGCCGCAACTACTGAGCCCGAGCGCCACAACTAGAGAGCCCGCATGCCACAACTACAGAGGCCACGTGTTCTGGAGCCCACGCACCACAACTAGAGAGAAGCCCATGCACTGCAATGAAGAGTCCACGCCACAACAAAAGATCTTGCATGCCACAACTAAGACCCGATGCAGCCAAAAATAAATAAATAAAAATTTTTTAAAAGTATACAGAAGACAGGGGCTTCCCTGGTGGCGCAGTGGTTGAGAGTCCGCTTGCCGATGCAGGGGACACGGGTTCGTGCCCCGGTCCGGGAAGATCCCACGTGCCGCGGAGCGGCTGGCCCCGTAAGCCATGGCCGCTGAGCCTGCGTGTCCGGAGCCTGTGCTCCGCAACGGGAGAGGCCACAACAGTGAGAGGCCCACGTACCGCAAAAAAAATATAAAAAAAAAGAAAGTATACAGAAGGCAAAAAAGCATATAAAAAAATAAAATAAACACTGTTTTCCCGGATATCAGTGTGATTCGTTACCCCAAGCTTCAAGTCCTCTGTCCAAAAGATACCTTCTCAATGAGGCCTAACGTGTCCGCCTTTAAAAAAAATCACAATCCATCTCCCTGCCCCACCCTCATATTCCAATCCCCTTCACTCTTCTCTGTTTTCCCCATAGCATCTATTACTTTCTAACATACATGAATTATCGTATTTCATGTTTACTAAATGCAACATACACAAAGAGAGGGATGTTTTTGAGGGGAGAGGGGAGAGTTCATTGATGTGTATCTCAAGCACCTAGAAAACTCCCTGGCACATAGTACCTGCTCAAAATACATGTGTTAAAAGAATTGAATGAAAGCATTAAAATCTCATTTTGGGACTTCCCTGATGGCACAGTAACTGGGAATCCGCCTGCCAGTGCAGGAGACATGGGTTCAAGCCCTGGTCCGGGAAGATCCCACATGCCGTGCAGCTACTGAGCCTGTGTGCCACAGCTGCTGAGCCTGTGCTCTAGAGCCCACGAGCCACAACTGCTGAGCCCATGTGCCACAACTACAGAAGCCTGTGCGCCTAGAGCCTGTGCTCTGCAAAGAGCGGCCACTGCTATGAGAAGCCTGTGCACTACAACCAAGAGTAGCCCCCACTCACCACAACTAGAGAAAAGCCTGTGCGCAACAACAAAGACCCAATGCAGCCAAAAATAAATAAATAAATTTATTTATTTTTTTAAAAATCTCATTTTAAGAATATATTAATTTATATAGTAGCTCTCTATTAATATACTTTTGAAATATGTGAAAATAATACTATATTATAATGCTATACAAACATATTATACGGTATAACATTTCAGTGATGGCTACAGTATATAAGTATGACATACAGTTTATGTTTTCATTTAGAGAAAACACCAGAAAAGGATTAAACGATTTGCTCATCAATAGTAGATGTGGAAGTAGGAACTAGATTTCTCTATTTAGGGTTCAATGCTAGGGTAGGTTTGAATCAAAGTATGTACAATTACCAGGGGGTCAAATTATAAAAGAAAAAAGGAAGAGAGCCTAATTGCTAAGCTATTACTTTTTGTAATCAATGCCCAAAAATGGACAGTATACTCTTTTAACTCACATCTTAGGACTAATCAATGTTTTACTTCCTAAGTCAATAGGAAAACAGAGTGATGTGTTGCTTTTTAATGTTAACAGTCTCTAACCATGGTCTCTGTACTAAAATGTTAAAGTACCTTTTTCTGGATTGAAATTCACAAATTTTCAGCCCTGAACATTATTCAAACCAATAAATATGCAGATAGCAAGTAGTGAGCAAAAGTAGAAAGCAAACATTACATATAGTTAACAGTGCTGTACAATATATAGGAGAGTCAAGAGAGTTGAGTCTCATTACCAAGGAGAAAAATATTTTCTTTTTTCTTTTCTTCTTTCTTTTCTTTCTGTCGTATCTATATGAGATGATGGAGGTTAGCTGAACCTATTGCGGTAACTGTTTCACAGTATATGTAAATCAAACCATCACGTTGTATGCCTTAAACTTACGGAGTGACGTATGTCAATTATTTCTCAATAAGACTGGAAAAAATAACATATAAAATCAGTTTTACTAGCCCAAAATGGTGCTCACAAGAAACAAACTGGCTTAAAAATTATGAGTTTTTAAATATTATCTTTAAACTGAGGTGGCAAATAATTGCATGAAAAATAATACTCTTTAATTTCAGATATACTTATTAACCTTACCAAGAAGTAAATTCAAGTTCATCTTTTCTTGAAATGAACAGAATTTCTGTTATAAAAATAATGATTACCAGTTTTTGAGGACTTTATATAAATTACCTCAGGTAATCCTCACAACGACCCCATGAGGAACGTATTATTATGCCCAATCTACAGTGCATAAATTGAAGTTTCTGTGAAGTTAACCAACTCATCCATCATTATTCAGCTAAAAGATGGTAGGGCTGGAATTCAGAGGCAGTTCTCTCTGGGAGCCAAGTTCATGCCTCAGCCACCAGGAGGGTCTACCCCTGCTATAGGAAGGCAGTGTGTTAACAATGATTTTTCCCACCAACTCTGAGTAAGCTCTACCTGATTAAGGGAGGGAAAAGAATGAAAACACTGGCTTCCTCCATATCAGAGAGCTGGTGGGAAACGAGGGCTTCTGTAAGGATGACTAGAAAACAAGAATGCAAGTGAAAGGAGAAAGAGCTTCTGGATGAAAACACGCAGGAAACCGGTCTGGTTTTTATTCACCTGGAAACTACTGCTGAGCTTCCAATTCATGCAAGCTCTGGACTGGGTACTGGAAACGGCCACGCACAGAACGTGGCTCCTGCCTTCAAGCTGCTTGGGCTAACAGAGGTCAAGAAAACAAGGGAATCAGCACTGACTAAATCTGTCCTATATACCGGGTACTTTTAGGAACTATATATGTGTTATTTAATACACAATCATATAGATGAAACCTACATGTGAACTAATAATCATCACGTAAATTCTGAAGTAGACATTTGAACTAAATGATAGAGAACTCTTAAGAAGAGCCTTTGGCGCAGTGGTTAAGAATCCGCCTGCCAATGTAGGGGACACGGGTTCGAGCCCTGGTCCGGGAAGATCCCACATGCCGCGGAGCAACTAAGACCGTGCGCCATAACTACTGAGCCTGCGCTCTAGAGCCCACGAACCACAACTACTGAGCCCACGTGCTACAACTACTGAAGCCCGGGTGCCTAGAGCCCGCAATGAGAAGGGCGTGCACCACAACGAAGAGTAGCCGCCGCTCGCTGCAACTAGAGAAAGCCCACACACGGCAATGAAGACGCAACACCACCAAAAATAAATAAATTAATTAAAAAAAAAACTTCAAAAAAAAAAGAAGAAGAAGGGCCTTTGGCGACTTCCCTGACAGTCCAGTGGTAAGACTTCCGGCTTCCACTGCAGGGGCCGTGGGTTCGATCCCTGGTTGGGGAACTAAGATTCTGCATGCTGCACAGCGTGACCAAAACAAAACAAACAAAACCAAATTGAGGATGTGTACGTGTGTGTTATAAGTTTAAAAAAAAAAAGAAGAAGAAGAGCCTTTGAACCCCATACCCTGGAGGCAGGGCGACCTTCTCAGAAGAATGTGTTTGGGGTTTTAGGCTAATTCTTAAAGGTGGGAGAGGAGTTTCTCAGGGCAGGAGGTCAGTAAGGGATAACACCTCTTTTTTAGCAAGGGGACCCCACGTACAAGGGCAAGCAATAAACCTGATATTTGGGTAGGAGAGTTGCGATATATAGGGCTGACAAAGTGGGCAGGAATCAAGGAATTTGGACTTTATCCTTCTGGAAGTTATGGAGAGTTTATACCCAGAGGAGTGGCCTAATTACACTAGAATTTTGGACATCTGATGGCAGAGTAGCCGGGGGCCGAGACAAGAGACAGGAGGACCAGTCTGGAGTTTATTGCAACAGTCCAAGCAAATGCTGCGGCAGACAGAAACCTGCAAAGTCCTCGTGAAAGGAGACAAAAGGGGAGAGTCCGGAAGCAGCTCTGAGATACTCAGGCCAGGGCAGTATTGCTGTGAGGTTTGGGGGAAAATCTGGATCTACTCTAACTCCTGTTTCTGGTTGGGTCTACTTGGTGATGCCATTTACTGAAGGAATAAGGAGAAAGAGCATATATTGGGGACAAGAGAATTATTTCTAGTTAGAATATGCTAAATCAGAGGTGTCCTGGAGACTCCCAGGTGGGAGGAATGCCAAGTAAGCAGCTGGAGTCTGAGTTCAGGCTCTGGAGGACAGAATGGGCCACAGCCTTGAAAGCTGTCGGTGTAGAATAATTACAGGAGAAGATCACGAACAAAGAGTATACAGCACAAGGTAGAACCCTAGAGAGCATCAGGCATCTAAGGCTCTGCCAGAGAAGGAAGAGCTGGTGGGAAAGTCTGGAGAGAGTTCAGGGTTCACAGCACCCCACTAATTAACCAGCCACCACTCACCAAACAGCAGGCACCCTTCTAGGTCCTTTCTCTCCCATCCACGACAGATAAGCTTCAGGAGGAAAAACCTGCCCTATTGTTTTGACTGCTCTCCAACAGAGCAAACCAGTTGGGCCTGAGTGATTGCAGCCAATGGAAAAGCTGTGCTGTTTGTTCTATGTGGGAATACAGTTAGCAGTCTTTTTGCAACTGTGTAAATTGCTTCAGTGAGCTTATGGTCTAATACTGATGTTTTTTTCCTACACCAAATGATTATTTATAAAAATGTAACATTTGCTGGTAACTGAGAGCAGAGTCATCCTCCCTCTCTAAGGAGGCGAAACTGGAGATGAGTTGATTGTGGCGCCTACTACATTCAAGATGTGGTGCTGGAGGAGCGGTAAATAAATGGGGAGGGGCATCCACTTTGGAAACAAAAACCCCTCTGGGTTACCACCGCCCTGAGTCAGCAGCATCCAACCACAGTGAAACTAAGAAACACAAGCCCAGCAGTGAACACCAGCATTGCACCCCAGGGACCAGGGCATACCTAATGCTACTCCCCTCTCTGCTACCATAAGCTTCTAGCCGGCAAGGGGGTAGCCTGCTTCCAAGGCTCTCAGATTAAAGAGTAGGTGTAGTAACACCAGGTGGTGGCAATCCAGCAACCGTAGGGGCTATAAAAGAATAACTGCTTCCTTCACACATGTTGGCTCTAGTGAGTTCTCAAGCTTTATTGCAAAGGAATAAATGTCAGATGGTTCTTTTAATTTCTTAAAAAAAAATTTTTGTTTTAACATCTTTATTGGAGTATAACTGCTTTACAATGGTGTGTTAGTTTCTGCTGTATAACAAAGTGAATCAGCTATACGTATACATACATCCCCATATCTCCTCCCTCTTGCATCTCCCTCCCACCCTCCCTATCCCACCCCTCCAGGTGGTCACAAAGCACCGAGCTGATCTCCCTGTGCTATGTGGCTGCTTCCCACTAGCTATCTGTTTTACATTTGGTAGTGTATATATGTCAGTGCCACTCTCTCACTTCGTCCCAGCTTACCCTTCCCCCTCCCTGTGTCCTCAAGTCCATTCTCTACATCTGCGTCTTTATTCCTGTCCTGTCCCTAGGTCCTTCAGAACCATTTTTTTTTTTAGATTCCATACATATGTGTTAGCATATGGTATTTGTTTTTCTCTTTCTGACTTCACTCTGTAGGACAGTCTCTAGGTCCATCCACCTCACTACAAATGCTGCCCTCAGGGTACTCTGGGAGGAATGCCTTAAAGGTAATTGACATGGAAATGCCACCTCAGCCCCTCTGGGCTCTGAACCTTGCCATCTACAAGACAGTGACATGAGAACCGTGGTCGGGCTCTATAGTCTGTATAAGAGATTAACTCAAAATAAAAACTAGCAAAATATGTGTGCACACAGAGAATATTATTCTCACACGTCTAGATGGAAATGGTTAATAGAAGATTTGTGACACAAGACCGATTCCTAGTGTTGAAAGAATACTTGCAGGACCATAGATAGCTCTCTGGACATTCTGGCCTATAAAACTCAGATTCCCAAATGAACAGAAAGTGGTAGAGCTCTCGATGGCTGGTAACCCACTGGGGTTAGTCAGTCCCCTGGAGGACTCCAGTCAGTCCACTGGAGGAAGAGTGACTCTTGTGATGAAAAATTTGCTACATCCTCTCCAATCTTTAGGGTCCTCTCAAAGCTCAACCTTTTCCTGAGGGTGATGAATGGTAATAACTTGGATAATAAACTTTTTTTGCAGAAAAAAATAGTATTTGATAGCCCGTGTTTTACAAATCAGTGGTGAATTACTGTAATGATGCAGCAAAGATGCAAGACGGAACCAGAAGTAAGTTGAAGCATCCTAAGGAGTGTTCCATCACTAAGACATTTCCTCCCCTGGTAACTGGCCTGCGAAAGCCACACGACAGAGGTTTTAACCAAAGCTTCCTAGTTCCTGCCGACGGAAGATGCTGCTGCTCCTGGTGACAGTAATGTTGATAAGAAGCTAATGTTGATGGGGCACTTGACGCATACCAGCACTGTCCTAAGAGCTTTATGTGTATGTCATGCAATCCTCATCACAACCCTGTAAAATGGATACAATTATTATCCCTATTTTACAGTAAGGAAACTGGGGCACTGAGAGTAAAGCAACTAGCCCAGGGTGACACAACTTGTGGGTACACAACTGTGATCTGACTTTAGCAGTCTGATTTCAGACTTAACCTCTTACATATTGTCTTGACCTCTATATATTGTCAACCTGATAGACTATATCTATTCATTCACTCACTCATTAATTCATTCTATAAATATATGCAGAGCACTTCTAATTCATGGGCACTGCATTGGATGCTAGGAATGTAAGAGAGTCAAGCGGACATAGCTGCCGCCTTGAAGAGCTTATGCTGGACACATGCAATAATCAAATAATCACAGGAAAGACATAAAATACGAACTATGACAACTGCTACAGAGGAGGGGCGCTCAATGCTATGAACACTTATAATCTGGGGACACGAACTGCCAGAAGATCAGGGAAGACGTCCCCAAGGAAAGGAAAAGTAAACTGAGATCTGGAGGATGAGAGTTAAGTAGGCGAAGAGAAAGGAAGCACACTCCAGGCAGAGGCCCTGGGAACGGAGGGAACAAGGTGGGCATAAGGAACTGAGAGTGGCAGCTAAGACTGGAACTCAGGGAGGAAGGGCACTGCGGAAAGCACGGCTGTGGAGGACAGGGCCAGACCCAGCAGGGTCACATAGGCCATGGGAAGAATTCTGGCCTGTGTGCTAAGAGCAAAGGGAAGCCTGAGAGAGGTCTGGCAGAGGATATGTCGAGATAAAATGTGTATTCTGAAAAGATCCTTCTATAGCTCCAATATGGAAAACAGAGTGGAAGAGGCAGCGCAGATGTGGGATGACCAGTGAAGGGGGCGGGGTCCGAGGAGACGACAGAGCAGGATAATGACGATGGTGGTGGTGGTGATGGTGACGATGACGATGATGATGATGAAGAGAGAGGGGAGCTGAGAGGTATTTAGGGGGCAAAAATCCATAAATAATGGACTGGACAGAGTTGAGGGTAAAGGAGGAAAGTAACTCCAAAGAGCCCTGGCTCGTGCCACAGGATGGTCAGTGGTTATAGTCACGTAAACAGGGGACACTGAGAAAGACCAGGTGAGGAAAAGACCAGGGGAGGAAAAGGAGTCTGATTTTAGACCTGATGAATTTGAGGTTCTTCTGAGACATTCAACAGAAAATATTAAGAAGGAAGTTGGAATTTCAGAGAAAAGGTCTGGACAAAGCTTAAAAGTTGAGAGTTATGATCACATGGGCAGCAAATGCAGCCATGACACTGGCGAGGCTGCCCAAAGAGAGGAGAAGCGGGGGCCTAGGAGGGCAAATGTTGAGAAACTCCAACACTGAACCAAAGCTGGTCCGAGGACATCCTGTGATGGAAACAGAGACAAAACAGCCAGGGAACAGGAGGAAAGCCAGCGGAGTACTGTGTCGTGGATAGACATGAAGGGAGTATTTCAGGAGGAAACAGCAGAGCTGAGTGCTGCTGGGAGGTCAAACATGATGAGGACCTAAACATGTCAGTGGTACAGATGCATGTGGAGAGCTTTTATAATCACAGCCAGAGCTGTTTGGACAGATTGATGGGACTGGAGGCCAGATGGCAGTGGTTTCAGTAAAGAGGGGAAGGAGGAAATGTAGACAGCAACTACGAACAAGTCTTTGGAGGGCTTCCCTGGTGGCTCAGTGGTTGAGAGTCCGCCTGCCGATGCAGGGGACACGGGTTCGTGCCCCGGTCCGGGAAGATCCCACATGCCGCGGAGCGGCTGGGCCCGTGAGCCATGGCCGCTGAGCCTGGGTGTCCGGAGCCTGTGCTCCGCAACAGGAGAGGCCACAACAGCGAGAGGCCCGCGTACCGCAGAAAAAAAAAAAGACAAGTCTTTGGAGATGTTTGATAATGAGAGAAGAGAGAGAGACTACTGGGTGAACAGGGAAGAGAGTTGTTTTTAATAAGCAACTTTTGTTTTTAATAAAAAGAAATTTGAGTGTGTTTAAAAGCCAATGGGAAGGATCCAGGGGGAGGGAGAGATTATTAAGGAATAAGACAAAGGGAAAGTAACTTGGAACATAATACGCTCATCAATTCCTAGCTATTGCCTTTCTGAACCATAGATACGCTGCTTGATGTGGCCAAGGTAAGAAGATGACCACCAAAAGAATCTAAAAAAGAAAAGAGTGGATATATGTATATGTATAACTGATTCACTTTGCTGTACACCTGAAACTAACACAACATTGTAAATCAACTATACTCCAATAAAAAGAAGATGACCACCTTCTAAAATAGTAATACAAGGAGTTCCCTGGTGGTCCAGTGATTTAGTGACTCAGAGCTTTCACTGCTGTGGTCCAGGTTCAATCCCTGGTCGGGGAACTAAGATCCTGCAAGCTGCATGGCATGGCTAAAAAAATTTTTTAAATAAATAAAATAGTAATACAATGACCCTAATGAGGCCATCCTTTGTGGCAGATACCTCCTGTAGATATTGTATAAATGATTTCAATCTACCACACACTCTACAGGATCTCCTTAGCACCCAGTTTAAAATATAGGGCAATCTGGGTGTTCCTACCAGTATTCATGCTACAGAATCGGTCTAAAAGGGCGATCAAGAAGTTCTTCAAAAATTCATAATTGTAATGGAGGTGCCACAAAATAACTGGCAGCCAAAGAAAGCCCTTGGCATATGCATTCAGTACTACTTGACCAGGTTTTTAGATAACATTCAGGTACTGAACAAAAGACAACAGGGCTACCTATACAATGACACAATTGGAAGAGACAGGCTTGTCCTTGAGAGGTTCTAAGAAGGTTGGTGACCCACACAAATACTGAAGGGACAACAACTCCCATGATCGCAGTAAGTGTTTTCTTTGACAAAACCACCTTCGATGAATTATACTGTATGAATAAACAGTAAGCAACTGGCATGTCAGCACTCAGGGATTCTTGTTCTGCTAAGCAGAAAAAAAGATATATATATATATATGTAGATATTTAATATTGACATATAAATATTTATACATATTTAAGTTTACTATAACTTATTAGCACAAGCTCAGAAGAGAATGGCCACCTAACAGTCTATAAAAGGAACTCCCCACACTAGAAAGCCCAGGGCCATAGACTGATGAAATGACTCAGAAATGATGGTCTTTTGTGGTAGAAACCATGGGAGAATGAGACAATCATAAGCTAGTGTAAGTACTGAGATTATGTAAGAGTTTAAAAGGAAGCCCTACAGATTCCAGGTCCACATTTCTCTGAACACAAGGCCTCTTGAAACTGTCTTCAAATCCAGCCTCCGTTGACTTCATGGTTAGGCTACTTTTCACGTATGGTACCACATTAGAAATCCTGGGAGGCAGGGAAATTCCAGAAGCAACATCAATTCTTCTCTAAGTACAAAACCTGAAATGTGCCATGATGGTTGACAAACAGGAGCCAGTCGGCTATAGCACTGTTGTCTCCGAGCCAATCAAGGTGAAGGTTTTAACAGGACTTTCCCTCCAGCAGGAGTGGTCCGACTGTACAGTCAGCTTGGGTACAGCTGAAGTGCTTTATTCATAAGTTACTTCTCTTCACTGCAGAACGTGACCTCACCATTTGGGTTCAGTCCCTGTAGGCTCATTATAACTCATAGCAATAAACAACTCATCCAAACCACCTTGTTACATTAAAGGCTCAAATTCTTAAAAAAATATTTTTTTTAGCAATGGCCAGATCCATGGAATAACACAAGCTTCCAATTCATTAGTGACCATCCTAGGGCAATTCCTTGCAACTCGGTTGTCCTAGTTGTGTGAAGAAATCAGCCTGGTGTGATAAGAAAATCTGTCCAGTGATCAAGGAAGTCCTAGTTCTGCCACCACTATCTTGACACGTGACCTACCTAATATATGTCACTTAATCTAGGGGAAGGTGGCATTAGATAGAAAAATTAAGGTCTCCCTTTCAATTTTAATCTTTTCCTATCTCCCCCTCTTTTAATATCTTTAGGTACCTCTTCCCAAAGGCATCATTTTACACATTCACAAAATGGTTTCCTAATCAATTGGTAGGACACTGTTAGGGAAATTCTGTAGATACAATATTATTACCAGTTGTACTGAGTTGAATAGTGTCCTCCCAAAATTCATGTCCACACGGAACCTCAGAATATGACTTTATTTGGAACTAAGGTCTCCGCAGATGTAATTAGTTAAAATGAGATCATACTGGATTAGGGTGAGTCCTTCATCCAGTGATTTATAAGAAGGCCATGTGAAGACAAAGAGACACAGAGAGGAAACCAATGTGAAGATGTGGGCGGGGACCAGAGTGACACATCTACAAGGAAAGGAACTCCAAGGATTTCCATCAGTCCCACAAACGTTCAGGAACACATAACGTTTCTACTTAGGTTTTTTAGTTGCTTTCTTCATGTATCTATGTTATTAATTTCAGGAAGCAGCGTATGGACATCAAAATCTTCTACATGCCCAAACCGGTCATTTAAACACACGATGCACTCTGTAAATGCACACAATAACACTCAACTGTTGAGAGTAATTTTATCCTGCTGGTTAAGTGCCCAACTTTGGTTGTAGCATCTTGATGATGGGAACTGAAATGCCTTCTCTCCTTCCTTTAACAGAACTTTTACAAAACATCTATAGTGGTCCAGGACACAACACTGAAGCATACATGGTCTCTGCCTTCATGTAGTTGACAGTCTAGTGAAGGAGACAGACCCATAAACAAATGAGGCAACAGGAAGGATGGAAAGCCTTTAACAGAGGCAGGAGTGGTTCCTGGCCAGCAGCATGGGGTGAGAAGAAAGCCCAGGCTTCAAGGCACACAGAGTCCCTAGCTTTGCTGAGAGCTGCTTCCTGGCTAAGTGAGCTGGAGAAGCTCGTGAACTCTCTAGGCCTTAGTCTCCTTATCCGAAAAATGTGAGTAATACCACCTACATCATAGAATTACTGTGAAGCTGGAATGAGGGGATGTATGTAAAGCAGAGCGCCTGGTACATAGTAGATGCTCAATAAAGGTTTATTCTCTTTCCTCTTTCATTCCCTTGAATAAACTATATGAACTCTAAGAATATAATAACCACAAGAACTACCAAAACAGTAACAACAAAGCCATACACGGTCAATATCATTTATTTTTATACAATAACCTCTATCCTGAGTGCTAACCATTATACACAGCAATTGTTTCCTCTCATCCCAATCAAACTTCCCATAACACATGTATGAGAGTAATCTACAAAGAACAGAGATTTTATCATTTGGGGCCTTGTTCGAAAAATCTTCAGTGACTATGCATTTATCTTAGCAAGATTTTAATAAAAATTTTGGCACCCTAAGAGTTGTGATGAAGAAGAAAAAATATATTTATAAAGATGAGTATCTTTTTTTTTTCCCCATGCCATTCATTTTGCCTGAAATACCTTTCCTTCCTATCTTTAGCTAATCAAATCCTAGCTCACATCCAGTCTCCATGGAGCTGCCCCAGACCATTCTCTCCTACTCTTATCTGACCTCATTGCCTTGCCAACATCACACTCACTGGGGTGCTGCTACTTTTGCTGTTATTTTTTTACTATGTGTTAGGTATTTCATAACTTCATTTTTCATTTTGCCCCAACTGAATAAGTTCTTTGAGACCAGGAGCCACATGTTAGAATTGAGCATAATCTTCTTCACACAGTTGATATTTATATATTTGTTGGTTGGCTAGAATATATGAGTCATTATGACAGAAAAATCTAAAGTCCTGCTTCAGTATGAATAGCAGTTAGCACAATCTGACTTCTGTCAACATTGAAACAGAAGGCATTTCTGAAAACTCAAACTCAGGGTGAATTAAATTATTGGCATACCTTCTTCCCCTATGGAAGTTAATTCCATTGTGAAAAACATTTTGAATAGCAAAAGAACTGTACCAATAAACTGTTTCAGAATTTAAGCAGGTACTTATTACAACCAGCTATATTAATAATAATAGTGTTTATACTTTAGTCAACAACTTATTTAACAAATTATTCACTGAGTCCCTAATATGCACAAGGTACCACACTAAGATCCACTGAGAGAGGAGATGAACAAAAGACTGGCCAGTTCCTTAATACTCAACAATTTAATGGAGGAGACAGACTTGAAAACTTTTTACAAAACAGATTAAACAAGCAATGTGATATAACTAACCTATTGAGTACTGTGTGTGATTAATTTTAATTTTACTTGGGAGGTCTCAGGACCCACCTGTCGAAAGGAAGGAAGGAAGGAAGGAAAAGAGAGAGAGAGAGAACGAAAAGATAACATGTGAACAAGACCTTGAGAGATAATCGGGACTGTAGACCAAGATGGCAGAAGTGGGTTCTGGGCTACATGATCAGAAAGAACAAAAGTTATAGACATGAAAATATACCACCTTCATTTTTGCTTCTCTCAGTAGGTGATCCAACTTGCTACTTCATGAGAAAAATAAAAGGTCATTCCTCCCTTACATCTCAATACTGTCTCTTTCTTTCCCTACCTTAAAAATTGAAAGTCTCCCCATTCTTTCCCAAAGCTAAATTCTTGAAATCGTCCTGGACCCTGTTGCTGCTCATCTACTATCATATCTTGTTCTAGCACTCACCCTCTCTCTCTCCACTTCCTTCTGTGGCCAAACTTCTGAAAGAGTGGTCTGCATTTGTTACCTCTACTTCATCTTTAAATACAGCACTCAGTTACACAAGGTTAACTGCCTCTTAAATCTCTTTTATTCAGTAAAATAAAGTGAAATAAGGATTTACTTTCCAATTTCCTCCTTTCTGTGTTTCAAAATAAGTTAACCAATAGTATTTCTTCCAAAATGTATTTGCTATATTCAAGGAACAGAAAACTTACAGTCTCTGGAAAGGATTTCTCACATCCAGGAAGTAAACTATTAAACAGCTGAGACTCTGTATAAGCATTTTCAGTAAAGAACCGGTTATTTTTGTAGTGATCAATGAGAATTCGGAACCTTAAACACCCTGTTCTTTCACTGTATCGTTCCCTAACACAGAGCTCTTTACAATTCTTCAGATGAGAATAGGTAGGTTATACAACTCATCTTCTTCAGCAACATAGATGAAATACTTCTAAGGAAATTATTTCATACAAGCCAGGTCCTTAATCTTTTTTAGAAGATCGGGTAACACCGAGCTGACACACCTGGAGAATCCGGTTCCTGATTTAAGTCCTGATTCTCTGGCACTTTCATTTACTAAAGGAATCATGGCTAAGACGCCCCTCTTCTTATTTACAATAAAAGCCAGAACTCTCCATAACTTAGTTCGCTCTCAACTTGCCTTCAAAGCCAAATGTATCGGTACCCACTAACCCCTTACACTGATTTCAAAAATACAGAGAATCACCTATATGCTATACACACATAAGGCTTTCCGCGGACAGTGTTACACATACTAGTGCACGAACTGCTGGGCAATAAATGGATCTCAGCTTATTTTTTCAGATTTTCCTTTGCGGTGAAACTTCAATTCATTGAACAATCCAGTTATCTCCCCTTATCTTTTAAAAACAAGTTTATCGTACGTACACCCCACTTATTAAAAATGGCTCTCCTTAAAGAAGACAAAGGTCTGTATCGTGATCTTCTCTTCCGTCCTCCTAAGGTGCAGGTTTTACAGATCTACAATGCATTAGATCTTATAGGACTTCCATAAATATTTGTCAATGGACTGATTTATATGTAACAATATTGTTAAAAATTTCCATAAAGATCACCAAACAAGTGTTTTGACTAAAGATCAAATAGCAAATGTCAGGCCCACCTCTTCAGACCCCTCAGGGGGGTTGGGTAAAGACTAGAAATGGAGACCCACATTCCATGTACCTAAATACGTAAAAGTTATAAATCAAGTTAAACTATTAAATACGGTCTCTTCCTCCAATCTTGACAAATATACCTTCAACCACCTGGAGGCACAGGTACAAAGTTAGAATTTTTAGACCTCTTGAAGTTCCACACCATAATGTGGTGACACGGGAGGGCCAGCCCACACCCCCTTTCCCATTCCCAGCTCTATCGACACCTTGAGGGGCCTTGCCCACACGTGCGGACACCTACTCACCTCAAACCATTGCCCCTGGGGCACCCTTGAGGCTAAGGGTACATTTATTACTTTTATCCTCCTCTGGATGGACTCAGGGAAAAGGCCCATGCAGGCCCTAGAAGCAGGCCCTAAGCTGTCTGGGAGCAGAAAATTCCAGAGTCAGGTACCCAGAGCATGGAGGTGGGTAGAGTGAGGGCTTAGGCTGGGCACATGCCCCTGGCCCCTCAGATCCCTCATCCTGTGGGGAGGTGTGGCCAGAGGAGGGTCCTCTAATTCCTAGGTCCCAAAGCAGGGTCTCTAAAGGCAATACTGGACAATATACCAAAATGGAGAATTTACCAGATCAGCTGTCTTACTAGTTAATATACTAGTTGAAAATTAATATGCAAAAACATGATTAAGTAGTAAAACCTGAAATTCCAGTCTCTGATCACTTCAGTTCCTTCAAGATCTATAACCGAAGGGTCTACTATTTATCTGGATCTGCCCGACAGACTAAATCTAGATTCTCTGCTTTCTTAACAAATTTGTACAAATTGACAGAATTCTATTCACCTACTAGAGGGTGTTAAGAAGACAGCAAAGAGCAGAAAGAGGAAGGAGGACAACGTCCAGTATCAAAGACGAGATCAGACACGCAGGGTCCAAGAGAGCCATTTCCCTTGTGTTCTGTCACTTGCGTGGGGAATCGTGTGACACCACGATTAACCGTCTGATCAAAGTCCCTAGTATCACAGCTTGCTCTCGCCAGCCCGCAGATCATGTAGTTCCCTCTGTGGCCTGGTAATGCCCCTACTATTCCAGCTGCTGTGAACGTGTAAGCCAAGCTGAATCTCGTCAGCATCTAAGCGGAGACTGATGATAGCTCTCCCTGCACCTCACCAGAATTTGCTGCACTGCAATTTCCACTTAACTTAGCAAGAAAATTAATTTGTTAATTTGAAAAAAAAAAAACCTAATAAATAATTCTCATCACAATACACATATACATACTCCACAGGAAGGGAAGTATTTCAACTGAAAATCTTATTTATGTGTACTTACTGAGATTGTACCATTGTCTAGACCTATGGACAGTCTTCTTGTTTCCGGGTTAAAAGACATGCATGAACATGGAGCTGAAAGAAATGAACATGTTGATGAAATTAACAAAACGATGATTCTCATGGATTCAGGAGTGACTAGCTCAAAGTGTATGACTATTTTTTTCCCACAATTTCCTGACAAACAGTTCATTTAACTCCCACTCACCGAAAAATAAAAACAGTAATTTTACAACTAACCCCTAGTTTCTCAGTTATCCTTTTAATGAATATAACAAATAAGATATTCTCAAACTGGACAAGTTCCAAGGGGCATGGTCTCGGCTGTTCTGTATCAAGTCTAAATTTGCTTTGACTAGATTAACAATGTTTTGTGCTGCATAAGCCTTCTGTCACCAATCTATCTCTTCCAAGCAAGCCCTATCTTTAATGGAAATAACCAATTTTTTCTGAACTAAGGAAACGAAAGAAAGCTCTTATTACCCCCTCGCCCCTCGCCCCACCAAGTACAGAAATCTATTTTTTAATTCAGAACTGCTTTGGGGCACGTGAACTAACAGAAGTCTTTTACTCTCAGTACTCAAGGCATATGCTGGAGGCTGCCAATTGGAAAAAGACGGAGGCTTTGCCTCAATCTAAAAGAGAACTAACTCGACACAGGGCCAGGCTCCAGAGGAAAGAAATCAGGTGAGTCAGTTCACCCAGTCCTGGACAGGGTCTCCCAGTTCTGCAGGACTGACTTCCTGAGTACCACCAAGCCTGAGTAAACGAAACGTGCTTGGAAGCCACAAGGGGCCAAGTCAGCTTCCGGTTACCAGCTTTCTCTGTCTATGCTTGTTCATCAGAATGGGGGCCTTTCGACAACTTATTCTATACTGAAATAGTGTTCTAAAGGCCTCAACATAACTTTTAAATTTCTCCCCGCGTCTTCACGGTAGCGCTGTAGGTCATGAACTACCCATCATCAAAATCATAACTGGCATCAAATGTTTTTATTCTCACTTTTCAGTTATGATTAGATGTCTTACCCAAGGTCACACAGGAAAAAAAAGCTGGAGGAGGTTCAAAGACATAATTCAAACACACAGTCCTATATTCAAATACCCAACTTAGGTTATCTTTATAAAAGAACTTCAAGTTCTACTAACAGAGCCACTTGATAAACACATCACTTGGTAACATTTTTTTGATTCTCTATAAAAGGCCGCTGAACGACCACAACTACAAAATCTTCTAAACTGCTTAAGTACTTTTTTCTAATTTTCAAACATGATGTATTTAGAAAATAGAAATACGTAAAAAATAAAAGTACTTTTTTCTAATTTTCAAACATGATATATTTAGAAAATAGAAATACGTAAAAAATAATCGCCCCCCCCCCCACACTGCAAACTTCCACCAGTACAGCAGAATATCTTCTTCTGGTTTAGTCACAAATTTAAACTAGATTCCCAAAAGAACACTGCTGGAAAAAAAGCAATCAAACGATATTTAATGCACTGCCCTAAGAAAGCCAGTCTTACTTGCCTTTGGCCTATAAACTATTTTGGCAAAATCTCTACACAGATGCTACGGCACCAGGTCTCGTAATCCCATAACATGTGTGCAGGATTAAAATTTAATGATTTCATGGAAAACTATCATGTTAGCAGAAAAAAGCAAAAGAAAAAAATACACTGATTATGGTACTACATAAAGTACATACACACATAAAAATATACCTGGAAAAACTAAACACAGTTCTTGTGTTTGAGATTATTCCTATAGCATTGTCTTCACTTATTATTTTGCTACGCCTGTTAAAAATTTTAAATATCTAACAATTTATTAAGATATAAGCATGAGTGTATGAAGCAAAACTTGACTGCAGCCCAAATGGCTACACATAGTCGAGAAAAATCTTATCACTTAGCTGCCTGCCTGGCCACATAAAAGTATTTGCTATATGATTTACTCCAAAGTTCCTATCTGGTTATATAATTGGAAAACCCACTGATCTTTGAATGTGATTTAAAAGACTTTTTTACAATACTGCACAGGCTACCCTTAAATCATCATTGCTATTTCTTTATTTCTTATTTTCCCCCCATTTACTAAATTTCTTGTTATTATTCAACGAAAATTTAGAATGCTTACTATGTTCAAGACATGTGATGCAATGATATATAAGGTACTATAGATGTCATCAGGAATTTATAGATTGTGACACCAACTATATACAGGACCTATAATATAAAACTTGTCCCCAATGTCACCTCCTTAGTCCACATCACTTTATACTGATAGTAAGAAACGCCACCAGAATTCAAAAGGAAAGACTTTTCCTATAAAGAACCATAAACAAAAGAAGTTTTAACAGAAATTCTGTTGTTGCAGAACCCGTATGCTTGAACCCAGATGGTTATAGACAGGGGATTGCCAGAGACAGACAGCATTACCTCCCAGGTGCCCCCAAAGGTACAAACATGCCTTCAAAGAGGCATTATGGTAAAACACCAAGCAACCCTGCGTGTGTGCGTGCGTGCGTGCGTGCGTGTGTGTGTGTGTAAAGACTTTTGGTAGGTGAGTCTTATGATGGTCCTCAAATCATTTCCCAACTGTGACACTCCCATAGGAAGAGGCCTTGTATTGGTTACCCAAAGGCCCCGCAAGGCCAAGGAGGAAAGAAATGAATTGAAAGAAATACTAATGCCCACATTTGTTGTTATAGTAAATGTCTTTCCTTTGGGATGTTGGAGGAGTAGATAAATTGACACAGAGATCCTTCTAACTTCAACTCACCGGAAATTAATGAAAAAAGCAACCTCTGAAAGACCAGTGCTATGGCCCATACAAAATAAGCGCCTATCCATCCATGCAAGAAAGTATCAAAGGGCAAAACTGTCTGGCAAAGCATAATAAGACACAGTAAAGTAATGGTAATTATGACCAAATGGTAACGGGAATCCTTTGGAAGGAAGAATAAGGTAGGAAACAAACAAAATATGATTTAAACACAATATGTATAGCCAGGTTGCAAAGATGTGATGTTTCCCAAAGAAGAATTCAGCTTTAAATGCTATAACGCTAATAATTAGTTAGTCGAAGAAGAAATAATTGGGTGTCTCTGATGGCTAAAAGTTCAGGTCAGAGATGAACATGGCTGAGAGGCTGTTCTATCCTCCCACCTTAAAACTGCATTCTCCACAAGCTGAGCACAGTGGCCAACCAGGACTACAAAATTACAATGCAGCTCCCCTCTACAGACTCCTCTATCAAAACTGCATCCCAAAACTCTAGATGAAATACATTTCATCTAGAAATGAGAGAAGAATTCTCATTTTCCAAGCTATCTGATCGAGATTTGCCATCTCCGTTCTGTCTCAGACTGATGACAATCAAAAGACGTGTACTTGGCAAAATTTTAGGAAGCAAGGTCATGAAAAGTACAAATACAATAGGAAAGAAATTTGTAGGGGTCTGTGGGTAATGGGAAGTAATATTCTCTTATACTAGTGTCAGGACTTTAGACCTTGATGGCCTGTCAAAATCTTATCTTTAAAATTAAACACTTTTGAGCTTCCCTGGTGGGTCAGTGGTTGAGAGTCCGCCTGCCGATGCAGGGGACGCGGGTTCGTGCCCCGGTCCGGGAAGATCCCACATGCCGCGGAGCGGCTGGGCCCGTGAGCCATGGCCGCTGAGCCTGCGCGTCCGGAGCCTGTGCTCCGCAACGGGAGAGGCCACAACAGTGAGAGGCCCGCATACCGCAAAAAATAAAAAAATAAAAAATAAATAAAATTAAACACTTTCATAATACTGAGTGTTTCTTAAAAATGAAATATTTCTAGTTTAAGGCAGGTTTTCAGCTTAAAATTTAGGGAGGGTGAAAATAAAGAGAAACACAAGTCTGGATGATTATATTAATGACTATATAATTTGAAGGGAGAAAAGCTCAGGATATGAGCCGTAGGCAAAAATGAGCTCCTGAAACCAACATCAACTTCAACAGAGCAATAATTAAGTGGGTTAGAGAGAAACTGGCTACTTGTATTTCTAACACTTTTTTTTTTTTGTGGTACGCGGGCCTCTCACTGTTGTGGCCTCTCCCGTTGCGGAGCACAGGCTCCGGACGTGCAGGCTCAGCAGCCATGGCTCACAGGCCCAGCCGCTCCGCGGCATGTGGGATCTTCCCGGACGGGGGCACGAACCCGCATCCCCTGCATCGGCAGGCGGACTCTCAACCACTGCGCCACCAGGGAAGGCCGTATTTCTAACACTTTTATCCCACAGGCAATCTAAGAAAAAATATTGCTCTTGCTTTCTTAAAAAATGTAAATTGAGAGAAGGCATTCTCAAAATACTTCTATTTGGGGGAAAGTTTCCCAATTTCTATTATTTATACCTATAATTCTTTCATTTTATGACTAATTTATTTCCTGTCCTTTGCTGATCGGTTGAACTTTACTCAAATAAACACATGTTCTGTTGAAGGTTGAACTGTGGATTTCAATCACTCTGACAGCTTTACAATGCCAAAGGCATTATTTGGCAGGAGACACTAATCTTCACGGGATGTGCTGGTGGGAACTTTAAATAAGCAACAGTACTTCTGTGAATAAAACTTCAGGTGTCAAAGGCATCCTGGTGGAGTTAAATGTCAGGATCCTATGATAAGAGGGCCTTGAATAGAGAGGCTTACAAAGATCGCCCCATCACCACAAAGCAAAGATTTAATTCATGGACACTATTCCATTCAACTGTGTGTCACAAGACGATATTTATTAGGTTTACAATATTCAGCCCATTTTTTACTTTATTAAGAACACATATTTAGGACTTCAACTGACTAGCATTAAAAAGGGTTTTTTGTTTAAATCGAGTATTTTATGCACTCAACTGAAATTAACCCTTTGTTTTCTTTTAATTTAGTCTAAGTAACATCAGCAAAATTACAGTGAATTGGCAGTGGTCCCTTTTTCTCCCAGAGAGGTTTTAAGTTACAGTAAAGTGATCTAACTACAGTAAGCTTTAAATTACTCTGTCAGATGAAAATCAAATAAGAGTATGCTAAATAAATGCTATAATTATTCAGATTAATTAATATCTGTTATCTTCAGTTTGGATAATTTATGTTTTCCTTCACTTTTGTTACATATCAAAGTTCCATGGGCACCTTTTCTTCTTGGTAAACAGAGAATTAAAAGACCAGATTATACTATTAATTTTGGAAATGTCAACAGTAAAAACAACAAGTTATTTTCTACACATGGTTCTATAATACAACCTATACCAGAAAGAAACCAACAAGGGAGCAGTATACTTCACAGCTGGGAACCAAGAAGTTATCTGAAATAAGATATAAATTAAACAACAGGATGAGCATTTCCCGATTATACACATAACCCCCACTGCCAAAATACTCCCTCAACTGAGTTAAAGATATTGTCTAAAAGTCACCCAAACAATCACTATCTTATAAAGACAGAAACGCCAAATTCATTATTTTAAATACCTTTCAATCACTAATCTTCCCACATGAATTTCCCCCCAAACTCCAATAAACCCAGCAGAAGGGGTAGGACAGCACACTACAGCACATTGTCCTAAATCCTTGGACCTCACCAATGGGAAAATTAACATTTGCGATTTACATACAAAATAACTCATTTCCATCCCAAACATAAACATATCAATATGAACATGTTAATCATTTTAATTTTCTAAGTTCTCAATTTCAAGTTGCTCTAAGACTACAGTTCTAACAAATGGGAAAAGAAAACCAATCCAGCCACAACCTCACAAATTAACCAATCTTTCCTAATCCCTCTGGGTTAAGGTCAGCAATGATAGGGGAATTCCCTGGTGGTTCAGTGGTTAGGGCTCGTCACTTTCACTGCTGTGGCCCAGGTTCAATCCCTGGTCAGGGAACTAAGATCCCGCAGGCAGCATGGCGTGGCCAAAAAAAAGAGATCAGCAATGATAGTATACATTGCTTAACTGAAAGAACCTGAAAGTACTTTACAAATACTTATTTGACATATAACCAAAATCTGAGAACAAAGAAAATGGACAGTTTATCTGTTGGGTTCAGAGCAGAGAAAATGAAAGGACTTGCCCGAAGTGAGTCAGCAAATTGGCAGCAGAAATGAAAATCAAATTCCAGTTTCCCTTACAATGAGATATCATCTCACACCAGTCAGAATGGCCATCATCAAAAAATCTAGAAACAAATGTTGGAGAGGGTGTGGAGAAAAGGGAACACTCTTGCACTGCCGGTGGGAATGTGAATTGGTACAGCCACTATGGAGAACAGTATGGAGGTTCCTTAAAAAACTACAAATAGAACTACCATATGACCCAGCAATCCCACTACTGGGCACATACCCTGAGAAAACCATAATTCAAAAAGAGTCATGTACTACAATGTTCACTGCAGCTCTATTGACAATAGCCAGGAGATGGAAACAACCTAAGTGTCCATCATCGGATGAATGGATAAAGGAGATGTGGCACATATATACAATGGAATATTACTCAGCCATAAAAAGAAACGAAATTGAGCTATTTGTAATGAGGCGGATAGACCTAGAGTCTGTCATACAGAGTGAAGTAAGTCAGAAAGAGAAAGACAAATACTGTATGCTAACACATATATATGGAATTTAAGAAAAAAAAATGTCATGAAGAACCTAGGGATAAGACAGGAATAAAGACACAGACCTACTAGAGAATGGACTTGAGGATATGGGGAGGGGGAAGGGTAAGCTGTGACAAAGCGAGAGAGTGGCATGGACATATATACACTACCAAACGTAAAATAGATAGCTAGTGGGAAGCAGCCCCATAGCACAGGGAGATCAGCTCGGTGCTTTGTGACCACCTAGAGGGGTGGGATAGGGAGGGTGGGAGGGAGGGAGATGCAAGAGGGAAGAGATATGGGAACATAAGTATAACTGATTCACTTTGTTATAATGCAGAAACTAACACACCATTGTAAAGCAATTATACTCCAATAAAGATGTAAAAAAAAAAAAATTCCAGTTTCCCACCCAGGCACAGGTGTTACCCTACAAGCGATTCTGAATAATCTTAAACGACGCATTTTTTCCGGTGTATTTAATGTAAACAGTAAGACTGTGTTCAAACTGCATCACTCTGTCTTAACTAAGATAACTTATTAAATGCATTCCCTACCTCATTTCACAAAGAATTGGAAATGGCTTTAAAAGCAGATACGATAAAAACAAACGATAGAAATAAGCAAAAAGTCTTGACCGAGGAAAATATATATAAAAGAACAGAAAGAAAATAAAAATAAAAATCCGTTGGGAATATAACAGATCCCATGTTTCACATTATCCATAAGGACTTCGTACCAGGTCCTTAGAGCTGTTCCTCCTAACCTTTTTCGCCTCATGATACACACAGAAACTTAGATGTGAACAGTCCCTGGAGGAAATGGAAGAGACTGCTAGGGCCCAGATGACCGGATCACCCCTGCCCAGCTAAAGGAAATCAGTTCTCGGGGCCTGTAATCCATTTGGATCATCCCAGTACGCTGAGGCACACAGGATGGGAGGTTCTGCCTTAGAGAAAGGCAGAGTTTCTGGCTCTCCTACCTGAAAAGTGATTTCCCCTGGTGCTTCTTCAAAGGGGCGCTGAGCACGATGGTAGACAACTACTTCGAAAGCAGATAAAGCATTTCTTGTATACACACAGCAATATGTGCTGAGGGCATAGTGAACGAAGGCATTTCTGCAGAAGGCTGGCACAAAGCACGAAATCTCAGGATACAGATGAATAATCAACTGCACGTCCTTCATGCTGCCCACCATAAATAATAAACAGCCTTTCTCTCAACCAGGCTGTCGATAAAAACTGGAAAGCAGACAGTTCAAAATTAAGTTTTTCAGTGAGGACTAGAGTTCCTGTACTTGTTTATTTTTTAGCTATTATTTATTTGTTTAAATTTTAAACTTTTAAAAAATTTTAGAGGTATTTTTTATTGAGGTTAACACTGGCTTATAACATTACGTAAGTTTCATGTGTACAACATTATATTTCTATTTCTGCATACCTTACAGCGTGTTCACCACCAAAAATTTAGTTTCTATCTGTCACCATACAGTTGATCCCTTTTATCCATTTTGCCTCCCTTCCCCCAGGTTACCACTACTCTCTTCTCACTGTATCTATGTGTTTACTTTTATTTAGTTTGTTCATTTATTTTGTTTGTTAGTGCTTTATAGTCCACATGAGGGAAATCACATGGTATTTGTCTTTCTCCGTCTAACCTACTTTACTGAGTAGAGATCCTATGCTTTAAAAGTGAGCTGAGCAAATGATAAAGTGGCCACAGTGGTGGGAAAACTGAAGGGGCCCAACCACAGCCTCAGACTGGACAAATGCCATCACGCCAGGCCAAGGCAGAGAGCTGGATATACGACAAAATCGGTCATTTTAGTTATTAGGTGTACCCTTCATTTGTAATTACCTTTGAAAAACCACCTTCTGTTTTGTTTTGAGGACAAATCCATAAACGCTTAGGAGCCAAAGTAAATTCCACCTGCCTGTCCTGGCAATGACAGAATCCACAGAGGTTTTCCAATTGCCTAACCCTCACTCAGGCCTGAGATGCTGGCCCTCTTAACCTCCTATTCACTACACCTTTGGCAGCCAAGTTGCTTTAACTATTCTCCATAGGGGAAAAGTTGGCAATAAAAGCCCAGACCTGATACCCAATACCGCAGAGTAAGAAAAATCTCAAACACCTGCCACCCTGGCTCCTGCTTGCACTCTCTCTCCTCCACTCCTTTGTCTGACGCCATGAATAGCAAACCTAGTTGGTAAAGTAAATCTAAAATAACTCAACCATGAAAACAGGAATGCTTGTGCTTTTCATGTGTTGGTTTTTTTCCTCCGCTGTGTGATGCAAATGTGGTGGCTGAAATGGTATCTATTAGAAGCCTGGAACAAATCATCACATTTATGGCTATAACTGAAACCTTAACTCTGTACCCTCAGGAAGGTCCCTCTGGTATCCAAGGTCAGGCAGGTCCCAGCTGGGCAAGCTGTAACTTGATCGTGTCATAGGCTACTTTCCAGCTACTATGTGAGATATGTCAAGAAGATATTATTTTTGAAAGAATATTTGATAAGGATATGCTCTTATTTCTCACTTATCCATAAAAATCAGCTTATAGGAAACCCCAAATTCTCTGTAGACAGCAGGGTTTAAAACAGACCTCCCTTGGGGACCCTTTGTGACCATGTGCCCATTACACCTACTTCTTTGGTTATACCACACCATGCACCATGCACGGTACTCATCTGGGGTCTGCCTCCCCCACTAGACTGCACACACCATGAAGATGGGAATCACCTGTTGTATTAAACACTCTACCCTTTGTACATTGCACGGCGTTTGGATGGAAGAAACACTTAAAATTAGTTGAATGCACTGTCCAAAGAAATGAAAGAAAACAGGGTATTTCTTTCTGCTTTTCATCTTTACTTGTCCTCACGTTTCCCACACTATTTTCAGCTCAACACCGCAGAGGCACCAATAGGGACATGCACGGCTCAGTTCTTCCTCTTTAAAGATCACAGATCCAGGAGAAAGTAAAAAGACAGGAAGTGGGAGGTGTACAGTCAGGGCAAGGCTGAGTCAGATACTTGCAGTGACAAGTAGCAGATACCCACTGGCATGGACTCAAGCGCAAATGGGCACATGGCAGTAAGACAGAGGATATCTCTTGAACTCAAAGGCAGAAGCAGAGCCAGGCTTGGGAGTTCGGAGGATGAGGAAGAAAACCTTAAGGCAACACTTGCTCAGGCTTCACTCGCTCTGGAGCGAAGTGATCCTTCCTCCCTGATTCACACTTCCTTTTCAGGGCATCAGCTTTCACTGTTTCTTCATGCACACAAATGCCTCACAGCTGTTTCATTTCTGTGTTCCCAGCTCAAGGGACCAGCCTAGGTTGAGACTAGCATATCCTATTCCAAACTCTAAATTCCTGGGAAAATCTGACTCAGGGGCAAACAGCCTTCACCAGACACATCTGGTTTCTCCTGGATCCCTCCTGGAGGAGAAGCAGGAGTTTCTCAGAAAAGACAGGGTATGAGGACACCCCCAAAGCAGTGGTTAGGTTTTTCATCGTGATGAGTCTCCTCTTCATCTTTCTCTCACCTACCACTCTCTGAAGTTCACGCAGTTTCTGCCTTTCAGGCTCACTCCTGCCCTCAAACTTGGCCTTCACTGTTCATTCTTTCTCGTCTAATGCCTTCTGCTCCCGTCCCTCCAATCAACTTCAAATTCTTCTCAATGCTATAAAACATTACTATCCTACCCAGAACATGACAAATACTATATATATATATTTTTTAATAAAGCTATTTATTTTTGGCTGCGTCGGGTCTTCGTTGCTGCCCGCGGGCTTTCTCTAGTTGCTGCAGCGGGGGCTACTCTTCACTGTGGTGCACTGTCTTCTCACTGCGGTGGCTTCTGTTGTGGAGCATGGGCTCTAGGCATGCAGACTTCAGTAGTTGTGGCTCATGGGCTCTAGAGCGCAGGCTCAGTAGTTGTGGCACATGGGCTTAGTGGCTCCGCGGCATGTGGGATCTTCCCGGACCAGGGCTCAAACTCGTGTTCCCTGCATCGACAGGTGGATTCTTAACGACTGAGCCACCAGGGAAGTCCTGACAAATCCTATATTAAAAGGGTTTTTTTTTTCCAGTGTTTGTTTCAGGTTCTGTGACTTTATTTTTTTTCTAACTTTATTAAGGTATAATTTTCAAATAAAATTGTAAGATATTTGAAGTGTACAATGTGATGAATTGGTATGTATCGTGAAAGGATTCCTGCCATCAAGTTAACACGTTTGTCACCTCACATACTTAATTTTTTTTTTTTTTTGGTGAGAACTTTTAAGTTGTACTCTCTCAGCAAATTTCAATCATACAATACAGTGTCATCAACTATAGACACCATGTTATACACTAGATCCCCAGATTCCATTCATCCCGTAACTGAACTTTACACCCTCTTACAAATCTCTCCCACCTCCTTGTCCCTGGCAACCACTTTTCTACTCTGTTTCTATGAATTCGGCTCTTTTTTTAAGGTATTTTAATGGACAAAATAAACACATAAACCATAAATTGCATGTACAAGATAGTCTCTGTATGTTTTTTTCTGGATTTGGAATACTACCTATTATGTACCACTAAAAACACACAACGTGGTCATATCTGCCTTGCGGTGTCCATATTGTAGCCTCCAGATATACTGTACTTTTCCACTTACTTTGTAATTAATACCACATAACCGTTATTTAGGGATAATACTGAGTAACCTCTTAACAAAACACCTTTCAATAGAAAGAACTGCCAAAAAAAAGAAAAAAAAAAGAAAAGCCCTTTGGAAATTCAATAAATGAATAAAAGGAATAAATTCTAACTGACACAAAAATGTAGCCTATTTCCTCGTGCAATAAGATTCTGCTTATCTCAAGTTAAACAAAACTTATAGCCTAGCTCAGTTCCTATGTTATCTGAATGCATATGACCCCTAGGAAAATAAAAGCCAATTTCTGATCAACTGTGAAGAATGCAGCCTTTTGTTCTTTTACCCCTCTCCACGGTAGATGGAACCATCCAACAATGAAAGATTACAGAAATCATCTTGACCATTCACGCGTTGTCCATCTGCATCTCCTGGCACCTAGCTTGATGGCCTGTATACGGTCAGTGTACAGTAAATATTTGATCAACTAGAGCGTGTACTTATATCTGTGTATTTACAAATAAACACTATATATGCATGAGGCTTCACATGTGTTGATATAAACATATGTAAATAGATCAGCATGTTGCAGACAACGCCAAAAGGCAATCTTCTCAAACTTAAAAGGGCATTCAAATCACCTAGGGATATTATTAAAATGAAGATTCTGATTCAGCAGATCTGGGGTGAAACTGAATATTTGCGTTTCTAGTAAGTTCTCAGGTGATCCTGATGCTGCTGGTCTACAGACCAAATGTTAATAGCAAAGTAATTCCTTTTTTACTCCCTTTAGTAGGAGGCCATAGGCAAACTATGCAAATAATCAGAGGGTCCTTCTTCTCAAAGATCATGCTCAGTCATTTAGGAAAAGGTATGATAATATTCTCAGGGAAACTCATCTTTATTATCAGATTCAAGTCTGCAATAGGTACTTCTTTTTTTTTTTTTTTTTTTTTGCAGTACGCGGGCCTCTCACCGCTGTGGCCTCTCCCGCCACGGAGCACAGGCTCCGGACGCGTAGGCTCAGCGGCCATGGCTCACAGGCCCAGCTGCTCCGCAGCATGTGGGATGCTCCCAGACCAGGGCACGAACCCGTGTCCCCTGCATCGGCAGGCAGACTCTCAACCACTGTGCCACCAGGGAAGCCCTGCAATAGGTACTTCTTTACTGAGCACCTATGCCAGGTACAAGAGCTACAGCAGCCTTTAGTCATTCAAGGATACAGCTTAATAAAGGATGAAAATACAACTTGAGGCGTCTCTGTATCCTCAGTGATATTCAAATAAAGAGAACATTAGAGAATGACACCAAATGTGTATGGATGTGTGTATGCGGGAGGCGGTGGGTAAGCAACTGCTTAGGATCCCACATCTTCAAGAGGTTCCTATCAAGTACCGACGTCCATCTCAAGAAGATTCCTTGGGACTTCCCTGGTGGTGCAGTGGTTAAGAATCTGCCTGCCAATGCAGGGGACACGGGTTCAAGCCCTGGTCCAGGAAGATCCTACATGCCGCGGAGCAGCTAAGCCCACGCGCCACAACTACTGAGCCTGCGCTCTAGAGCCCAGGAGCCACAACTACTGAAGCCCACATGCCTAGAGCCCGTGCTCCGCAACAAGAGAAGCCACGCTAATGAGAAGTCCGCGCACCACAACGAAGAAGAGCCTCTGTTCGCTGCAACTAGAGAAAGCCCACGTGTAGCAATGAAGACCCAACGCAGCGATAAATTAATTAATTAATTAATTAAAGAAAAAAAAAAGAAGACGACTCCTTGTGCACCATCCCCAAGCCCTCGTCACTCTGCCCACGTCTGCCTCTCCTCTGTCTTCGCAGTCATATGGGAATGACAAGCCTCTGAGGTCAACTTCAACTTGCTGGACTATAGAACTTCACCATCTCATCCTGTTAGATATTATGTCAAGTGTGATGAAAAAGACCGTAGGTAAGACTGGTTATACCACTTAAAAATGAGAGAAAAAAAAAAAAATCAATCAGAGAATTCCTTTCCCTTTCCCTTTCCATTTACTTAAACCCTCATCACCGTCAAGGCTTAAAAGGAAGTTCCCCCAGGGTCTTGGCTGTGCAACGGTGTCTGCTGGAAGCATGATCGGTGAGGGGAAAATATAAGCACTTGGAATTACAGGCTGCCTTTTCACTAATGTAGAGTGGGATGCTTGGTTCAACAACAGGCTATCATCTATTCACTACAATTCTAAAGAAATGCAAACCTCAAAGACAAATTTGAAAATCAGAGAAATCCATTACATCCTTAATAATGTATTTGTTCATAAACAGGCAAAATTGTTGTTTAAGTTATTACAGTATTCTTTTGCCAGAGGCATAAACTTAATCACATCTACAGCGTAGCATGAATTTCTTTTGGTTGTACGTGGTGGCACGTACTACTCAAACTTGGAATACCCATATCAAGGGAAGAGGTGCACACTGCAGGAAGCCAGAGGGTACATGAACCCAAACCACAAACCCGGGGCATTTTTCTAGCATGTCAATTTTAATTAAGATTTGAAGGAAGGGGAGTAAGAGAAACATTTCATAATATAACTGATAATAAGTTTAAATAATTATTTTACACAAAAATAAATATGGAATAGGACAATTAAACTTCAGTCATTTTAACAACAAAACACTAGACAAAAAAGAAATTTCATATCTAAGGGAGTCAGCTCTCTCCCTGCAGGAGAACTTCTGCCAGTGCAAGAATCTAAGAATCAGTCATCTTCTTTTAAAGGTATATTTGAAAGATTCACTATTTATCAGTGCAAGGACATATTTCTCACATAAGATTCTGGGGAAATAAGACTGACCTCTAATCAGAACGTTTCAATCCTAAGCAAACCCTTTTCAGGACTGAATGTCCAACACTGAATGTTTTGAATTTGAATAAACAGTATAACAATAATGCAAGAACACACTTCACAAATGTAATCACTGGACAAAATTTTGAGTTGTCTAAGGAAGTACTTTACAAAAAAATTGGAAAAGAGAGGGAGACTGTGTAATCAAGGAATCTAGGTGCTGCAGTCCTTCCATTAATCTTATTCAGAAACTGTGAATATATAGTCAATTTCAGAACAATTTTCTTATTTTACATACTGAGAGCTAGAATGATTTAACAAGGTACTTTCCATTATAATGATAATCCCAACCCTCAAGCATCTCTACTCAAGAAAATACAGAGAAGGCAATCTGGGAAGGAAGGGGAGTTGGGGTCCATGTCTGATTTTTAGACAGAGATCCAGATACTTACAAGGCATCACATGGTATATGCTTGGCCAATATTGTCCACTGTCTCTCTTTAACCACACACGAACAGTCCTGCAACAAAAGAAAATGTGTGTGTTAAATCACACTATTTTTGGTCATGGGAGTGTTGACAGATAGAAACCAAACCTCTTAATTATATATACAGTAGACCCTGAACAACATGGGTTTGAGCTATATAATTCTACTTATAAGCATATTTTTTTTTCACCAAATATGTACTACAGTACTACACAATCCATGAATGGTTGAATCTGCAGATGTGGAACCACAGATACAGAAGGCCAACTATAGTTATATGCAGATTTTAGACTGCACGGAGGGTCAGTGCCCCTAACCCCTGTGCTGTTCAAGGGTCAACTCTGTGTGTATATATGACATAACTACATTGTTATAATTAATAATATATTACATACAAATATGTATAACATATATGTGTTTATAACATATCTCTATATAATACATGCATATATATTTTAATTATATATATACACATATGTGCGTGCACACCATTTATGCCTCTCTAAAGGCATATTCCTGTATTCCTTAAATTTAAGGCTGTATACATTTAAAATTACATATGACTTTTATAATTAAATATTTGAGGATAATTAAATTTTATACTCATATATATTTATATACACACATGGGATAGTGTTTGAAAATTATTTTTGTAGTTGTTTTGCTCTGGGAGTATAGGGCCTTTGCCCCAGTCAGCTGGAAGCATTCATCTCTCTGGGAAGTAATTAGGATTTACTACGGAAGGGAGTAGGGAGAGATAAAATGAAGCAATATGCAACATCTGACACACACTGAAGGATGACATAGTAAATTCACAGTCTCACAAGCCACGGCATCGTCTTGAGAGAAGGTTTTTGCAAACACAGTCAAGCAGTGGTAAACTCTGAGACTCAGATTACTGAGCTAGAGGGCTGGCCATGCAACCCACCATGGAACAGGGTAATCCTGCAGCAAAGGCTGTGGATGAAGTTCCAGGCCAGAAGGCCAGATAGAGACCTAGCAGACATCCAGGAGAGCTCAGAGAGGAGGGGCCAAAGAGAGAATGAACCAGAGGATACTGGGAGGTTCTTATCAACCAGAAAGGCGCTACCACGAATTACACCAGCACATGCACGCAAGGCAAACACACCTAGGAGGTAAAGGGATATTGCCCCAGAGACCAGAGGAAGAAGCAAACATCAAACCAAGGGAAACGAACAGTGCCCCACCGCTGCTAGAAGATCATATACACCACACCCCTCACCCCACGCCCTTAAACCATCCTAGGGTAAAAATCAGACACTGAGAATTTTAATCTCAGAGAGAGATGGACATTACCTAAATAGACTATTCAAGTCATCATAACAGACTAAGTTTTAAATTGTATTGGATTTCTTTCCCAGTTAATCAGTGGGTCTCCCCATCAGAATAGGAGAAAAAGACTAACTACAGACACAATAAAGAAATGCCACTTTCTCTGCATGGCCATAAGATACGATGTAGTGATATATAGTGACACCACTACATATACATGTAAAACTCCATCTTTTTGGTCACCCAGCCAATTTGTGAGATGGTATAATGGAAAATAATTCTTAAGAAATAATTCAATACATACATTATTTATACACATATCATACCAGCCTTCACTTAAATTCTTTTTATAATATATGTCAAAACAACATTTTAATATGGAGATTATTATCTCAACAAGGATAAATACAGGAGTCACATCATGGAAAATGTCAGAATAGGAAGCTCCAAGAATCAGTCCCTGTACCAAATCAACTACTGAGCTGTCAGAATCACTGTTTCAGAATTCTAGAGTCTAGTTAGACACTTGCAGCATCCATGGGAATGCTTGATGAAGAAGCTGGTATATGTCAATGAATTTCACATCTTACTTGCAGCTACCATCATGCATGCCCCACCCCTGTAGCAGGCAGCTGTGGGGACAGTGGCTCATGGTCATGGAGTGACTTACAGGTACCAGGGTGGGAACCCTGTCCTCCAAAATTTGGGGATGCATATTGTGATTTGCCTGGCAGTTCACTGAGAGACTAGAGAAGATACTGGCCGTTGTTTCAATCCCCTAGGTCTGAAGGGCTTCCCGGGCGATGTCTGCCAAAAGAATTTAAAGGGAAGGAAGACCTTTCTCTCCTATATGAAATTCAGGCATTAAAAGAAATCACTGGTTGGGACTTCCCTGGTGGCACAGTGGTTGGAAGTCCACCTGCCAATGCAGGGGACACAGGTTCGATCCCTGATCTGGGAGGATCCCACATACCACGGAGCAACTGGACCCGTGCGCCATGATGGCTGAGCCTGCACTCTGGAGCCCACGAGCCACAGCTGCTGGGCCCGCGTGCCACAACTGCTGAAGTCCACGTGCCTGGAGCCCGTGCCCCACAATGGGAGGGACCTCCGCAATGAGAGGCCCATGCACCACAGAGAGGAGTGGCTCCCACTCGCTGCAACTAGAGAAAGCCCACGCACAGCAATGAAGACCCAACACAGCCAAAAATAAAAATAAATAGATGAATAAATTTGAAAAAAAAAAGAAATCACAGGTTGACCTCAGAGATAAAAGAACAGAAACTTCAATGATCACATGATCACATACAACACGAAATATAGTCTTTGCAGAAAGGGTTGGGAAAAGTCACTAAACAGACAACTGCAGCATTCAACAAGTAACAAGAGCAATCTCTAGAGAGGAAGGAGAATGTGATTTTCAGTTGCCACATTATAATATTTAAAATATCCAGTTCTCAGACTTGTGGTTGCCAAGGGGCAGGGGGAGTGAGGGAGGGATGGACTGGGAGTTTGGGGTTAGTAGATGCAAACTATTACACATAGAATAGATAAACAACAAGGTCCTACTGTATAGCACAGGGAACTATATTCAATATCCTGGGATAAACCATAATGGAAAAGAATATTAAAAAAATGTACATATGTGTATAACTGAGTCACTTTGCTGTACAGCAGAAATTAACACAGCATTGTAAATCAACTATACTTCAATTAAAAAATAAATTTAAAAAATAAAATATTTCTAGACATCAAAAAATTTTTTAATAAAATTAAATAAAATATCCAGTTCTCAACCAAAAATTGCAAAGTATGCAAAGAAAGAGGAAATGGCCCTTTCACAGGGAAAAATGTGACAATAACTACCAATGAAGTAGTCCAAACACTAACTGGCTTTACTAGACAAAGACTTTAATTAACTATCTAAATATGCTCAAAGAGCTAAAGGTAACCACAGACAAAGAACTAAAGGAAATCAGGAGAAGGATGTATGAACAATTAGGGTATATGAGTAAAGAGATAGAAATTATATAATAAAATAAATAGAAATTCTGGGGCTGAAAAGTACAATAGCTGAAATGAAAAATTCACTAGAAATGGTCAACGATAGGTATGAGAAGACAAAAGAATCAGCAAACTTCAAGATAGGACAACTGAAATTACCTAGTCTGAGGAAAAAGAATGAAGAAAAATGAACAGAATCAATAAAGACTTTGCCTGGAATTGAGGCAATCATCTTTGATCATGAGACAAACAAGCTTGAGGATAAAAGTTGACATGCTAAGGGGAGTTCCCAGGTGGTCTAGTGGTTAGGATTCAGCGCTTTCACTGCCATGTCCCAGGTTCAATCCCTGGTTGGGGAACTAAGATCCCAAGCCGTGTGGTGCAGAAAAAAAAAAAAAAAAAAAAAAAAAAAACTGACATCAAACACCATTGACCCACCAACCCTTTAGACTAACTTTAGCCTTGTTTGTGAGATGATCTGATTTTTTCTTACCTTAAGCCACTGTTTAGTGGATTTTATTACCAGGATCTGAATACATGTTAACTGATAGAGAAGACGAAAGAAAGGAATGCCTTTCCTTAGGTTTTGGGTTTGTCCAACTGCATGGATGGCACTGTCATTCACTGAGATGAGGAACACTGGAAAAGGACCAGATTTGGGGGAGTAACATGAGTTCACTTTGAACATTTGAGTGAGAGGTATCTTTAAGTTAGCCTAGAATTCCTAATGAGTGAACAAACGACAATTATAATTAGAGGCTATGGCATGAGTTGCTCTGAAGATTAAATGTAAAGTTCTTGACAATAGTGCTTGGCACATAGCAAGCACTGGATAAATGCCAACAATTAGTATTGTGATTATCATCACTATTGTTTAAAAACCTATCGATCGGGCTTCCCTGGTGGCACAGTGGTTGAGAGTCCGCCTGCCGATGCAGGGAACACGGGTTCGTGCCCCGGTCCGGGAAGATTCCACATGCCACGGAGCGGCTGGGCCCGTGAGCCATGGCTGCTGAGCCTGCGCATCCGGAGCCTGTGCTCCGCAACGGGAGAGGCCACAGCAGTGAGAGGCCCGCATACCGAAAAAAAAAAAAAAAAAAAACCCTATCAATCAACCATAGCTTGGGAGAGTTCAAGATCCCAAACCTTTTCCTGCTTTGCCAACATACTGAACATCTTACTCCTTGTTATAAGGGATTTTACACTCAATCTACAAAGGTGTCATAAATTATTTATCCATTCCTGCATGCATTTCTTTAACACGTACTGAACATCTACTATGTGCCAGGCTCTGTGCAGGAGCTCCATGTGGACAGACAAGGAAACATCATTAAAACAGTACCTGATAAGAGCTACAAGCTATTTTATATCTATTTAAGGCCATGTAGGAAAGGTATCTAATCCACATGACCAAAGGGCGGCAGGTTCAGGAAGTGCTGACTCTGAAGGAATAGCACCATCTGTTATTTCATGTATTTCCTTCATGGCACCGGCCACAGTCTGCTATCTGATCTACCTACTTGTAAATGTGTTTATTATCTTGTTACCGAACCAAACTTGCTCATCCACAGGCAGTAAAGCCAATCTACTGACACTGGGTTGTGGTGAAGGGAAGTACAGCAACTATTGTAAGGCGCCAGACAGGTAATCTGGCACAGGTAGTGCTCAAAAAGCCCGAACTCCCCCAAACTCCCCCATGGGTTGCAGGATAGCATTTTTAAAGGAGGTGGGGGGCAGAGTTTGTGATTAGCTCGTGCACAATTCTCTGATTGGCTGATGGTGAGGTAACAGGGCGGTATCACAGGGGTTAACATCAATCCTTAGGCTCCAGTAGGCCTGGCGGCTATTTGCTCATGGTCATTAAGTAGTTAACATCTTCCATTTGGTGTTGGTTTTAGCATCTGTAAAACAACTCAGGAAGTGTGCATCAGATACTATTGTCTAGGTACTCCAGAGAGGAGTTAAAGCACAGGATACAGAGGAGGAGTCTGTCCAGGGAAGGCCCCACAGGGTCCTGCTCGGTTACAATTTGATTCGCCCACTAGAAAATAAGCATGAGGGGGACTTCCCTGGCGGTCCAGTGGTTAGGACTCAGTGCTTTCACTGCCGAGGGCCTGGTTCAACCCCTGGTTAGGGAACTAAGATCCCGCAAGTCACGTGGCTCGACCAAAAAAAAGAAGAAAGAAAAGAAACATGAGAATAAAGAATATTCTTACTTGCTCATCACTGTCTACCCAGAGCCTAGGAGTACATGGCCATGGTAAATGTATGATAAATATTTGTTGGGTGAATGAAAGTAGGAAGAAATTTTCCTCTACCCTTCCAGGTTCTTCCGGCAGGTCTAAGAAGTAAATTGACATGAGACAGAATAACAGGAAAGAAATCAAACAAAAGTTTAATAACATGTATACATGGGAGAGACCCAGGAAAACTGAGTAACCCTCCAAAATGGCTGAAGCCCTCACCTTAAATACCATCCTCAGCTAAAGACAAAAGAGGATGTTGAGGACAGGGAGAGTCAGCTGTGGGAAGCTACCAGGAGAAGCACAGTAAACAAGGGGAGGATTGTGATGCAGATTTAAGTCACTGCTTTCTGCGTGGATAAGAGTTTCCAGAGATTTGGTCATCCTCTTCTTGCTGCATCCAGGGAGATACCCTTACACAGTGGAGATTTCCCTTACAAAGGCAAATGTTTCTTGCAAAACGGTAACTCCTACTTGATTTTCAGAGTTTTTCCCATGTCTACTGTTTCTTAGAAAATAACCAGCTTAAAATTAATATACCGGGCTTCCCTGGTGGCGCAGTGGTTGAGGGTCCGCCTGCCGATGCAGGGGACACGGGTTCGTGCCCCGGTCCGAGAAGATCCCACATGCCGCAGAGCGGCTGGGCCCGTGAGCCATGGCCACTGAGCCTGCGCGCCCGGAGCCTGTGCTCCGCAACGGGAGAGGCCACAGCAGTGAGAGGCCTGCGTACCGCAAAAAAAAAAAAAAAAAAAAAAAAATATATATATATATATATATATACCAAAGAGAGATATTTGGGGATGGCAAATTCTGCACCCCTACAAGGTGTTAGTCCCAGGTGGCAAAGCCTGCTGGTTGTCTACACCAGATTCATTCTCCTCTTCTTCCTGAGCAGCAGTTAGACTGACCAGAGAAGGATGGGCAGAGCACAAAGGCCAGTAAGTAGAAGACAACAGACTTCAAGCTAGACCAGATGCTTAAGAGTTTATGTGTTAGAGATACTCCTATAAACAAAGAAAAAGAAGTCTACCAGGTTTTCCAGGGGACCGTTTGGCCAACAGAATGCCCGTCGTGGCCTCCCAACAATCCCACAGGGTGGGTATGATTATTACTGTCATGTTACAGGTGAAGGTTCTGCAGCCCAGAGAGGCCCAGGCTGCACAGAGCCCGAGGGTGAGCCAGGTACCCACCTTCAGAGGCTGTGCTCTCTCATCCACTATACCATGCAGAGCTGCTCCCTAACAAGGGGTGGGGAGGAAGGTAGGAAAACACCGGCGAGTTTCACTTCAACATTCTGAGTTTAAAATGGCTACAGATCATCTGAGTAACGATTACACATGGAGCAGCTTCGTTTACATGAGGGTTCCAGATAAAGGGAGCACCTACCCTACGTGCACCAAGGTTGTTACCCTATCGTAATGTTAGCTGAACCAATGGTCTTTCTGATGCATAAATTATTTTTAAAATATATAAAAGCATATACAAACACACATTTTTTTTAAGTAACAGTGTTCCTAAAAATCCCAGTTAAGAAAGGTACACATCAATACAGTCAGCACGGGTTTAAAGATTTTCTAAAATAGCTGTACAGGTCAGAAAGGTGGCAGGATACTATGAGTTTTAATTTTAATAATAGTAACAAACATACACATTTAATCCTTACAAAGCCCTATGAGATAGAAACTATCCTTTCGAGGTGAAAGTGTAAAGCCCAGAGAGCTTAAGCAATTTGCCCAGAACCAGTGAGTGGATGCAGTTATTTTAAATCCTGTGCTCTCTGCACTAAATATACTACCTTCCTTACACTAGCATGTACCTGGCAACTGGTAAGTTTTACAACTTAAAAATAAGCTGCTACAAAAACATCTGTTCTCTTATATTCAGAGGTGTAATAGCAGCTTAAAATAGAAAAAAGATACTGCAACCCAGAGGTCAAAGGCACAATTTGGGTGGCTAGGAATTTCTTAAATAAATGTAAATTCCACTATACAAAGCCTATAAGTGTTAATTTTTCCACAAATTATATTTAAAGAGCAACATAAAAAGCTTTTAATAGTATGTGAAAACTTTTTTCCTTGAAAAAAAATTTAAGAAAAAACAGCTGTGATTAAGAGTCAGAGTTAAGCCAGTAGAGGTCAGTGTACCGGGGAAGAAAAGTGCATGACCCTGCTGAAAGGCAGGGAAACTGCATTCACCCCCGACACAAAGCCCTGGGGTACACGAACCCAACATAGCACTGCACAGCCCACCTTGCCATGTCCTGCTTTCTTCTCCCCCTGCCTCTTCCTCTCCCCCAAGTTCTTAGCATTAGGCAGAAACAGACACTGGGGAGAAGTAATCACTGCTCATCTCAATTATAGTAAGACAAGGTACCCGCAGCGGGCCTCAACCAGTCCAGCAGCTGGGCCACTCTGAAAATAGCATAGTCTTACTCTACATTGGACACAGCTGACCACATGTCAGCAAGTAAAACTTATTTTAAAATATTGGCGTTAAATAGTATTCCTTAAACCTAAAAAAGTGTTACTGTTGTTGTTGTTTTCTAGGGTTAAAATAGATGTTAGATAAATTTATCAAAACTCTCCTAGCATCAGAGCTGGCTGACTCCGTGGCTGAGCTCTAAAAACAGTCAGAAGAAACCACACTTTATCGTACTTGGCATCTGCCCCAGGGCCAAGCCCCACACGAGGTCCCAAACTGGTGCTCATCATTTCTGACATATCAAAAGGATCGGTTAAACATTCGTCCCTCCAGTCACCCACGTCCCACCTGTCCTTGTCAGGAAGTCTCTGAGTACACCTGCACAGGGGCCTTGGGCAGGATGGCAGCAACCAAGCTGGGCTGACACCGACAAACCTGTACACTGTGTCGGGCGAGATGACGGGAAGCAGCTAGAAATTCTTCATTTTACAGCTCCAGCATCCACTAACACTCTAAAGAAATAAGTAAGGGAATGGTATTCCCAGGCTGCCTCCCATCCCACCCCAAGTCCCTCCATAGAACCGAATCCAGCGCCAGTCTTGAGTTACAACCTTAGCCAGGATGGGGGTGTCCTCCTCACAGGCAACCCTCAGCCCAGCAGCCAACAGGTTCACACAGAGGGGTTCAATCAAGCAGGGGAGTCACATGCTCCCTTTATGAGATTCCTCCAGATTTCCGTTTGTTTGACTTCCTTGCTTTGATCTGTGCTGATACCCACACGCTGCCAGTAGAGTTTAGACACGGTTACTGAACTGTGTGTCTGTGCATGTGTGTTTGTGTGTGAACACATTTATACATAGATATACGGCCAAGCACCATGCCAGGTCCACCCTCCCACATCCTATCCAAATGTATCCTTTGTTCTACATTCTAGCAATCTTTAAGTCCGCTTATACTAGTGGGGACAATGAACTACCGGGACTGGAACAACTTGGATTTTCTAAGACTACTAAAAGTTAGGAATTCTGCCCCACCGCCCCAAAAGTGCACTTACACATTCAATCGACTTGATCATTAACTCATTCGACAAACATTTATTAAACACCTACTAGGTACTAGTATGTGAAATGCAACAAATGCCACCTCTGCAAGGTAAGATCTACAGTACTAGGTACTAGTATGTGAAATGCAAACAAATGCCACCTCTGCAAGGTAAGATCTACAGTAGGGAGAGAAGCCCGTGCTGCTCCAGGAGCACCTAGGAGCATCTAACTCTGACGATGGAGCCCGGTCAGGTGACAGCAGAGAAAGCTTCCCAGAGAGGATGGTGTCTGAAATGTAGGATGAGGAGGCATTTGCCAGAGGAAAGGAGGAGAGGGTGGTGCAGCAGAAGGAGGTGAGAGCAAGCAGGGGAGGGAGCAAGGCAGGAGTAATGAGAAACCAGCCTAGACAAAGGAGCAGGCAGGAGGCCGCTGAAGAGTGGATTTTACTTTGAGGATGCCGGGGAGCCGCTGGAGGATAAGCAGCCGGTCACAAACTCCTAATACTTTTGTTTGTTTGGGGGAGGCCTGGAAGAAGCCTGGTTACCCTGAAGTAACCAGTTTGGAAGATGTGGGCAGTAAGCAGGCAAAAAAGGACGAGGCCCTAGAGGAGAGAAGAGGCCACATTTCAGAGCATTTAGGAAGTAGAAGCATCTGGACTTGGGGTGACCGGAGGTGGGGTGCTACGTGAACGGTGGTGCCATTTGTCAGTGAGTGATTCTTGTGGCAAAGCAACGTTGACTTCATCTTGAACTTGCTGAGCCTGGGGACTGAGCGAGTGAACTAACGGCCTGCCTGCTCGCGGGAGGTCTCGGTGCGGTGCGAGACCTGAGCCGAAAATGAAGATCCGGGAGTCACCAGCACACGAGCAGAAGGTAACTCATCGGTGCTGAAGAAAAGACGGCCACAGACAAAGCCCTCAATAACACTAAAAGTTAAGGGGCATAGAACATAAAAGATCTGTGAAGACCTCAGTGTGGGCTGCCAGGGAAGTAGGAGAAAAAGCCTTTACTTCTCAGACGCAGCACGTGTACTAATTTTTAGTCCAGAAAATAAGGTCATTATAAACATACATAAGACTGAACCAAATTCACAGTGAGAACGTGCCCACAATAAAAAACCATCTATATAGGTCACTTTTCTGAGGGAAGAGGGAAGATTGGGGGTGCTGACAAACAGGAGACCACAGGTTGCTAAGCTACTGAGTAAAATAAGACAGGGCGTCTACCCATGTCGAAATCCAGGCTTTTTAAAATGTGCCCTAGAATGATGCAACCTTCATTAGTTACCATAGCGATGAGCTTCATTTCCCAGGGGACAATTGTTATTTTTGCTACCACTGAAGTAACTGGGGGGAGACAGGGGGTGAATCCTACTGTGTTTTGAAGACCCTGAATTTTCAGGGAACGTTTTTCTAATAGATCACACATTACAACCTCAATACTAACAGAAGGCAGTCCCTAGCAATCTGCAAACTAAGAAGAACTTTGAGCAATGGGATGTCAGTCAATGTCTTTTTGTAGTTTTTACAGTGACTTGTTTCAAAGGGAAAGAAATGCCTCTAATGCAGAGAATGTTGTGGAAATTCTTGGAAAACAGAACTGAAAGATTTTTTTCTATGATTATTTGTAGTAAGAACAAACTATGAGATTCTCATTATATGCATTCAGATCACATGTTGTAAATAAACTAAACCCAATCTTCTACAGAACACTGTGCATCTCTGTACTGAGGGTTTTTCCAGGGACAGACAGAGGCTGCTGTGTGGAGTAAACGAAGGCGGCCGGGGGGTTTCAGAGACAGGGGCTCAAGCTGGGTGCTCTCCAGCTTCCAGGCCGTACTGCCTGTGAGAGGCTCAGTTCCAAGTATTAACCGCCTCACTACGTCAGACCTGAACGACTTTGTTGAACCGCAGATACCTGGATTCCCATGGCTGTAGCAACCTAGCAATCAGCGGCTGGAGAAGAGATTTGGCTGTTTTATATTTCAACACCTTGAGCTTTGGACGCTATTCCTGCTTTAAAAACAAAAACAGTCATTCTGGTCATTTACAGCCCTGTGCTTCATCAAGGTGTCCTTATTACAGCCATCCCCCCAGGGAATTTTAACCGGTTGGGTCATTTCTCTCGAACCAAAGGTCGTGAAAGAAAAATGACAATCAAGTGGCAATATCTTCACTGCTTTTCAAAATCTATGAAGTGAAGTCTCCAAATGAGGTTAAACGGACACAGATGCCAGGTGAGAGATTATAAACACACACAAAATATATGAAATTGTGATCTTTATCAGTCAGTAGTAGGGGGAATTCCCTGGCGGTCCAGTGGTTAGAACTCTTGTGTTTTCACTGCTGAGGGTGCAGGTTCAATCCCTGGTAAGGGAACTAAGATCCCGCAAGCAGCATGGCGTGGCCAAAAAAAAAAATCAACAGTGAGCCTTGAGAGAAAGAAGCCCCCACAAGCCCTTAATTCTGAGTACTTTTATTACTGATAATCACTATTCTGTGTCTGCAAATAGTCTCCTTGCAGTCTAGACTTGTTTTGCATATTTTGTTGTCTTGGTAATTTAACTCCTAGTGGCTAACATCTAAGCACAGCCTTCCTGCCCTGGCACAGCTGTGGGTTTTAGCATTTGCAGACTCCTTCCGTCTAACAACTCTTACCTGGCTGTCTGCTGTCCCACATTAGCGTAACTCCCCCACAAGCCTTCGGGACTCCTGGGCAAAATCAAGCTTCGGGATCACATTGTTTCTTGTTAGGACAGTCACATTAGCCATCAAGGCTAGTGAGCAAGTCCGTCTCCCCCACTGGACAATGAATTCCCTGAAGACTTCAAAATTTTTAGCTTTGATTTTCTTAATACCTACAGTACTTTTATTTTGAATACATACAGTACTTAGTATAAGAGAGATGCTTGAAAAAGGTCATAAAAATACACTAAAGGGGGCTTCCCTGGTGGCACAGTGGTTGGGAGTCCGCCTGCCGATGCAGGGGACACAGGTTCGTGCCCCGGTCCGGGAAGATCCCACATGCCGCGGAGCGGCTGGGCCTGTGAGCCATGGCCGCTGAGCCTGCGCGTCCAGAGCCTGTGCTCCGCAACGGGAAAGGCCACAACAGTGAGAGGCCCGCGTACCGCAAAAAAAAAAAAACAAAACACTAAAGACAAAAAAGAACGGGAAATAAAAGAGAAGAAATGAACACATTCCCAGTGCAATGGTGAAGAACAGCCCATAGGGAAGCACCAGAGCTCGGAGGGTGGACAGCTCCTGGATATTAGCATCAGCAACATCAACTGCTCCCCAGCCAAAGTCCCTCACAGGCCAGAGAAACGTGAGGACGAGCCTTGAGCTGTCAGTCTGAGCAAGTCAATAGTACGAGAGTGTTCATCAGTATCACCCATTAGGAGCACCATGGATGGAATCACTAGAGGAACAATATATTACAGATTTAAATACTGTTCTTGGCTCTGTAGGCAGCGGGAGGGCAGGGTCTATGTCATCCCACTCACCACTCTATTCCTACAGCCGGGTACAATGGCAGGCATGTGACAAATGCTCAACAGGGACTTAATGAAATAGTAAACTGAAAGAGCAGTGACTCAGAGAATGCCCCTGGCCGCCACTGCTCTGAATGCTTAGGTAGATTAACTACTCTGTTCCAAGGCAGCCACAGGTAGCAAAAGGCCCACGAATTTTATACCTTAAAAACACAGCAAAGCTGGGGGAGGAGAGAATGAGGAGTTACTGTTTAACAGGTATGGAATTTCCATTTAGGAAATGGGTAGTGGTGATGGTTGTACAGCATTGTGAATATACTTAATGTCATTGAATTGTACACTTAAAAATGGTTATAATACATGGTGGGGGATAAACTGGGAGATTGGGATTGAGATATACACACTACTATATATAAAATAGATAACTAATAAGAACCTACTATATAGCACAGGGAACTCTACTCAGTACTCTGTAATGACCTATGTGGGAAAAGAATCTAAAAAAGAGTGGATATATGTATATGTATAGCTGATTCACTTTGCTGGACACCTGAAACTAACACAACATTGTAAATCAACTACACTCCAATAAAAGTGTTTTTTTTTTAATATTTATTTATTTACTTATTTTGGCTGCACCGGGTCTTAGCCCGGCTCGCAGGCTTCTTTGTTGCGGCATGTGAACTCTTAGTTGCAGCATGCGTGTGGGATCTAGTTCCCCAACCAGGGATCGAACCCTGGGCCCCCTATATTGGGAGGGTGGAGTCTTACCCACTGGACCAGTAGGGAAGTTCCCACTAAAACTTATTTTAAAAAATGGTCATAATGCTAAATTTTATGTCTATTTTACCACAATTAAAAAAGAGAAAACAATTCTTTAATCTTTAAAACAAAGAAACACAGCAGAAAGACTATCTCTCTAAAACTGTAGTCTTCACAGAGTTGCCGGAGTCACAGCAATTAGAAGACAGCTGCGGACAGACTGGCCTTAGAACAGGTCTACAGAGGGCGTCCTGGCTGAGCATGTGTAAAAGGAATTCACTTGCCCACTCCAGCAGGGCAGGGCAGCAGGGTACCCATCCAGCACTCAAATCCAATTCAAAATTAGGGTTTGGAGGAATTAGACTTGATATACTATGAAAAGAGGAACAAAGGAGAGTTTCTGAACCAGATATAAGTGGGTAAGGTTACATAATGAAAGGGGGTGTTTTTCAAAGACTACTTTGGCAGTACTGAGCAACCTGCATTAGACAGGAGAAAAATTAAAGGCTACAAAACCAGTGAGAGCTTGCTATAGGGATCAACATGTTAGAATACACTGGTGGCAGGAGAATAAGGAGGAAGAACCAAACCCTTGATATGTTTTTAAGAGGGAATCAAGGGAAGGAGAAAGAGCCATAGGTGACTACAACATTTCCAGCCTGGAGGGCCATATGGATGACGATGGCAGATTGCGACGGATGCTCAAGCCCATATTTTAAAAACAAGCAGAGCCCTCACAAAGTCAAATCACTTTTCCGAGAGACAGAAACTGGAAAATCTCATTGATTTCCAGCAGTGTGAGATCTTCTGGGATTAGGACAATCAGAACACTAGGTAAAATTCAGTAGAATTTGATTTTCTTTTTATTGTTGTTATTTTAAAACACTGCCAACTTGTTTGAAGTGAAGGATCTGCAGATCCCCAAAACTCTAATAAGGGAGTTTTTAATAGCTTTTAACCTTAAAAATTTCTTTTGGATCCTGGAGATTTTAAGCATCCATTTTACTCCTATATCCCACATTGGGCACAGGATATAGGAGAAAAGGCCTAGGGCCCGACTAACACGGAGAATCGAATAAGAGACCCTATTTAAGCTGGGATTCCAAAGGCTACACCCTTAGTGTAAGAGTTTATAAGAAATAAACCCCCATATGCAAAAACAGGACAGCAAGGAAACTTGTCTGGATGAAAGGAAAAAAAAACCTAAAAATCAAGCTATTCTCCATAAGCTGACCCTCATGAAAGATTCAGTACAAATATAACCTACTTGTGTCATCTGAGCAGCCTCAAGTGGAGAATTTAATTTTAAGTGGTCCTAGATTTATAATGTCCTTGGGCAACCAGTAGAAGCAAAAGTAAACACAGTCGTACAGAGGAGCTCAACTTCAAGGAGACCTTAAAAAATTTCTCCAGGTGAATTTCTAAGGAAAATGAATGGATCACAATTTTTTTAAATGACAAAATTCACAAGGAAACTAGGTATCACAGAGTGAGAACCAGCAAAAACAAAAGAACAAAAAGGGACTAACAAAGACTTCAGGTACTAAAATCATCAGAAACAGAATATAAAATAACTACATTTAATGTGTTTCAGGAATAAAAGAGAAGGTTTAAAAATGAAACAAAAGTAAGGAGATTGGAAAAAGAACCAAATAGAACTTCTGAAAACGAAACACATATTACTGAAATTAAAATTTCAATGGACAAATCAAACAGATCAGACACAAAGAGAGAATTTATCAATTAGAAGATAAATAAAAAACAATCTACAATACGGTCCTCACAAAGATATGGAAAACAATAAAAGTTTAAAAACATGAAGGACAGAGCAAAAAAGATTAGAATGAAAAGGTCTAAGATATGCATAATTGTAAGAACTAATAGAGACTACTCAATGCTCTGTGGTGGCCTAAATGGGAAGGAAATCCAAAAAAGAGGGGATATATGTATACATATAGCTGATTCACTTTGCTGTACAGTAGAAACTAACACATTGTAAAGCAACTATACTCCAATAAAAATAAATAAATAAGAAGTAATAGAGAGAGTGGGGAAAGAGGCAATAGTTGAGAGATAACGGCTCAGACTCTTAAAGAAATTTTGAAAGATGCTGATTCTAAGATGAAGACAAGCAATGACAGGAAATTAGCCCAGATCAGATCAAAAGTTACTTCCTTTCCTAGACGAACTGATCAGACCATGATAGTGACTGTAACTCAGCTACTCTCCTATTTTTCTGATATCCTAGAACTTTAGACACGCACACACAAAAAAAATGACAAAAAAAAAATTTTTCTAAGAATGTATGTGGGCCTTGGTAGGGAAATAGGAATCCAGTCATGCAACATTATATCATAACCATTTTTCTTTGCTGCCCACATTCTCATAAGAAACATACCACACACATTTTTCAATACCACCTCTTATAATTCAACGGTGACTGGAAATGCTCCATGAATAAGATGGACACAGGCCAAACACGGCTTTGGGAAGTAACTTTCACTAATGAAATTAAATAGACTAAGGCAGAAAATAATAAAGTCCATCCATTTTGTCTGCCTTCCTCTAATTCTCATTATCCTTTACAAAACACTCTAAGATGAAAAAAGCAAAAATATAATAATTCCCAGTGGTTATGTGAAGGTTTTAGGAATCTAGAGGAATTTGGCAGTTACAGAGAAAGATGGTGGGAAAAGTCACATCAAAACTCTATTGTCGGGGCTTCCCTGGTGGCGCAGTGGTTGAGGGTCCGCCTGCTGATGCAGGGGACACGGGTTCGTGCCCCGGTCCGGGAAGATCCCACATGCCGTGGAGTGGCTGGGCCTGTGAGCCATGGCCGCTGAGACTGCACGTCCGGAGCCTGTGCTCCGCAACAGAAGAGGCCACAACAGTGAGAGGCCCGCGTACAGCAAAAAAAAAAAAACTCTATTGTCAGGACTTCCCTGGTGGCGCAGTGGTTAAGAATCCGCCTGCCGGGGCTTCCCTGGTGGCGCAGTAGTTGAGAGTCCGCCTGCCGATACAGGGGACACGGGTTCGTGCCCTGGTCCGGGAGGATTCCACATGCCGCGGAGCAGCTGGGCCCATGAGCCATGGCCGCTGAGCCTGCGCGTCCGGAGCCTGTGCTCCGCAACGGGAGAGGCCACAACAGTGAGAGGCCCGCGTACCACAAAAAAAAAAAAAAAAAAAAAGAATCCGCCTGCCAATTCAGGGGACGTGGGTTCGATCCCTGGTCCAGGAAGATCCCACGTGCCACGGAGCAACTAAGTCTGTGCGTCACAACAACTGAGCCTGTGCTCTAGAGCCCGCGAGCCACAATTACTGAAGCCCGTGCACCTAGAGCCCATGCTCTGCAACAAGAGAAGCCACCGCTTGCCGCAACTAGAGAAAGCCTGCGCGCATCAACGAAGACCCAACACAGCCAAAAATAAATAAATAAATAAATAAATCTCTATTGTCTTAAATACAGTGTGTGAACCTTGTTTGGATACTGCTCTGAATAAACCAACCATAAAAAATATACATTCAAATTAGGGAAATTTGAACATGTTAAATGATGCTAAGAAATTATAGCTAATTTAGCTCTGATGATAATGGCATTGTGGAACATAGAACAACTTATCATTTATAGTATTAACAGGTGAAATGAAATGATACAGTAATCCAAAATTCGTTTAAAGTGAATCCCAGCATCCCTACCCAACAAAGGGTGGAGTGGGGAGATATATAAAACAAGATTGGCGAAAGACTGATCATTGAATATTGATCATATATTGCTATGTTCATGTTTTGTATATGTTTGAAACTGTCCATAATAAATTGTTTTTAACAATCTTGAGGCCTTGACTCATTACAACAACTGTATATACCTGTATGTAACAGAAAGGCATAGCCTCCTTTGGAAGTACAGAGAGATTATGAATAGAGAAACAGTAGTGCATATTAATTCAAGTAATACTAAACACTTTTGTCATCCACTTGGCAATCTGCATTGGTTTAGTATCATTTGTAGTTATTACTAAATCACATACAAATGAAACACTCTTTATTTCTAGAGAATAGGCAACAACTTCCAGATCTCTAAAATGAATGAACAACCTTGAAAAGTTATGCTTTAAAAGGTGTAAACGGTTGGGGCAAAATATTTAACATATTCACCCAAAGGAAAGTGGCACAAAGTAACAGAATAATCCTGCTGGAAATTTTTTTTAGAGTTCTCATGTTAAATATTCTCAATATATAAATTACAGTAGCATATGTCAATGATAAAGGAGACAATAATAGCATATGGGCTGTTTTGAAGTTAGCAGAGTGGATAAAATGTCTATTTTCTGCAGTGCTTAAGTGTATTTCATTAGATGATTAAATTCTCCTCGCTACTAGTGGCATAAATGAACTCAGATTCCATATTAAATAATCTACATTATTTCAAACATCCATCTGCTCTCCTTTATGACAAAGACAAGTACTCAGTTTCTAGATGGAATCACAAAAGCCCTTACAATCCAGCCTATTTTATAAAGTAACTAAGGCTAACCATATTTCTCACTAATTTTAAATGCATCTGACATGCTTTGTAGTAGTACAAAGGAGGTGTAAAACAGGAAAATCAAAAAGACACTGATACTACATCTTTACTCTGTCAGGTCAAATAAACATATAACAGTAGCTACTGTCCTCTACAATTCTGCTTGAGTAAAGTGATGATTTAGCATGAATGGTTAAAAAAATCTCACGTTATCTTGAGAAACCAGAGTATACAGATATCCTCTCTTCCTACAATCAACCTCCCTTCCTGTGGCTTTTTGAGGTACACAATGTATACTCATGAATGTTCATAAATCAAAATCACATTAACTTTCCTTCCATATTGAACCTTCCCCATAAGCTTCTATAGAATTTCCTTGATGTACATGGTGTAAAAAAGTGCAGATGAACCTACAACCACAAAATTTCTTCATATGTTGGTTGAAGAAAAGTCTATTACCAGAAATAATTCACCATATCTTGGCCTCCCTTGGAAAACCTGTTTGATTTAAGCCATGCCAACAGAAAAGCATACGTGTAAACTCATTAAATGAAAAGAGCAAGCCGAAAAAACAGAACCTTCTGTTTACTAGTCAACCCTCATTTATGCTTTTGTGGGAGAAGTAAGGTAAAAGTAATAGCTGAAACAAAATTATTTTCTAAAATTCTTTTTAAGAATTCATTACTTGCAAAAAGATTCTGAAATTCATAAGAATCTTGAGCTAAGGCTGACATAACACACAGCCCCTCCACCAAAAGCCATTCCGTAAAGCAAACATGCTATGTAAATTATTGTTCTACATAATATGCAGTAGTGAGTTAATCCCTGCAAAAATAAAAGTCCAAAAAGCTTAGAAGAACCCAATGTTTTTACTAGCCAGCATTCTCCCAAGGAGTTATATATGTAATAAAATGAATGAAATCAGCATTTTCTGACACACAGCGTAGCTTTTCTTGAATGGGTACTTAAGTGTGAAGATGGATTAAGTCTCTGATCTCATTTTAATGAGTTTCTCTTTGTCTTTGAGGGACTACACTGCACAGATGCTCAATCACTCTACTCTAGTCATTTAAATCAATCCACTTAAGAGTTTTGAGAACTGGGCAGACTTGCACTTATTTGGTTATACTAAATTCGCCAAAATTTAAAGTCAGAGAATAATTTAAATTATGTAAAGTTACTTCTTCCATCCAGTAGGTTGCTAATTCCTGCCAATTCTCCTTAATGTACAATAACTAAAGTCTCCTCTCTCTGCTGTCTACATTGTTCTTCCATCCAATACATTCCTAAACCCTGTCAATCCTGCCTCCTAAAATATAACTAACACCCGTTGTCTTTCTACTGTCTATAGTATTGCCTTGGTCACACTCTCACTGATACCTGCAAGAGCCTCCAAGCTGGTCTCCCACCTCCTATTTCACCCTTCTCTGATCCCTTCACCCAGTCACTCAAGTTATCTTTCTAAAGTGCAAATCCAATTACGTCACAGCCTTCAAAGATGCGGGGTTCAAGTCCAACTCTATGGTCTACCAGGTCCTCCAGGATCTGATGCCTGTCTGCTTCTCTGGCCCTACCATCCCATCTGTCCAATACCCTACCAAACTATTCTTAGTTCTCTAACTCAGTAATAGTCAGTAACTTTTGGTTGGATATCATAGGTCAGGTGAACAAAAACAAAAACTAAACCTGAAAGGGTAGTGAGTTAAACATCAGTTTACCAGGTTTGTACTTTGCCAACAAAAACAAAATCTACATTTTGCTAACACATTCATTTTACAAAAAGAACATGATCTTAGAATTCTAAAATTTGAATAAATTTAATTTTAGATGCAAAAAGCTCATTATATTGTCCTTTATAAAAAATTTCACTGCACATTGGTGAGAACTCTCATGTGAACTTATTCAATGAAACCACTGCCCTCACTTATCAGATCTTTATGCCCCTGAAGGCGCTGACCCTCTGCTGAAGCACCTGTTTCTCCTCCATCCCCCCTCTTCACCTGCATAACCAGTACCCATCTTTAAATCTCACCTTATAAGGCAGTCCTTTTCAAATTTTAATGTGCATAAAAATAACCTGGGGGTTTTGTAAAATGCAGATTCTGGTCACAAAGATTTTGTCCTGTTTCTTCTAGAAGAGTTATGGCTTTAGGTTTTACATTTAAGTCTATAATCCATTTTGTGTTCATTTTTGTATGTGTGTGAGGCATGGATCAAAGTTCATTTTTTTTAATATGTGTATATCCAATTGTTCCAGCACCATTTGTTGAAAAAAGAGTCCTTTCTCCACCAAACTGCCTTTGCTCCTTTGTCAAAAATCAATTGACCATGTATGTGTGTGGGTCTCTTTCCGGACTCTCTACCTGTTCCACTGATCTATTTGTCTTGGCCAGGTTTCCTCATATGATCTTGAAGGCTCATGATCCAAAAACAACACTATTCTGTGCAAAGAAAGGACCTGGAATATTCCAGACCTCCTTGATGTTTACCTGTGTTTTCTTTCTCCTGTTATATTGCATCCATCAAAGTCTTAGGTAAGTATACTTCGTGAAGTCTTGTGAGTCCCTTCAATTAACTGACCCTGGGTAATTGCTGCAATGATTTTTCTTTCTGTGATTAAAAAGACAGAACACAAATCCACCGGACTGGCTGTTTTCCATCCTGCCTAAACAGGTCAAGGTCAGTTACCCTTCCGCCCTCTCTGCTGGGAACGTCACTCCCCAAGTTTTACTGCTTGTGTCCCACAGGTCTGTTTTGATAATAACCAGTTTGTTTTGATAATAACCAGTTAATGATGGCCAGATTATCTTAGATAACAAAGAAGAATCATAAAATAAGGAATTTTTCAGTCTAAAGCACATTTATAAATCAGAGTGTGTGACTGTAAATGCGCGTGCATGAATGTGAGCTATAGAAGGCAGCCGAAGCTAACTGACCCATGGACCCAAAAATGAGCAAAACCCAGCAAAAGCCAAACTCTTTCAAGAAATATCACCAACTACCCAACAGACAATTGTCAGGCTTTCTGATACCAAGGAAAACAAAGGTGGGCATCCAGCACATTGTAAAAAAGAAGAAACTTCTGGTGGGCATCCTCTCCATTGAGTAAAGCCAGGTGAAAGTGTAAATGGGAGCTTCCAGAGTCTGAGAAGAGAGTTACACTGTGGCACTGCCCAGATATGGGGACACCAGGAAAGACGCGGAGAGCAGTGGTGTGGTTACAGTAAAGCTTCTGTCTCTCCCTCTATCCGCTGAGACAGTTGGCTAACAGTAGTAGAAGGAATAATAACTGCTCAGAACTAAATGGGTTCCCCCCAAATTTATATGTTGAAAGCCTAAGCCCCATGTGACGGTGTTAGGAGATGGGAGGTAATTAGATCATGCAGGCGGGGCCCTCGTGGAGGGGGTCAGTAGCATCCTTCTAGGAAGAAACAGCAGACACACGATCTCTCCCCAACTGACTAAGACACCACCATCCTGAGCGTCTGTTCTGTAAGACACACTGTGACTTACTTCCTTCACTTTATCCTCACAAATGTTCTGAGGGGGTCCTGTTTTTGTTCCCATTTCGGAAGTGAGGAACTATGGTCCCCAGGCCACAGAAGGGAAAAGCCAGGAGTTACCCCAGGCAGTCTGACTCCAAAGCCTAGGTCTTACTTACCCACCACACTATTCCTGAAGTTGTCTGACCACTCAGAAAGAGGAATAAAACAGACCACAAGGACAACAGGAGAAATGAAGGAAGCCTGGTGAAGTTTTCACTACTTAGACAACAACAGAAGACAGGAACCCAAGAAAATGGCTGGCAGGCATTTAGAGCACCTTGCACAGGGCATTACTCAGGTCTGGATCTGATCACATCTAATACGCTTAGAGGTACGCCAGACAAAAAACATGCTGCTCTGTGAAATTCTCTCAGTTACACAGAGCTGCTGTTCTTACAGTCTGGCATAGAAAATGATGATCACTTCATAATTTACCTCTCCACTGTTCTTATGCCATTTAAAAGGATTAGGGCTTCCTGTTGGGGCAACTATATGTACTTCTCTACCTTCTCCTCCAACTCTGCTTTGTCAGTGTGGATGAAACCCACTTAATCCAAACATAACACATCCAATTGCTTTGATCAATACACAAACGTTTTAGCAAAAAAGTCCTCCTTGCTCTACTAAAGTTATTTCTTGCTACTGAACATATGAGAAAATTAGCCTTTTCCACTCTTAAGGTGCTAAAAGGTATTGTAAATTTACAAACGTTTAACTGACCCTCAGCTGGATCCATATTTTAAATATCTTTGTTTATTAAGAGGCTGAAGTATTACTTTTCCTTCATTTTGAAAAGCATGTATTGAGTGCTTATCACAAACCAGGACTAGTACTAGAAACACAAAAAGTGTAAAAATGGGGTCCCAGCCCTCACATGCCCACAGAGTTGGGTTTTCATCCACTCTTTCTCAAAAAACACACCTCCAGGACTTCACAAGACTACACTATTAGTTCTTGGTGTTGTTATTTATATAATTAAAGCCATGTCTCTGCTTGGAAATAAGGGGGAAAAAAGGTCATGAAACAGAAGAATCTTTCCAGTTTTTCAATCTCCAGTTTGAGAAGGTGGCCTTAAAAATTAAAAAGTCTGGGGGCTTCCCTGGTGGTGCAGTGGTTGAGAGTCCGCCTGCCGATGCAGGGGACACGGGTTCGTGCCCCAGTACGGGAAGATCCCACATGCCGCAGAGCGGCTGGGCATGTGAGCCATGGCCGCTGAGCCTGCGCATCCGGACCCTGTGCTCCGCAACGGGAGAGGCCACAACAGTGAGAGGCCCACGTACCACAAAAAAAAAAAAAAATTAGAAAGTCTGTGTTACATATGGCAAGAGATTTTAAGATGTAATAATACTAACTAACATTTAATGAGTGCTTACATTGAGCCAAGTTTCAGTTGAAATTACTTTGTGAGAATTATTTGATTTAATAATATGGGTCCTACAGATTGATGGCACTATCACTACATCCATTTTCAAGATGATGAAACTGAGGTACAGAGAGGTTTAAGAAATTTACTTAACTTTTTTGGAATTAAAGGAGCCAAAATTCAAACCCAGGCAGCCTGTCTCCAAACCCCATGCTCTTAACAACTATTCCTGCCACTGAAGGAAGACTCAAATATCATGACACCGTACCAGATTAAACAGACTGACCAATGCAATGGAACAAAAAGCCCAGAAACAGATTCAAGTATGGTACTAATCCCAGCATACTAGAAAGATATTATAAATAATGGGGGAAAGATGAATTATACAATCAAAGGTGCTGCCCTAATTAATTATTTAGTTCCCCAAAAGTGGACCCTTACCTCACACCATTTATTAAAATAAATTTCAGTGGCTTAAAGAATTACAGCCAGAGTACCTGGATGCATGTGACTCCCTTCCCCCATCATTCCTTGGTAAGAACACCCAACTAACTCAATTGGGAACATTCTTCACCACCAACTGGCCACTTAACAAGAGCCCCACCCACAAAGCTGAACCCTTGAGGAGTCAGCAGGAGGTGGGTTAGAAAAGAGCACAGTGAGTGGAGAAGCCTGATCAACAGCCAGGCCCGGGAACATCAGTCAGAACCAGAGATCCTACAAAGTGCCTTAGGCTGTTAACAAACTTCAGTATTATTATACACATGAGTAAACTGGTGCTCAGAGGGTTAAACAAGATGCCCCAAGTTAAACAGCTACTAAGTAGCCAAGCCAGGATTGGGACACAATGGCTGTAAAACTCAAGCATAACTCTTCAGCACTCCATACACACAGAGGGGCCAAGGCCACCAGGTCCCCTCTTCAGAGCCTGCAGACGGCTCCCGGAGTAGAGCACAAGCTGGAGGCAGCAAGACCGGTGCTGGACAAAGAGCCGTGCTGGAGCTTCTGCCTGGGTGCCAGGCCAGGCAGCTATTCAGGGGGAAGGGAAACTACTCCAGTAGGCTGAGAGCTGCCAAAGCAGCACAAAAGGAAGACTGTTCTGCAACAAAGGGAAACTCTGCCCTGCAGCTGTCTCCACTGCCCACAGCCCCGCCCCTACCCCACACAAGCTATCAGAACTCTAAGCTGCTGATGACAAGCTACCATCACCTAACTTTTCCCCTACTTTCGCCTGTAGTGCAAAGAACTGAACAATGACCTACACAGTCTCTGACGAAGCAGATTTCAGCTACCAATATTGAACAAACTAGACCTCACTTGTCAGAGGGGCAGAGAAGCTAGCAAACCAGAGAGGCTCAGATGTTTAAGACCAGTGGGATAATCTGAACAGTTAGGGCAACTGCAAGAAACAAGACAACTTTACAAATTTGAAATTTTACATTCTCAGGGAGATTCAAAAGGACTGAATCTCTGATACAAATGTAACAATAATGAAAGGCAGATGAAAACAACAGGAAATAGTATTTGAAGGTAAAAGTGAAACTGGTGGCCTGAAGAACAGAGGCAGTGAAATGCAGACTGGCTACTGCAGGGAACCAGACTGGTGCCTGTGAAGATCCGCTTAGTGAAAGCTCCCAGAACTCACAGGAAAATGATGAAACTGGAAATTATCAGGGAAAAGACAGCACCTGAACAACCGATCAAATATGTGTATTATGGAATTTCAGAAAGAGAAAATGAAACGGGAGAAATAATAAGGAGAAATAATAATTAATAAGGGGGGAAAACAACTTAAAATGAGTTTTTCAGACTGAAATTATTCACTCAGAACTTGGCAGAATTAATCATAAAAGATCCATGCATTCCCCAAATTTCTGAATGTCAGGGAGAAAAAAATAATCCAATAAAATCTGAATCTCTGGCAAGATTTTTAAAAAATAAAAAAGGAATATGAATGAGATGGACATCAGGTTTGTCAGCTGCCATACTAACTGCGAAAAGACAATGGAGTACGATTTCCAGAAGTCGGAAGAAAAAAGACTGTGGGCTAAGAACTCTAAACTTAACTAAATTATCAATATTGTATCGATACTTATCATTATTATAAAGTAGAAGAAATCTATTAATAGACATAAAAAGACTCAAAAGTATACTTTCCACATACTTTTCAGGGAAAAAAAAATCTTAGGGAGTATAGACATCTTTAGTGTAGGCATACAGAAGTATAAAAGAAATAGCAGGGAGTTCCCTGGCGGTTCAGTGGTTAAGACTCAGTGCTTCCACTGCAGGGGGCACAGGTTCATTTCCCTGGTAGAGGAACTAAGATCCCACATACCACGTGGCACAGCCAAAAAAAAAAAAAAAAAAAAAAAAGAAAGAAGAAATACCAGTGAGCAAATACCAGTGAGCAATAAAGCTAATGAAACTACAGTGGTCTAAATTATGTACACTAATGGTGTTGACATTGTGATAAAAATATTCAGCAAGGAGGATGCTTGAAGAAGCAAAATATAAAAGAAAAATCGTATGGACAAACGTTTCTAAGTATTTCAACAAAATTCATGGGTGAGAGGAAGGAAGGAAGGAAAGAATGTGCTGAAGCATATGGTTTAGGGGAATCCACAGACACCGTTCCAGTGATAAGTACAAATTTTAAAGGTACCCACAATTAGAACAAAAATTGGACACATTAACTCCCAGTTACAAAGAGAACTGTTTTCATTCTTCTTTTTTTTAATGGAAGTATAGTTGATTTACCATGTTTCAGGTGCACAGCAAAGTGATTCAGTTATACCAATATATTCTTTTTCAAATTCATTTCCATTATAGGTTATTACAAGATATTGAATATAGTTTCCTACTGTGCTATACTGTGGATCCTTGCTGTTTACTTTATGTATAGTACTGTGTATCTGTTAATTCCAAATTCTTAATTTATCTCTCCCCATTTTTTCTTCTTTAAAAGAACAGAAAACTTGATAAATAAAGCAAGACAAAACTTGGAAAAAGGTCAACAATAAGGAAGCATAATAATTTGAAAACGTAACACAAGATGCCAAGGGTAAGATCAAACACCTACGGCTATAAAAGAGAGAGTCACAAACTGGGTGAAAGAGCAAAATATCACTCACCTTCCTGGGTTATTAAACGAGGCCACATGTGCAGAAAATGCCAGGCATATAATAGTTGTGCAAAAAGAGTATATATAAAGAAAGAACACTAAGGCACTGTGGTGAGCCAAACACTTCAAAAAAGAAGAAGAAAAGGGGACACGTTGCCAATTTAAAACATCAAAAAATTAAAATAAACAAATATTTTTTAAAGTCTCATGATGAGCTGGCAGAAAAATAAAAGGAAACCCTCAGAGGTCAAAAACTAATAAAGTATATCATCTTTGACCCAGAAATTCCATTTGTAGAAATGTATTCTACATCCACATGTTATAAAAGAAATTATACATGGAAAGGATGAATACATTCAAGATAGTTTCCTCCATTTAGGATGATTTGAGCTGCAAATAACAGAACACCCAACCAAAGTGATTTAAACAAAAAGGATCTGATTTAAACAAAAAGACTGGAAGGCAGGCATTTCCTGGTTGATTCAGTAGCTCTAATATATCTTTAATGGCCAAGGCTCCATATTTCCACCCTGTCACCTTTGGTGTGCTGTGGACATCCTGGTAGGCGAATACAAGGTTTATAAGATTGTATATATTACATGATCTTAACTATACCAAAATCAGAAGAATATAAGAGTTAAAAGAAATCTGTTAATAGTGGTTGCTCCAAGATGGTGGGATCATGGGTGGTTCCTTACCTCCTGCTTTATAGACTTTTGTACTTTCCATATTTTTTTAAGAATGTAATATGTGTATAAACTAAAACAAGAAAAAAATATATACATAGTAAAAAAAGGAAAAGAGAAGAGCTACTGAAGAAAGGGGCTCAACTCTTTGGCCATATGACATAGGTATTTTCTCCTTGTTTTCCAATTAGAATTCTTTCAAATTGATGTGTTGTGTGTAAGAATGTTCTAATTCTCCACCACACTGCATAGTTTTGTATAAAAAGCTTGTGATGCTGTTAATGATTATCCTCTATGTAGAGTGTAACACTTGTACAGAATGTAACAGTTCCCTTTCACATGGTTTTATTTCATGAATACTGACTACAGTCTCTACAGATAAATACAGGAAAATAAAAATAGATAAATAGAGCATTTCGCAGTGAGGAATCTGAAACTTCCAACATTCAAGAGTCTTTCTCAAAATCACGCTAAATTGGGAAACTTAAATACAATTTACCCCAATAGTATTCTCTTTTCATGTACCATATTTCATAAGGACAATATTAAGACAAATTCATGGTTACACTGCACCATTTCCAAGGGGCTCCAATTCTCTTAGATATTTAATTAAGACCAGTAGTAACCATCTGTGCTCCTAAATCTCCTGTAGACAAAACGAATGTCTAGACCAAAGCAGGCTACGAGAAGGCTACACGATCCATTTGGTGCGCGTCAGTGACTTCCCAGTGTAGAGTATCAATCGGCTAACTTCACAGGCATCTTCCAAGACTGCTTCTGCATAGCTTAAAATTAAAAATTTGGATCTCAGAATTTCAATTTCAAAACTGAAGGACACATGAGAAATATTCTAGTCAAACTCCGCATTTGATACACAAGGAAGCTGTCAAGACATAGTTGAAAACCGTCAAAATGGATCACAGTTATAAACAGAAACGTTCTACTGAGCACATGAGGATGTCTTCTGAAGAGGGGCCAAACCCTGCAAGAATTCATCATGCTGCTTAATCTTTGGTTCTGAGCCTACTTTTAAAATGCTGCTCCATCAGTTCCTAAGGTCCTTTTTACATATTACAAAGCCTCAAGGAAGAAAATTCCATTCGGTTAAATCATGACATGCAGAGTAAAGCAGCTACGTGCCCTTCCTCTTCTCCATCCACAAAGAATGGAAATTAATCTTTGCCTCTTTGGTACCGTTGTCTTCAGTAATGTGAAACGAGGCACTGAAGAGAAGAATGTGGAAACACCAAATTGTAAACCAAAAGTTCACCAAAATAAAATTTTTTGTCAGGTTGGTTTCACTTTGTTTTAGGCCCTGCCACATTGATCACATAAATTATGAAATGTGATATACTTCATATACAAAATTCAACAAACTATCGACATCTATGATTTCATTGTCCATCAAAATTAATGGTTTGAGCCATTGGTGGAGAAAGAAAAAGGAGCTATTTAATGAGCCTTGCATGGAAGATGCTTCTTTCCTGTAACTTTGTGCATGTTGCCTGGTCCGATCCTTACAGCACCCCTAGTAAGTAGATGTGAAAAAAACCCTGTTGTACAGAGAAGGAAGCTGAGGCTTCGGGAGGTAAACTTGCTTGCGGCTCACAGATAACAGGAAGCTGGAATTTAAACCCGACCAGTCTCACTCCAAACCCTGTCTTCCCTCCACTGAGCAAGTACCTGCGAAGAATGAGAAAAGATCTGGGCCTTACTGTTGAAGAATTTATGTTCTAAAGACAAACTCGGGCCTCATTCCCTCACTTAATTAAGAGTTCAAGATTTTCAAGTGAAATTCTAGAATATTCTTTCCCCTTCAGTATCTCTCTCCCCTCAGATCTTCCCTGGGAGGCCGCTGGTGTGGCAGCAGCCCTGGCATGGCAGCCAGGGGGCTCTGGGCCACCCAACTAGGAAATGTTAAGACAGTCCAACGGAAGGAACTCACTGGAGGGCTAAGTATTAAATGCTACATCAGGTGAAAACTCCCTCCATTGATATCAGTTTCCTTTTCGAAGTTCTGGCTGCACCTCAACCCTGCCCTGTCAGCATTCCGCCCTCAGCCAGGGCTGGCCCTACTCTGAGCTGCCTATCTTGGCTGAATGCCACATGATTTTAGTTGGCCTCAGTACTATTTTTGCTTAGTTCTCAAGTCCAGAGATACTTATTCTATAAACAACTGCCATGTTTGTACTGAAATTCTGAAACCCTCCAAATTGAGGAATATCTTTATTGACTCTTATGGAAGAATAGGTGCCAAACATTAGTGGTGGCTGCCGTGAAACAATTTTGCTTTGTATATTATAAATATCTTTTTGGGTTTTTAAAAAAGGCTTACTACTTTTAAGATAAACAGATACTTTTTCTTTTATTATATAACTGAAGCTAAAAGATGGCTACGTTCGTTCCAGCTTTAAAATGATTAAACTCAGGAGTTTTGTACCCCAAACATTTACACAAACAAGTTCTACACACATGCACTCTCAGAGGAGGAAACCATCCACTAATACTAGGAATGTGTGTGGTTAAACTGCTATTCATTCAGAATATGCTTGAACAGAAACCGCTAAGTAAAGTTTGGATTATGAAAGTATATACAGTATTCATTGTACTACATATGCCATTCTACATAAGGGACTTGAGCATCTGCAGATTCTGGTATCTGCGGTGGTTTCCTGGAACCAATCCCACTCAGATACCGAGGGATGACTGTATATTCAGAGCCCAACCACCTTTCATTACCTCTGCCACCTTCATCCTGGTCGGTCATTATCACCTCTACTACTCTGATAGGGCCCCCAGCTTCTGGGCTCACTCACTCCCACCCTGCACCTAGGCAACTCTTATACAACAGTCAGTGGATACTACTAAAACAAGTCAAATCTCATCCCTCCACCGCTCAAAACTCTTCAGTGGCTCCCATTTTACCAGAGTGAAACTCAACATCTTCACAGTGGTCTACAATGCAACCATTTACCCTGTGACAGTCCCCGACCTTGCCTTCTAGCATTCTCCTCCCAGCCACACTGACCTCCCTGATCAATACCAGGGATGCTTCTGCCCCAGGACCTTTGCACCAATGGTTCCCTCTGCCAGGAAGACTTGTACCCAGAAGGCCCCATGGCTAACCCCCTCACCTTACCAATCTTAATTCAAATACTGCCTCCTCAGTGAGTACCATCCTGGCCATTCCTTTTTAAAAAGTGGAAACATCACCTCCTTCCCTGCCCCCCACACCTGCATTCCCAGTCCTTTTATTCTGCTATGTGTTTTTTTCCCACAGTGCTTATCACTTTCTAAGAGGCTCTTTATTGGCTTGGCCAAAAGGTTCGTTTGGGTTTTTCCGTAACATCTTACAGGAAAACCCGAAAGAACTCTTTGGCCAGCCCAATACTTACCTCTTAGGATCATTGTTTATTTCTCCCCGTAAGAACATAAGCTCCCCGGTAGCAGGGATCTTTGTTTTGTTTACTAATATTATCCCCTGCCTAGAACAGTGCCTGACACAATTAGGAACTCAACTAATATTTGTTGAACAGAGGCTGAATTAAAGTAAAACAGGCAGAGTGAAAGTGGCCTAATGTGATCACATGAACGTCCAGCACACAAGATCCAGCCACTCCCAGTGATGAATGGAACCGGAAAAGCAAATCAAGAGTCACAAAAGTGCAACAGTGATGGCTCAGACCACAGTTCTTGGCAACAACTATAAGTAATCAGGCAAGGCCTGAGACATACAGGGTTAGAGTATCTTGGATGAAATCTGAACTCTTGCTTTTAGCAAATTCATTCTATCAGAACCCAGCAGTAATCTGTCCACATCTACCCCAAGAAAAGCAGGTGCCTGGAGCAGCCTCTGATTAAATGAATCAATTCCACTTATATTGGTTTCTCCCAACCTGATCTTTCCTTGAATCCTTCATCTTTTATTACATTATCTCAAAACAGGGTTCAATCACTCCAAAGACCGCTCCTGAAAGGAGTATGAGGTGACAGTGGGAGCACAGTCATTTAATTATGTCTCTTTATTCTGCCCCTTTATTTTAAAAGCAAGGGGTGGGAGGGGAAGAAATTACTTCTATAAATTAAAAAAGGATACATCCCTTAAAAGAGAGCTGCATATAAAACTGCCTGTTGTGGAAAGACAGAAATGACCATAAGATTGGGAGGACAGGAACCACGAAATATCCAGAATTTCTAGAGAGAATGAGAAAAAGCTAGAAAATAAGGCAGCTTCCTAATGTCCACAGGATGTGCATTCTGATCTGTGGCGTGCTGGAGAGATGAGTGGGTCACTGATGAGACTACGATGAGGTCGAAAGATTAAACTACAAACAGCTGTTGAGAGGCTACTGTGTAAAAAAACAAAAAAAAAATCAACATCTACAACCAAGGAGAGTCACAGGTGACTACTGAAAAATGGGTGAAGAGATTAAAAAAATATGCTGAACTCTTAGGCAGAATTCTAGGAGCTTGAATTAACTCACTGAATCCTCATAAGGACCCCTATGGATTAGGTGCTATAACCATCCCCATTTCACAGATGAGGAAAGTAAGGCAGGTGTGCTTTCACTTCCCTGTCATTCTCCCTGCCCCTCCTCCAGGCCCCCTTACATCCTTCTAGCATAGCTCTGACTTCCACTGTCCATTCACCTGGTTTGCCCAGGATGGCCCTTGTATATGTCTGTGGTCCTGACCTAAGTAGTAACAACCATTTTTGTTTTTTTTTTTCAATTGTAGGAAAAAACACACAACATAAAATTTACCATCTTAACCATTTTTAAGTGTACCTTTGCTTTTAAAGTGTTGCAGTTTAGGAATTCCCTGGGAGTCCAGCGGTTAGGCCTCTGTGCTTTCACTGCCTACGGCGCGGGTTCAATCCCTGGTTGGGGAACTAGGATCCCGCAAGCCTTGCTCGTGGCCAAAAGGAAAAAAAAGTGTTGCAGTTTGGATTAAATAATCACCCTTCTCTACTTTAACTTCTCTACTGTAACTGGGAGAACAGAATGGTGTATCCTGTGTTTTTATGCTCCCAACCCAGCACAGTACCAGGCATATTGTTCGTAATGTTTAATAAATGAACAAATGAATGAATGTTATCCTAAAATCCCTACTGGTTAATTTTCATTTTACTGTCCTCCCCCAGGTTCAGAATTGGAAACTTGGAAACTGTTCCACAGCTGTCCCTGAGGCCAACAAGAGAAAGAGCCAGTGGGCTACAGGACACTGTAAATGCGTGCTGTTGGCCAAGTAAAGAACAGTCATTTACCCACCAGAGGGCCGCCACGGGAGACAGTGGCTGCAAGACAATGGGCGTGGGCTTATACGTATTTGGACAGATTCACAGGACTGAAATAAGGAGCAATAATTAAAACAAAGAAGCTACCTAAAGAAGCAGGGACTCAGAACACAGAGAGGAATGTTGAGCGCTCCACTTAAACATTCTTTTAAAATTCAAATATCATCTTTAGGGATGCAAATACTGCAAAAGCTCATACTATCAGCATATGGCCTCCTGGAGTGAGGAGAAAGCCCAACACAAATGTGTTCTGGGTTAACCCCTTTCTCCTCATGAAACCGGAAATTATCATGACCTCCAATTTCAGCGTAATTTTATAAACCTAAAGTGCACTGTTTTATATGAAGCTGAACAACCCATCGTTCCCTTGCTCGTTCTCTCTTCAACCACCACACACTCCTAGCTCTGCACATCTAGTTAAACTGAGCAAAAAGATAAAATTAAGAAAAAAGGATTGAAGGAAGTATTTTTTTTGTCGTTGACCTGAAACCAGAACATCCCACTGCATTACTAACTGGGGCAGTTTCAGCATCATCACATTAATACTGAAGTTTTTGGTTTTTTTCTTTAAACCCCTCCACCCAAGTTTTTGAGCCACTAGTACCATGTGGCCGCTCCAGAACTGATCTAATCTTCTCTGTATCTTTTCTGCTGGCAACTGCCATGTGTGCCTGAGGGAACCCAACAGGACGGATCTGGCCACCGTGTACTTTAAAACTTTCACTCAGAGAGCTGAGGCAGCTGCCCCTTTATTACTTGAAACTCTGTTTAAGATATGAAGCCCGCAGACTCTTCAATTCAAAATGGTCCCTTTAATTCTTATAGATTTAATGAAGAGAGCATCTTTGTGCTATTAAAGTACTTGTACCGAACATGACCACCACCCGATCTATCAAAGGCACCTACCTGTCTGGTTCAGTGAGGCTTCTGTTAGAGCAGAAACGTGATTGGGTGAGGGGAGAGGGGGGACACGGGATTTTGCAGCAGGAATCCCAAAGTTCATAAACATTGAAGCCAACAGGACATACTGAAGCCAACATCGAGTTTCATATGGAAAGGAAGTTCTGGGGGAACTCCCTGGTGGTCCAGTGGTTAGGACTCCTCGCTTTCACTGCCCAGGTTCGAACCCACAAGCCGCATGACGCGGCCCAAAAAAAAAAAAAAGTTATATCTAACAGGATGAGGAAAAGAGGGAGGCCTGGCCCAGAGGAAAGTGGGAAAGAGGGGAGCCGGAATCAGGAGAAGTGGGTAAGCTTGTCCCAACCTCTCCACGGGCAGGTGTGCCCACAGCGTGAGGGCAGGGGCTTCTCCATGCTTCCCATTTTGGACTCTGGGGAAGGACTGCCTCGCAGGCCACGCCACCAACCCCAGGTCAGTCAAAGCAAAGTAAACTCTGCTACAGCAAAGTCACACAGAACGGGCTTCCCTGGTGGCGCAGTGGTTGAGAGTCCACCTGCCGATGCAGGGGACACGGGTTCCTGCCCCGGTCTGGGAGGATCCCACATGCCGCGGAGCGCCTGGGCCCGTGAGCCATGGCCGCTGAGCCTGCGCGTCCGGAGCCTGTGCTCCGCAACGGGAGAGGCCACAACAGTGAGAGGCCCGCGTACCGCAAAAAAAAAAAAAAGTCACACAGAACAATGGCTAGTGCTTATCTTTCACCTCACGGCCTGACTTTTGTTTCCAGAAGACCCAGAAAATCCTGCCTGGATGGATGTGGGATGGAAGCGAGCAGATACAGGTGGGGTGCGATGGGTTGAGGGCCACAGAGTGCCCGGTAAGGGGCTAGGTGATGCCACTACAAAGACTGCAGGGCACCAGACCACTCGGCCGTGAGCTGGATGAAGGATATGTCAGAGACCCAGAGGGGAAGCATACCTGCAAGAGCCAAAGCGAAGCGCAGCCCGCCAAGGGCACCACCAGGCATGACAAAGCATGACAAGGAAAACAGGAGCTCGACCATCGGAAGTGTTCAGCGGCAGACTCCACGCAGGAACGCCGCCCCTCGGCCATCCCCGGTCCAGGTGATGGACCAGGGCAGCTAGTCCGTGGCAGAGCCAGAAAGGATCCAGAGGTCACCAGGTGGGTCTACACATCCCATCCACCCCCCCACCCCTACCGCACCCAGATGCCACCTTAGGGAGAAATGTGGAGGGAGAAGAAATATAATCAGAACACGCTACATATTTAAAAGTGGGCATTTATCTATAAGCTACTTAAACTGTTGCATCAGACTAATTGTAATGGATTGACCCATATTTAGGCCATTCCCCCATTTCCATACTGGGAAGGGGCTTGTAAAGAGGATCAGCCCAGATTACTAGAAACTAGGAATCATTCTCTCTGCCTGCGTGTACCTTAAGTAACCACTGTTTCTTCTCACCCTTATTTTGACTGCCCACAATATGAAGCAGAGTAAGGAAAACAGTCCCCAATCCTATTTGAGGGAACTCAGTTCCTTATTTAATTTTGGAAGGGCCGGGGGAGAACCTCTACTAAACACTTGCTAGAGTTCTTCTTTCTTTGACTGTTTTTGGAGGTGGAAGAAGTGGGTCTTGTGAGGAAGGAGAGAACAGACATAGCTGAGAGAGAGAATGGAAAGTCAACGAAAGAAAGTGAGGTACCATTTGCTTTTCCCTACTTTGAGCTTTTGCAGCTCACCATCCCAGCACAGTTTTTGAGAGGCAAAAGGCATCACATATTTTGTTCACTTCTCTAGCCTAACCAAAGGTGGAGAAGCTCCATCAGTCTTATGACAGCTGCTCGATGACAGGAATGTGACACTGCTCATTCCTCTTCACCAGGCCCTCTTCCAGGACCACAATGGCGACAGGCAGGGAGGAGGCCCTCCAAGCCTGTATTGTTTTGCTCTGGCAAGCCTCCCATCTTCTAGAACTGGGATGTTCTGTGTTCAGGGAAATTCCAGCAACATTCTGTCAGAACGTGGGTTAATGAGTCACAGGCTGATGCTATATACTAACAGTGAGGGTTGGGCATATGTCATGAGTGACGGGAACAGACAGGTAGGTTCCTTTTATACAACGCCGTCAGGCTGCATTATACTCTACCACAGGAAACCCTTCACACATCCACTGATCATATCAAGATCCATTAGTTATTTGTAAATCACCAAGTTCTCCAGATTAGGAACCAGGTGGTACCACTGACTGAGCCCACCGGTTCCTCCATTCACCCATCCACTTACACAGGCATTCACTGAACTAACTTTACTGATACATACTGTGGGACACCACTGGGATACACAGTAGAACAAGATACAGCCCCTGCCCTCAAGAAGCTCAGAAGCTAGTAGCAGAGACAGACTAGTAAAGCACCATACTGTTGAGTCTTAGTTTATTATCAATATCACTGGTACTGACTAGTCTTAGAAACAGGCCATCTGTTAGCCTAGAGCAAACTTCTAATGGGGTCAGTGTAATAATACAGTGTTGGCACACAGTCTAAGTGCTCAAAAGGAATGTTAATTATCTTTCATATCCTCTCTTTACTGCTACTCTGAAAGAAATGCTGTCAAAATGTAGCCCTAATCCCAGGGGGCCTGAGAATAAGACAAAATTCTTTTGAGTTCATACAGTGCTTGTCACTTGTACTTAAGCGGCACCCCAAACTCTGATGTAGCTCTACATCAGCTAAGGTGGGACTTCTCTCTTCACAGGAGTTTGAGTCCTACGGTCAGTGCAAGACTGCTGAATGATGGCAGGACAAATGATCATTAAATAGAAACACAGGGGCTGTTTCATCCTTTATAATCAAGCTTCTTTAAGTACTACAAAGAATGAAGAGCTTTTTCTATTTAACAACTAGAGAGGTAAGAAAAATAAAACCAAGAAATCAAACAAGTTAACATGGAAAAAAAATTTGTTTTTAATATTTATTTTATTTTTCACTGTGTCGGATCTTAGTTGCAGCATGCGGGATCCTCCGCTGTGGCGCGCGGGATCAGTAGTTGTGGCGCACAGGCTTAGTTGCCCCGCGGCATGTGGGATCTTAGTTCCCCGACGAGGGATCGAACCTGCGTCCCCTGCATTGGAAGGCAGATTCGTAACCATTGGACCACCGGGGAAGTCCCAGCATGGAAAATTGAAGGCCTAGGAAGTTGGCCTACATCTCAAATATATTAGGCTATGGACACATTTTTTGAAATTTCTTGAGATTCAACCCACCATTTGATTAAAGTGGCAGGAGAGATTTTCTACCTTCTCCCATACCCTAGGAGAAAGATTTGTCTGCCTTGTTCCATCCTGAGGAATTTAAGGACCTGAAAAGTCTGCTTATTTATGAGAAAACAGGATGGAACTTATGACCAAATAAAGATAAAAAGACAGAGGAGGGCTTCCCTGGTGGCGCAGTGGTTAAGAATCCGCCTGCCAATGCAGGGGACACGGGTTCGATCCCTGGTCCGGGAAGATCCCACATGCCACGGAGCAACTAAGCCCATGCACCACAACTACTGAGCCTGAGCTCTAGAGACTGCAAGCCACAACTACTGAAGCCCACGCACGTAGGACCCGTGCTCCGCAACAAGAGAAGCCACCGCAATGAGAAGCCCACACACCGCAACGAAGAGTAGCCCCCGCTCGCCACAACTAGAGAAAGCCCGTGTGCAGCAAAGAATACACAATGCAGTCAAAAATAAATAAACAAAATAAAAATAGTAAAAAAAAAAAAAAAAAGACAGAAGATTATGGGGAAAGGAAGAAAGATTAGAAAGAGAAGAGGAACTCCATCAAGCCCAGAAGAGAACAACTTCCTACTAAATGATGGACATCACAATAGATAAGAACCCTGCCCTTGGACTTCAAGCATGTAGGGGGTTGTTGAAAAAGATGTCCTTTCTGTTCATGGAATGTACCTTCCCACTCAGCCAACAAGCATAGCTAAAGAGTTACTACTAAAAAATGCATCCCTGATAGCTACGATAAATAGGAATCTATTATTATATACATTAAAACCTCACTAAGTTAGAGTTCTGTAAAAATACACCAAAAGCCTCACAGAAATTTCCTTTATACCTGTAATGAACACTTTCTTCATAGAGTTAGAATGTACAAAGGGAGGAAGAGGATTTTCAAGATATTTACGAAAAGTTGTCACAAAATCTTACTTTAAAAGTGCCTATCCACACACTGTTAGTAGGAATGTAAATTGGTGCAGCCACTATGGAAAAAAATAGAACTACTGTATGATCCAGGAATCCCACTCCTGGGTATACAGCTGTTAAATGAAACCACTAATTCGAAAAGATACACGCACCCCAATGTTTACAGCAGTATTATTTACAGTAGCCAAGATTTGGAAGCAACCTAAGCGTCCATGAACAGATGAATGGATACAGATGTGGTATATTTATACAATGGAATACTACTCAGCCATTAAAAAGAATGAAGTTTTGCCATTTGCAGCAACATGGGTGTACCTGGAGGGTATTATGCTTAGTGAATTAAGTCAAAGACAAATACTGTATGTCATCACTCATATGTGGAATGTGAAAAATAAAATAAACAAATATAACAAAATAGAAACAGACTCACAGATATAGAGAACAAACTAGTGGTTATGGGGAGGGGGGCTGCAGGCAAGACAGAGGCAGCAGATTAAGAGGTACAAACTACTATCTATAAAATAAGTTACAAGGATATATTGTACAGCAGAGGGACTATAGCCAATATTTTATAACTTTAAATGGAATAAAATCTATAAAATTTTCAATCACTATGTTGTATACCTGAAACTAATATAATGTTGTAAATCAACTATACCTCAATTTTTTTTAAGAAGTACCTATTCACAAACAAATCTTTTTAGCTTTCACAAGTTTAGTATAATAATGTGAACTCAACAAATGCCCGTTCATTCAATAAATATACAAATCACTTTTACATATTTCTTTTTATTTATTTGGCTGCATCGGGTCTTGGTTGCGGCATGTGGGATCGTTGAGGTGCGTGGGCTCTCTAGTTGTGGCGCATGGGGCTCTAGAGCGCGAGGTCTTAGCTGCCCCGTGGCATGTGGGACCTTAGTTCCCCCACCAGGGATCGAATCCACGTCCCCTGCATCGGAAGGTGGATTCTTCACCACTGGACCACCAGGGAAGTCCCTCTTACATATTTCTTAAGAAATTCATCTAGATTAGCATAAATTACTGTGTATCTATGAAAATGAAAACATTTATAACTACGTGCCAGACGCTGGTCTAGAAGCCCATCTCACAGTTCCACCCTGAAGCACTATGAGAGTCACCTGGGTATTCCCAAATCTTCTGAACCTCCTCCTTCCAAGTAAGTGGTAGGATGACACTTCCCAACCTCTTTAAATTTAGGCGTAACCGCAAGACTTCCTTTGACTGATGAGGTGTAAGTGGAAGTGATGTGTGTCACTTCTGGGAAGAGGTCTATAAAAGCCAGTGTAGGATCTACCAAGCCCCTGCGCTGTCGTGGTGAGTGGCGATGACCAAGTTGGTGGAGCCTCTGTTAGCCCACCCAGCTCTGTCAGCAGAGCCCACAGACAACTCTCAATAGCCATGAACCGTGGCTGAGAAATAAATCTGTGGTGTAAGCCTCTGATATTTAGAGGCTGTTTGTCATTGCAACAGAATCTAGCCTATTCTGACTCATAGAAGATAGTTGAAAGATACATAATATTTCTTCTCCAATATTCTGTCATTCATGCTGTTCATTAATCCAGGCTGTTTTCTCCCCACCACATCATTTGCGCCCCTCTGCTCCCCGACAACTCCCGGAAAACAAGTCATAAAAATCACTATTAGCATTTTTATAGAATTAAAAATGTATACGTTCCTTTATTTTTTTAATTCTGCTTTAAAGTCATTACTAGTTTTTTAAAAAGGTAATTCATCCTTGCAAAACATACACACACACAAAAGTAATTGGTCCTTGCAAAAAATTCAAAAAATACCTACATATAAAAACTGAAAAATCGTCAGACCTCTCACTCCAATTGTTTTATATGCATACATAGATTCCTTTTTTAAGAGGGAGAGGTATCACAAAAATAGTATACATGTTACTTTATTACTTGTCTACTTAACAGTCCATAGACATCTTTCCAGTTAACAATTGCATTGTATGGACATCACATAATTTATTTAACCACGTCCCTACTGATGGACATTTTGGCCCATTCCACGTTTGTATTTAATTGCAATGCTACAATAAACATCTTTGTAAAATCAGGCCACTTTTTTCTGTAAAATTTATCCCAAGAAGGGGCCTGCTGAGTCAAAGGGTACAAACATTTCACATTTTGACAGGTACTGCCAAACTGCTCTCCAAAATGATGGTATCAATCTAACAGTGCTGCCAATAGTATATTAAAGTACCTTTTCTCCCTAGAATCTTACAAAACTGGATATTATCAATTTTATAAAACATTTGTCAAGCTAGGAATCAAAAACACGGTGTTTCAGTATTTCTTTTAATTTGCATTGCTTTTTTCCAGCTTTTCTGGACTGTTTATTTGCTTCAGAGAAATGGCTGCTTTTCCATATTTTTCATTTTTTAATAAGGTAAGTTTTTTATTATTTACTTGTAGAAGCTTTTTATTATGAATATTAAGACATTTTAATCTATATTGCAAATATTTTCTCCAAGCCTCCATTTATGAATGCTGGGGTTCAACACATTGATTTCTTTTAAGTTAACATAACTAAATTTGTCAAAAGTTCCCATTATAATATCTGGGTTTCAAGATATAGTCCTTTAAATTAATTCCAAGCTTAATAGGTTAACTACAAGAATATTTCCACAAATAAATTAATCCTGCTTTTTTAGCTCTTTAAATCCACCTTGAACTTACTTTAGTCTTTTATATAAATGTATATATGGGAATTCCCTGGTGGTCCAGTGGTTAGGACGCTGCACTTCCACCGCAGGGGGCACAGGTTCGATCGTGGTCGGGGAACTAAGATCCCGCATGCTGAGTGGTGTGGCCAAAAAAATAAATTAATTAAATAAAATATTTCAAAATAAATAAATAAATGTATATATGACCTAACTCTCTGAGTGATGAAACTTTAAAAAGATAATGCACCCAGAAGCATCCAGCACAGGATCCAGGTTGCAGCAGGCTTTCAATTAATGTTCATTAATTTTATTCCTCCAGAGTCCCATTAGTTGAGAGACAAGAGGCACATAATTCTTCTCAAAATATTTTCCATCAGAATTCCAACTGTATTCAGGGTGTCAACATGCCCCACCCAAACGACTGCATTTCCCAGCCTCGTGTACAGCTGGGGGTGGCAGCATGACACAGTTCTGGTTAATGAGATGCAAGCAAGAGTCACTGAACTGAGCTTCCAGGAAGCTCTTTGAAAGAGAACAGGCACAGCTGGTACATGTCTTTTTGCCATCTGCCCTCCTCCTCCTTCTTGCCTGGAAGGCAGATGCAACGCTGGCTGGAGAGCAGCCATCTTGAGACTTCGAAGTGACAAGATCACTAAAGATGGCCAAATGCAAAGGCAGAAGCAGTTTGGGTCTTTGATGGCTTTGACCAATCCTGGAATGCCCACTTCTGGACTTCTTAATACAAGAGGAAAATAATCCCCTTACTTGTGTGAGACATTATTAATGAGTCAGGTTTTCTGTTAATTGCAGCAGAATGTAATATCTAAACTGCATGTCATGGTGAACCCAAATATCTTCATATAGATCTTAAAATACTCTCCATTTTTGTGGCTCGAGATGGTCTCCTGAAGAACAGCTATGCTGGTTTGAAGGGAAAGTTCTCCATTCACAGATTTATTTAATTTTAAAAGAGGAAATCAAATCATTAAGCTCTTTGAACAGAAATCCAAGAGGACCCTTAAGGAGAAGTCAGCAACATATGGTGTCACCTATGTTAATTCTGGTGCTAAATTACCCTTATCAGGACACCACACAAGCTCATTTTATTGTGAAATTAAAAAAAAATTTTCCAATGGTGGGGGGGGGAATCACACACTGAGGATATTCTTACTAATTATACAAAACTGAATTTTAATTTTTGTCATTAACCAACTCCCAAGAATTTGGGCTCACTTGTAGTTTTAAATAAAATTAAGAATTAAGAAAATATTCTAGAAGGTGCCCAGTGAAAGCCCCACCACTGTCCAAGATCAGATTCTTCAAAGTATTTCACTAGATTAGGAAGAAAAAGAACAAGCTGAGGGAACTATTTAGCCACTCTGCTAAAGAGCTATTTTGAGTCCTCTCACTTCAGCTGGACGGCCCTCCAACCCGAGGAAGGAGCAAAAGGGCCAAGAGAAAAGCAGGTTCTGCCCCCGACAGAGGTCCTCGCCAACATGGCCACTGCTTCAGCCTGAGGAAGAAGGGGAGGAAGGAGAGACACACACTGTAATCTCCAGGAGGTGGGGGACTCAGTCACTGCTTCCACCAAGAATAATTTTCTTTTAAAAAAAATACCCGGGCTTCCCTGGTGGCACAGTGGTTGAGAGTCCACCTGCCAATGCAGGGGACACGGATTCGTACCCCGGTCCGGGAGGATCCCACAGGCGGCGACGCGGCTGGGCCCGTGAGCCATGGCCGCTGAGCCTGCGCGTCCGGAGCCTGTGCTCCGCAACGGGAGAGGCCAAAACAGTGAGAGACCCGCGTACCGCAAAAAAAAACAAAAACAAAACCCAACCCTCTTCCATCAAAGTGTCTTTCAAAAGACATTAAATATTTTTTAACTGAATTCTTCAACTATGAATGAACTCCTTTCCTCTGATTGAACACTGTCCTGCTTTGGCTCTGCAATAAGAAGGCATGGACCGCAGGCCACTGATCAGTCTTCTCTACCCTCAACCTGTAAGGGGGAAGGAAGATGAGAGAGGAGCGGGGTGGAATGCAGACAAGAAAGTCAAAGGACATTCTGTAAATGGCAGTGCAAAGAACATCAAGTATATGATCAACCATACCTTTCCATATTAACAAATGTCAGTACAGCTTCCAAAGCCAAACATATAGCCCCTACTCCCATTCAGTCCAGTAGGTTAGTCAGTTATTATTTTAATTCCTTTACAAATGAGCCATACCACTTCTCAGAATTTAACACAATTTTCAAAATATATATCTACAAACTTAGGCAGAGTGTAACAAACTTTTTGAAATGTATATTCCCAAGGTAATTAAAAAAATTTTTTTTTACTTTTTTACTTTTTTTACTTTAATTGTAAAAGTTAATTTGTAAATAAAGTTCCAATTTATGAGTTAATTTGTAAATAAAGTTCCAATTTATGAGCAGAGTTCCCCAAAATCTCAAGGTAAGAAGGTAGATAACAATATCAGTGAGAATTTCAAAGCAGTCTTTGTCACAGGTAATCAGCCACAAAATAATTAGGAACTATCTAAAATGCGTTTCAAACACAAGTACCTAAATTTGGTAATCGGTTCCCTCCCAAGCAGGGAGGCAGGGCTGTTTATAGAGAAGCTACACAGTGGAACAGCAAGAACACTAGATGAGGAACCAGAATACGTGTTTCAATTCTCCTGGTGAAGTCAGCCTCTAATGATGATTATTCTAGTTAAAGACCTGTGAGTCTCAGTTTCCTTGCCTATAAAAGGGCAATAAGGATACCAATATCAGTTAGGATGTTCTCAGTTGGAATAAGGAAAATTTATTCTCTGGTAACAAGTCAATCAGCAGGGCAACTCCAGGGCTGGTTCATTTGGTAGCTGGTTCTTTCCATCTTTTTCTTCCACCATATTCAACACGCCGACTTATTTTCGGGCTACCTCTCCTTACGGTCATGAAACTGCTATAGCAGCTCCAGGTGGTCACATCCAGTCCTGACAGCAGGCAGCAGAAAAACACAGCTTGCTTCTTCCTTGTGTGTCCGGGGAAAAGGGAGGGGAACTTTCCTAGATGTACCTCCCTCCCTTACTCCCAGACGACCTCCCCTCTCACATCGTTGGCCAGAAATGGGTCACATGCCTATTCCTAAACCAATCCATGGCAAAGGGAAGGAACTTACCATAACAGGCTTAGACTAATCAGAATTTAGTTCTGATGTCATGTTGGGTAGGGATGGACACCTGAACAAAACTGGGGTTCAGCCAGCAAGAAAGAATGAAGTAGACAACCAGGCAGACAATCAAGTGTTGGGAACCCCTTACTTCACAGTACTGCAGTGAGGATCAAGTGATAAAGCATGAAAAAACTGTCAAGTATAACATGCTTTACAGATGTAAGAGACTATTATTCATTCAAGGAGAATGTTGTGTACTGAGGAAGCAGAGTTCCCCCAAATCTCAAATGATGAAATAGATTCATTGATAATAAAGGATATTCTTTTTTAAAAAGTCATTAAACAGCAAACTATTAATGACCACCATTCAAATAATAAAATGTGAGGTCTTGAATTACGATGAATATATGCATTTTTCAAATACACACAGATTGACAATATGAAGCATCAGCAATAGGTTCTACAGCCAATATATACTTCTACTCTATATTCAGCAGTATTTTCTGAGCACCCATTATGTACCAGTGCTTATGTACTAAGCACTGGGGATAACACAGCAAACAAAGCAAAATTTCTACCTTGTTGATACTTAACTGCATAACTATTTTTGAAGACAAGCATTCTTAATCACCAACATATGAAATTATCAGAGCATGGGTAATTTTAAGTTAATTACAATAACTTTGGTTTTTGTTGACTTCTCCTACTTTCCCATACCACTCAAAAATAAAATCATGGGGACTTCCCTGGTTAAGAATCCGCCTGCCAATGCAGGGGACACGGGTTTGAGCCCTGGTCCAGGAAGATCCCACATGCTGAGGAACAACTGAGCCCGTGCGCCACAACTACTGAGCCTGCGCTCTAGAGCCCGCGAGCCACAACTACTGAGCCTAAGTGCTGCAACTACTGAAGCCTGCGTGCCTAGACCCCGTGCTCCACAACAAGAGAAGCCACCACAATGAGAAGCCTGTGCACCGCAACGAAGAGTAGCCCCCACTCGCCTCAACTAGAGAAAACCCCCGCGCAGCAACAAAGACCCAACGCAGCCAAAACCAAATAAAATAAAATAAATTTAAAAGAAAAATTATCACTCTCTGATATTTTTTTAAATAAATAAATAAATAAAATCGTGAATGTAGGGGGGGAAAAGAAATTGACAGGCTCTCATCATTAGAACAAAGGATAAGTTAGCCAGATTCCTCTTTGTTGCTTCCCCCCAACCCCCAATTCTGGATGAAGGCCAAAAAGCAGAACCACACTTCAGCTATCATTTCTAAAGATGATACTAGCAAAGGGTAGAGCTAAAATAGCATCAATATCTATAGAATAAAAACAATCAAATACACACAAAATACAGATAACCAAAGAATCCTAAGAACAAACCTACAACAGATGTTTTCCATGATTGTCATCCGTTAACGGCAGATTTGACATTATATATTTTACCGAGAATCTTACAAGTACAGTTGGCCTTCCATATCTGTGGGTTCCACACCCATGGATTTCAACCAACCTTGGATTGGAAAAAAATTCCAGAAAGTTCCAAAAAGCAAAACTTGTATTTGCCAAGCACCAGCAACTATTCACATAGCACTTACATTGTATTAGGTATTATAAGTAATTGGGAAGATTTAAAGTACACAGGAGGATTTGTGTGGGTTATATACAAATACTAGACCATGTCATATAAGGGACTTGAGCATCAATAGATTTTTGTATCCTCTAGGGTCCTGGAACCAATCCCCCTCGAACACTGAGGGACAGCTGTAAATTTTACATTCACAGCAATCCTTACCAAACAAGATAAATAATATTATTGGATGCAAAGAGGATCTGGTTGCCTAACTGTTCATATCCACAAAAGCAGAGTTATATGATACCAAGGAGTCACACAAATCAGAAAAGGGAATGAAACTTTCGTACTTAAGCAAGTATTCATCGAAAGTCCAGTTAAAAGAACTTTTCTCTAGTAATTTCATGCAATAAATATATAATACTTATACACATTTATTTGAGGGGGAAAAGAAATTATTTCCTAAACAAATGAGTGTTCAGCAGAGCTTTTTAAGGATTCATTTTAGAGATCTTTACCCAAGCCCATGCCAACTTTTCTCTTTTTATTCAGAAAGATACATGATTTCCTGTATCTGTTTCTAAGCAGAGGACAGTGTGAAAGCATTGCTTTGTGTTACAAAGCCACTTCCCCACTCCCCTTTGCATTTGCAACATACGCAGTGACAACCAAATGACAAACTCTAACTACTCTTCCCTTAAGTTTTCTGTTTTAACTTTCCTCTTACTTCTGAAATCCCTGAAACTTTATATCCATAAAAAATCAGTGGAAGGCATTAGCTAGTTGGCTATTTGGCCAAAGAAAGCCAAATAAGTTTGAGAGCAACACAGCCAAGATGATACAACTCTGAATGCAACTCAGGACATTCACAGCTATCGGCTGTTGAGATGAGAGATGAGGGATGTTACCTTTCTGTCTGCGCATCTCCACCACCACAACCAAAGAACCTAGTTAAGGCTTTCTGACGGTAGAAACTTGTCTTTGCAATTTTTAGTACTACCCTCTGGGCTTGGGTATAGGTCAGAAAAAAAAGATAATAATTAACATGTGCCTAAGATTCCATTCCACCTTTGACTAATCAGCACTGATCAGAAAGGATTCCTTTGGGGAGTCTACAGAACAGAACAGAGGAAGAACTAGACCTTCAGGGCTTGCTCTAAATCAAGTCTCCTAGGAACTTCCTTTAGAATCAATTCAGTTTTTAAAAATGAAGATCAGGTGGCCAAATGTACCACATAATGGACGAGAACTAGACCTTCAGGGCTTGCTCTAAATCAAGTCTCCTAGGAACTTCCCTTAGAATCAATTCAGTTTTTAAAAATGAAGATCAGGTCTCCAAATGCACCATACAACGGATGCATAGATTTGACATCTCAGCACACTGAGGCAATCTCTCGGAGTGAATTTTCAAGGTAACAGGCAGTTAGCTTTTCAAATTCTATTTTTTTTTCTTTTAATCACGTTTATGGTATCCTTTCTAAAATATTTTCATCTGTTCTTAAACATAAATTAACCTTTTTTTTTTGATGCCTTAAATATAGCTGTCCCAGAACTGCCTGTTCTAACACTACATGTCCCAAACTCTCACTTTGCTTTTGGTTCTTATATCCACTTTCTATAATTTTTCCAAGGTCAACTGTCAATTCTTGATCATATTATTATGAAGACCTTAATTAGCTCTTTTCATAATCCTAATATTCTTTTTTTAAATTGACGTATAGTTAATTTACAATGTTGTGTTAGTTTCAAGTGTACAGCAAAGTGATTCATATATATATATATATATATATATATATATATATATATACATACATATAGCCTTTTTTCACATCACAATCCTAATATTCTGAGGGCCAGATGACCAAGTTTGTTAGAGTTCTACTTAACAGTGGTAAATAATTAAGCCAGAATACTGTTTACCTCTGGGGGCTGTAATCAGGAAAGGGCATACAAGGTCCTTCTGAGGGGCCAACACTGTTCAATTTCTTGACATGGGTGTTTCCTTTCCAATAGCGCACTTAACTATACATTTATGTTTTAGGTGTTTTTCATAACTTAAAAAAAACATTAAAATAACATATATGTAAAAAGTTGAATGGGAAGATACGTTTCCCTACCCTTATTCCAGCACACACTTGCATAAACAGACACACACACACACACACACACACACACACTCAGCGACATTCATTCAGGTAGTAATTCAATTGCTTGCAATTATATTTTTAGGTGACAGCCAATGAGATTTGCAGAAGACCCTTCATTTCAGCACTGTTTGTAACAGAAGGAAAGAAAGGAAAACATAAGTGTTCTATAATAGGGGAATGGTGAAATAAATTATGGTACTGAATGAGGCAGATCACCTTATTCTGATATGAAAATATGTCCAAGACCATATTTAAATGAGCAAGTTGCATAATGAAATATGCATGTCTGATATGATCTTATTTGTATAAAAAGGAGAGAATGAATGTGACTAATCCTGAAGTCTTATAAATGCATAACAAACTATTAACAGTAGGAAGAGCTGATGAGAAAAGATAGGGGATTTTACTTTGTACCCTTTTTTTTTTTTAATTTATTCATTTTATTTACTTATTTTTGTCTGCATTGGGTCTTTGTTGCTACGGGTGGGCTTCTCATTGTGGTAGAGCACAGGCTCAGCTGTTTCATGGCATGTGGGATCTTCCCAGACCAGGGCTCGAACCCATGTCCCCCGCACTGGCAGGCGGATTCTTAACCACTGTGCCACCAGGGAAGTCCCTACTTTGTACCCTTTGATTTTATTTGAATTCCTAGCCAATAACCAAGCATTTCTTTAAAAGTAAAAAATTAAATAAATACATTTCCATTTGCTGCTGTAACAAACTACTACAACAAACTTAGTGGTTTAAATCAACACAAATGTATTCTCTTTCAGTTCTGGAAGTCAGAAGTCCAAATGAGTCTAAATTAAGGGGCTAAAATCAAGGTGTCAGCATAGCTGGTTCCTTCTGCAGGTCCCAGGGAAGGATCTTGTCTCTTCCAGCTTCTAGAGGCTGCTGGCATTCCTTGACTTATGGTCACATCAGTCTAATCTCTGCCTTCATCTTCACATTGCCTCCTCCTCTGACTCTAATCCTCCTGCCTCCCTCTTTTAAAGACCCAATAATCTAGGATATCTCCCCATCCCAAGATCCTTAATTACATCTGCAAAGTCCCTTTTACCATATAAAGTAACATATTCTCTGGATCTGGAGGCTAGGATAGGGATGGAGACATCTTTGGGGGGGCCACTGTTCAGGCCACCACACAAGATATACGCGGAACTGTCCTTGGAAGATGCCCCTAGGATCTGCAATGTGGGGGAAAGAGGAAGCACTTCAACTCATATACTTACATATTACTTTAAATTCTGACATTGAATATGTATTGTTTTAATTAAAAACTAAATATATATACCCTATTTCATCAACTCTAAGATACCAATCATAGATACATTATTTTATTTATGACCGAGAAAGATAAAACATTGATTAAACTATGATTTCATTGTAATATCATGGTAGATGGTTGGCAAAAATACACTCAGAAATCCCTCCTATCCCAGTATCTGTGGACATACTTTGCAATGTGACTGCCCCTCTCATCAAGAGGCACAGTCTACTTCTCCACTCCTTGACTCTGGGCTTGGCCTTGTAACTTGCTTTGGCTAATGAGACATTAGCAAAAGTGACTCAGACAGAAGCTGGAAAACTGCTTGCACACTGGGGCTACCCTTTTCGCTTGCTGCTGCCTTTCTACCAAGTAAACAAGTCCAGGCAGGTCTACCAGACACCCCGGCCAACTCACTGACCTTGGGTAAACAGTAATTGTTTGAAGCCACTAAAATCCTGACGTCAGAAAAATTTAAAGGTTAAAAAGAATGTGGATCTTCAAGTCAATGAAATATTGTATTTCAGTAAGTACATTTCAGTATAATATCAGCGTATTTAAGTGTCTAATGGGTGTGTCTAGGAGGAAAATACACAAATTTTAGTGAGTAGGGTTTCTATATCACATTTTGGCTGCTAAAGGTCACTTTTGCTTATTTTCCGGTTTTTGGTTACATTTCACGTAGTTGAAGTCACTGAATTAAGTGATCACTGGCACTGCAAGGATACTGCTTTCTGCCACAGAATATTAGAGCAAGATAAATTATCTTGTCCATCCAATGGGAAAGAAACTAACAATCACTAGAATTAAATGGTGAAAAATTATTACTTTGTCATTCAGGTAGGTACTGTGAATCATAAATTAAGAGTGACAGTGCTGGCAAATATCTCAATTTTATTAGATAAAATGTATAATTTTATCAAAAAACTGAAAATGCAGTGGCATACTGTGAATTGTATTTATTACATTTGCAATTTTTAACCAAAATGATTCTAATTACAAAAGAGGTTCCAGTTCCCTCTTATTACAATACTGTATTTATAGGCATGTTATGACCTTGTTCATACTCCACTGACATAAACAAGATATATTTTGTTAACAAAAGGTCAAATGACAGTTCCCTTGTGACAGGTGCATTTCCTACACTGTTGCTTTAGAATCCAGTTTCTGGATTGTGATAATAGCTACCATTTACAAAGTGCTTATTTCCCAAACAACCAAATAATAATACCTGACCTGGGTGTATAACTGAAGATAAATAAGCAATAAAAGTAACAACTTTACCCCTAGGCAATTTCTTCTCCACCTATACAAAGAGTTACATAAATTCTTTTTTGTTGTTGTTGTTTTGTTTATTTGGGGTTTTTTTTACATAAATTCTTGAATTATTAATTTAATGCAGAGTTAGTTACTGAGTGCTTATAATGTGCCTGACACTATACTTAAAACTATGGACAGAAAATCCCCACCCAAAACCAAATCTCCTAAATTTCTGAATTGGAAATCAACTGAATTAAGGCATTTTCTAACATCTAAAAATCCTATCATGCACCAGAAGCTTTACTTACAACTCCTTCTGTACTTTAATACTTATAATACATACAAGCACCATGACACTTTTTTTTTTTTCTTTTTTGGTACGCGGGCCTCTCACTGTTGTGGCCTCTCCCGTTGCGGAGCACAGGCTCCGGACGCGCAGGCTCAGCGGCCATGGCTCACGGGCCCAGCCACTCAGCGGCATGTGGTATCTTCCCGGACCGGGGCACGAACCCATGTCCCCTGCATCGGCAGGTGGAGTCTCAACCACTGCGCCACCAGGGAAGCCCCACCATGACACCTTTTAAAAATGACTTTAACCTCTCTGAGAGAAGTCACACAGCTAGTAAGTGGAGGAGCTGGGGTTTAATTCAGGCAGGTCTATCTGGCTTTTCTTTACCACCCAACACTGCCTTTTGCTGTCTCTGCCTTGTGCTTTTGATTTATGGTGAGAAGAGAATTGCTTCAATTTATGCTAGAATAAAAGACAAGAACAAATTCATAGAGTAACAAGGGAAAAAAAGTCATCTTGGAAGCAACTCATCATGATAAAATGCTTGGAAACCCCTCCTCTGCATCCCGTAAGGCATGTGACCATTAGTCCCCAATGAGAACATTTAAAAGGTCTCCGGCATCTTGACAGGCTCTCTCAGATGCACCAAACACCCCTAGCATCCTCCTCAATCGTGCAGTGTGGATTTATCATCCAGAAATTCAATTATTCTTAACTTTATTTAAACATATTTGTCTATAAGGCTCTGAATAATGAGTTCCACAAGTAATGATTGTATTCACAAAAACAAAACTTTTTCATTTACACCAAAATTATTTTCTTCACATTCTAAATTTCCAACAGGGTGCCCTTTAGTTTTTTTTGTTGTTGTTGTTGTTGTTTTTTTTGCGGTGTGCGGGCCTCTCACTGTTGTGGCCTCTCCCATTGCAGAGCACAGGCTCTGGACGCGCAGGCTCAGTGGCCATGGCTCACGGGCCCAGTGGCTCCGCGGCATGTGGGATCTTCCCAGACCGGGGCACGAACCCGTGTCCTCCGCATAGGCAGGCGGACTCTCAACCACTGCGCCACCAGGGAAGCCCTGCCCTTTAGTTTTAATAATACATATTTGGTGGAACTTCTCCAATTTTGTACAATCCACATCCACCATGATTCTCTATTATTCGATATTGAACTTTTACCTTTCAAGGATGGATTCTTAATAACATCTATTGAATGTTTATAATCTATCAGGCTTTTTACTCTATCTTTATATGAATTACATCCCTTAACCCTCACAACCTTTTGAGATAAATTCTATTACTATGCCCATTTCGCACATAAGGAAACAAAGGTCCCGGTAATTACAAGCTTGTGTGCTAATTATTCAATACCACAGAGCTAGTTAGTGGTGACGTTGAACCCAGGTCTCACTCTAACGCCCATGCTCTCAATCCAAATTGCTATCCTTATGTGGACACGGACCAACTCTAAAATCCACTCATCTTCAGAAAGTTGGTTAGCATCCATCTCTTTCTGAGATCTTCCCCAACTAACGTTCCTCACTGCAAGCTTCCCAGCACTTTCTTTGATCACACTGCTCACCTCCTCCCTTTTCATTCTACTTGTCCCTGGAATATGGCATCCATTTCCGAGGCTTCAATAATCCCCATCTTTCAACCTAGGAAACTGAGCCTTAAGTAACTTGTCTAAGACCACACAGCTAAGAAATGGTAGAGCAAGGGCTCAAATCCGACACCAATCCTTGCTCTTAACCCCTACCCAATGCTGCCTCCACAAAGGTAACTTTCCTCAGTAACTGAACTGCTTCTCAATGTGCCCCACTGCCAATGCTTCAGTCCAGGCACCACCACCATTTAGTTTAACCTTTAACTAGACCTCCCACTTCACACCCTTGATCCTCTATCCACACTGCCCAACAGAAGTTTCTGCAATGATGGAAATGTTCTATAATCCACACTAATATGGTAGCCACCAGCCACATGTGGTTTCTGAGCACTAGAAATGTAGCTAGTGCCACTAAAGGATTTTTCATTGTATTTAATTTTAATTAATTTAAATTTACACTTAAAAAGCCACATGTGGCTGGTGGCCACCATATTAGACAATATAGCTCTACCCAGTCCTCAAGTCTCTCCTATTCCCAAGTCATGGCATTCACAAGGCTCAGCCACTTTCCCTCTCCCCTTGGGTTCCAGGAGTTCTCCAGGAGACTCATAATAAACTCCCCTTTCCTTAGGCTTTTGGGTGCATTTATGTTTATTAACTAAAGGTTATGACTTAGTCTGATTCTCTTTTTTTTTAAGAGGTTAGATATTTTTAAATTTAAATTTTAATTTTTAAAAAAATTTTTTTGGCTGAGTCGGGTCTTAGTTGCAGCACATGGGATCTTTGTTGCGGCACACGGGATCTTTTGTTGTGGCATGCAGGATCTTTCGTTGCGGCATGAAGGCTCTTCATTGCAGCGCACGGGCTCTGTAGTTGTGGCATGCGGGCTTTCTGGTTGAGGCACGTGGGCTCAGTAGTTGTGGTGCACGGGCTTAGTTGCCCCACAGCATGTGGGATCTTAGTTCCCCGACCAGGGATCGAACCTGCATCCCCTGCGTTAGAAGGCTGGTTCTCAACCACAGGACCACCAGGGAAGTCGCTTAATCTGATTCCTAACTGTGAAAAAAGTCTCTCTTCATGAGTTTCTATTTGATAGAGGCAGGATCACAGTTATATGTTCCTCTCAACATACTCAGGGAAGGGCCTTTCAGTGAAGAATATGAAGCAGAAATTTGTGAGGGGACAAAATGAAGAAGGCAACCCTAATATAAATACTTTTTCTGGGAATTCCCTGGCAGTCCAGCACATTCACTGCCTGGGGCCAGGGTTCAATTCCTGATCAGGGAACTAAAGATCCCACAAGCTGTGCAGAATGGCCAAAACATTTTTTTTTTAAAATGCTTTTTCTAACTGAGAACATTGTCAATAAATATTATAAATTGGCATGCATTATTTTCGAAAGAAATTACTATTTATAGCACAAAGGGAAGACTCTGGCCCATGTTAATATTTTGCTTGGTTGGCAGAGTTTTTAAAAACATTTTTGCACTAACTTTAAAAATTGAAGAATTTTACATGCACATCAGGATTTTCAGTACTTCTTGAAAAAATCCAGTGATCTGGAGACTCTGGGCCTGCATTCCCCCATGGCAAACATCTGCTGGAGCTGAGAAGCAGCTGTACTCTTTCACTAGGCAAACACCCTCCAGTTTGCCACAATCCTCACTACTCCCTCTTGTACGGCTGACACTGAGGCCCAACCCAGTTCCAACTAGTAATTATCCTCGAAGCAGACTTTTCCACTCATTTATATTACACGCTTTGTGCCTATGGCCATGTGAGTCTATGACCCCTAACAGAGCGTTACAAAGAAATTTCATATCCATTATTTCATTTAATTCTTATCACAATCTTATGAAGAAGGTCGTATTTATTCTCTCCGTTTTATCCATTAGGAAGCTGAAACTAAAAGAAAAATGAAGACAGTGAAAGAAGCGTGATTTTCACTTAGGTCTCATAATTCCCTCTCTCATGCTTTTTCTACCACAGGACATACTGCTTGACAGTAGTCCAAGAACAGTTCTATGATTTAAATTTGGGGCAAATGACTTACATTATAATGTAAAGAAAACATCCTTCAATATCTTGCTCAAATTGTCACTGAGAAAATACGGCCAGGTTTGATGAGTTGGTTATTGTAAGTACAACGTCAAAGCCATGAGGGGCTTCCCTGGGGGTCCAGTGGTTAAGACTCCATGTTTCCACTCCAGGGGCGCGGGTTCGATCCCTGGTCAAACTAAGATCCTGTAAGCCGCGCGGCGCGGCTGAAATATTTAAAAATTAAAAAAAAACACACAAAAAAAGCCATGAGTGTCCCTACAGAAGTGCTTCCCAACCTTTGACAGCACCCTGAGTAATGAGACAGGGGTCCTCCCAGCCAGAAGCACTCATCCCAGGGGCTCCAGGGGCTCCGGGCCCTAACAGGCAATGCTGAGGGCTGAAAGCATCACTACCTCACCACACCTATAACTTAAACTCCCAGAAGAGGACTTCTGCTCCAGATATTCTAGAATTAAAACATTAGCAGATTATGGTTACCTTTGGTGGGGGGGGGGCAAATATGTATTATAAAATATACACACTACTATATATAAAATAGATAATCAACAAGGATCTACTGTATAGCACAGGGAACTCTATTCAGTACTCTGTAATTTGGGAAGAATAGATATATGTATATGTCTAACTGAATCACTATGCTGTAAAACTAACATTGTAAATCAACTATACTCCAATATAAAATAAAAATTTTTTAAATATGTTAGTGGAAAACACACTATAACTATATATTAGAGAGCATCCATACTTGGGCATTTACAAATTCTTCCAGCAGTTCAATACCTGGTTATAAATGAGAAGAGCAAATGAATGATTTCAGGTGGTTCTAAAAGGCTGGCAAGAATTGGGAAACTTTCTGATATTTCTATTTGCCAGATTAATTGATGAACGTTAGGGTGGTCCATGGCCAATTATATCCATTTATCATAAAAGTCCCAGATCTATATCCATGAATTTAACAAACCACACGTTTCTAATCCTGATATTAGAATTTAGATTACAGCATTTGTCCAATCTGGGAATCTGTTCCAAGCAGCAAAGGCAGTACTGCAATGTGAGAAGAGGCACAGTTGGGAATAGGAGGAAAAGCTGTCATCAGTTTTACAGGGTACAAAATTCAAATGGAACCCATGTGGGGACCAATCTATTCCTAAGCTTAAAGCCCACTGGTCCAAAGAGTACAGTGCAGTTCCCCTAGACAAAGGTCTTGTTTGAGATCATACTATTTATCTCCCCAATATCCAAATTTGTTAAAGTGTTAAAAATGAATAAATCAACGAATAAACAAATGCTCCATCCTCCCTTGTAGCTAGGTGGTCTTGTGATAGATTTATGACCAGATGTGAAGCTAAAAGCCAAAGAGCCATCTTCAATCATGGGGCAAACATAGGGATGAAAGCCACAAGCTGGAGATGGCAGAACAGAAAGAGATAAGGACCACCTATCTCCAGATGTCTTGTTATGTGAGAAAAATCAGGCTATAAACACCTGCACCCAGCCAACAAGGCCCTCCTCATTCACAGACCCTGCTGTCCATCAATAAATGCATAGCCCTTCCTGATACCACTCAAAGTCATATCTACAATTTTGTAATACCAACACTTAGAGCAGGTAAAGAAGGCATTGCAAGGATGTAAAAAGGATGTCTACCCTCTTTTTACTTAATTTGTATTGTCACTTGTTGATCGGTTAGCTGATTTGCTAGCTTTTCCTCTGAAAAACCAAGTTCAGCCTGTTGTGATTTCCACAGAGGCTCCATACTGGTCCTTCTACACCTTCCTCAACAGAGCCTCTGAGAGCTGGTGTAGCACCGTGAAGATGAATGAAGGGCTGTGGGGTCCAATGAACCAGGTGCAGGCACATCCCCAACTCTGCCTCTTCCCGGCTGCATCTGATCCTTCATCTTTCAAATCAGACTAAAATACTAGCTTCCTAAAATCATCTGGAGGATTAAATAAGAAAAGGCACCTAAAACGCAGTGCCTGGCACATGGTATGTACTCAGTAAATGTTAACTATTATTCATTACTTTAATATCCTTGAGGCTTTTCAGCTTCCTCCCTGAAATAGGATACATATTGTGTCCATATGTGCTTAGCAGTCTCGTTTCAAGTCATTTTTTGGATTTCAGTTTGCTAGATGTATAATGAAATATATTATATAACTATATCTACCTACATATATGTTCATCTATCTATCTACATTCATCCATCAGGAAGAAAATCTTTTATGTTGCCATGTGTTTTGACGTGGAGTTTAGAAATATGGTCACCATATGGGGTCCATTCACCAGTGCTGAAATTTGTCAAAGAACAATGGCTTTTTGCTCAGCAAACATTCATTGTGAAATATCTACCCATTCCTCACTTTATATTCACTAGAGGAAAACAGCAGTCAACATGTCAAATCAGCAAATGAAGCAATGAGGAGAAAATGGCTACCTGAACATGTCAACACTATACACATGAGCAGATTTCAAGAAAGAGAAGGCAATGAAAATCATGAGAAAAGCAAGAGTCAGTGTTCATTATTCTGCTGCTACCAGAACAACAACCAACAACATGCCAGGCTGCTAGGGCATGGGCTCATCTCATGCCCACCCCGTCCCAGCGGTGGGCACATGCTGGATTATTGACCTTACATCTCTTTTCTGAGACTTGTCCTCCACTCCTCAGCCACAGGCTGCAGCAGTGATTATCATATTCCTGCAACATGACCCCATTTCTGGCCACAATCCTAGAATGGACAGCTGACCTGGCTGGACCAATAAGTCCCTTCCCAAGGAATTCTGGAACTGGGACTGGGTGCCTGACATCAATCTCTCCCTGCCTATCTAGACTAGAACATGTAAAATTCAGGAGCAGCTGGCAGCCATGTTCTGCCATGTGGACTAAGTAAGAAACACTGAAGCCAGTGTGAGCAAGAGAAAAGAATGAAGCAGACACAGACAAACTCATGAGCAGCATGGAAAGAGCATTTCCTGGTTCTCCATATGCTCCAGTCTCTAGTTCACTTCCTAAGGCCCAAAGGCATCCCCATCCTTGCTTGGATTCTGCAAGATACCTGAGCCTCCTGCCAGGCTGATTTCTGTTCACAGTACCAAAGAAACCTAAGAGACTCCACCATGATATAGTATTAGAAGGCAACTAGTTTCAGAGTGACCCCTATAAACCAGAGGGAGGCCTCACTTCAAACTAACACACAACACAAACCTCTGTTGCTCCAATTTTGCCTACTATGTTCTCAGCCCTGAGCTGGAGGCCTTGAGAAACAGTGATGAGGATCCCAGAACATAAGGTAAGCAGAAAAATGTCAATGCATGTGAGGAGTGAACTACATGAAGAGTGAACTAAGGGAATGCAGCTATCAGGAGATCTGGAGGAGGCCCTGTGCAAGCATTGCTAATCCCAGAGCAGCTCTGCAAATGAAAAGTTTACAGTCGCTAAAGCAGAAATGCCCAGAGATCCATATAAGGGCACTTATCAGAGCATGTGCAAATCCTATCAGTTTTCCTTTCATAAAATCTTACAACTTTTCTCAGTATAGCCTTCAGAATTTTACATATGCATGTATTATCACCTTAAAAACAAGTTTAATTATTTTTTAAATATACTGCTAGTATCTAACTATTTTTACCTGCTATTTTTTATTCAAATATTCAGAACTTCAGTTATAGTCTCCATGAACCAGTCCCTAAGGGAAATAAACTACCAAATAAGTAACCATTTTTAACCTTAAAACCTGTGTCTTTTGACTATGATTATTTATTGCTCATAGTGTGGCACTCTCCCAGCTAAAACCCATTTCAAATAACTAAATATTTTGCCATTTTGATCCATTCTCCCTGCAAATCCATCCAGTACTTGCCACCAGCTTTAAACTCAATTTTCCACATATGTAGGCATGGGACTACTAGGCAACAAAAGCAACAGATCAATTTTTTAAGCAAACATTTTAGAAAAGTAGAAATAAGTAATGCTGGACACTAAAAATACTGACTACAATAGCATCCCTAAAAATACAAACTTGATATTTGTGCAATGTAAAAAATGTCCATTGCTTCAAGTTTTCAAGATCAAGTTCAGTCCTTCAGATTCAAGAATGGAATTTACCAGTAATTATTTAGTGGTAAGATATCAAAAAGGGCCTAGTGTAAAATATAAAATGTCAGTTAAGTCAAAGACACTTACAAGAGGGCCATCCTGGTTCCAATGGACCACTGGGAGCTACTCAGATCAGAGTAATCTCAAGAAATTAACCTTTTGTTCAGTTATCAACAAATCAACAACTTAGAGTGTGTATATTTCTTCTGGGTTCAATATTGATACTGATCTGTACCTTCAGATGGATGCAACTCTTAAAAATTCATTTATAATGAATTATAATTTATAATATAAATTATAATTCTAATAATTATAAATTTTTCAAGAATAGGTAGTATAGCAAAGTTGCAAAACACAAGGTTAATATACAAAAGTTAACTGGCTTCCTACATACCAGCAATGAGCAAGTGAAATGTGAAATGAAAAATACAATATCATTTATATCAGCAACCCCAAAAATGAAATACTTAGATATAAACCTAGTAAAATATGTACAAGATCTCTATGAGGAAAACTACAAAATTCCGGTGGGCAAGCTCAAAGAACTACTAAATAAATGGAGAGATATTCCATGTTCATGGATAGGGGGACTCAATACTGTCAAGATGTCAGCTCTTCCCAACTTGATGTATAGATTCAATGCAATTCAAATCAAAATCCCAGCAAGTTATTTTATGAATGTTGAAAAACTGCCTGTAAAGTTTATAAGTAGGAGCGAAAGACCCAGAATAGCCAACTCAACATAGAAAAAGAAGAATAAAAGCTGAAGGACAGATGCTACCTGACTTTAAGACTTTCTGTGAAACTACAGTAATCAAGACAGTGTGGTATGGGTGAAAGAATAGACAAATAGATCAATGGAACAGAACAGAAAGCTCAGAAACAGACCACTATAAATATAGTCAACTGATCTTTGACAAAGAAGCAAAGGCAATACAAGGGAGGAAAGACTGTCCCTTCAACAAATGGTGCTGTAACAAATGGACATCCACATGCAAAAGAATGAATCTAGACACAGACCTTACCCCCTTCACAAAAATTAACTCATAATGGACTATAACCTAAATGTAAAATGCAAAACAATAAAACTCTGTTATATCACTCCCAAGCCTATGCTTGGACCTAGCTCAGGAGGGGCCTGTGTTAGGAATGCCTGTAGCCCTTGCTCAGGAACATATCATTTGTAGTGAGCTCAGCAGACATCTCCCCCACTGGGGCCCCTATTTATGGAATGGCTAGCTCTTGTGGTTCTTATTTTGATCTCAGGATGCACTTCAGCAAAACACCATCAGGGAACTTTGAGAGACAAGATTTATTACTCACAGGCCTTGGAGGGTATACAGCACACCTAAGAGCCACACAGCAAGGTCACAGGTTGGGAGGGATGAGGGGGGAGAGCACATACAAGAGCAGACCTGGGGCCCTGCCTTTATTAGGGTCCAAGGGTGGGGTGTCTAGGGTTTCATAAATTCACTCTGTATTGGCTAATTTCAAGCATAAGAGTGGGAAATGGGATGCAGGAAGGGAGGAACAGGGTCACTCAGGTGGTCAGTTATCTAGCTACCCAGGGCTTTCTGAAAAAGGGACCTTCACAGGTGGGGGGCATCTAATTCATTATCCTGTTGTTTTGCTAGTAGCTGTGTCATACAGCTGGCAATGTTTTATTTAAGATAGATGTCATTGGGCCTCCCTGGTGGCGCAGTGGTTGAGAGTCTGCCTGCCGATGTAGGGGACACGGGTTCGTGCCCTGGTCCAGGAAGATCCCACATGCCGCTGAGCGGCTGGGCCCGTGAACTATAGCCACTGAGCCTGCGCGTCCGGAGCCTGTGCTCCGCAACGGGAGAGGCCACAACAGTGAGAGGCCCGCGTACCGCAAAAAAAAAAAAAAGATGGATGTCATTTGAAATGGATGCCTCGGCAATTAAAAGCTTAATGTCAGGCACTTACACTACAAATTCCTAGGAGGTAACATAAGAGAAAATCTAGATGACTTTGGGTGTGATGATGCCTTTTTAGATACAACACAAAAGACACAATCCATGAAAAAAAAATTGATAAGCTGAACTTCTTTAAAATTAAAAACTTCTGTTCTGTAAAAAGACAATATTGAGAGGATTAGAAGAGAAGCCACGAAGATTGGGACTGACATATACACACTGCTATATATAAAATAGATAACTAATAAGGGAACTCTACTCAATACTCTGTAATGGCCTATATGGGAAAAGAATCTAAAAGAGTGGATATATGTATAACAGATTCACTAGGCTATACACCTGACATTAGCACAAAATTGTAAATCAACTATATCCCAATAAAAAATTTAAAAAAAAAAAAAAGACGAGAAGCCACAGACTGGGAGAAAATATTTGCAAAAGGCACATCTGATAAAGGACTTTAACTAAAATAAAAATGGGCCAAACACCTTAACAGACACCTCACCAAAAAGAAAATCTACAGATGGCAAATAAGCTTATGAAAAGATACCCTACCAGAATACTCTACTCTTTGACATCAAAGAAATGAAAATGAAATTAACAATAAAATACCACTACGTACCTATTAAAAATACCCAAGTCCAGAACTCTAACAACACCAAATGCTGGTGAGGATGCAGAGCAACAGGAACTCTCATACATTGCTGGTGGGAACGCAAAACAGTGCAGCCACTTTGGAAAACAGTTTGGCACTTTCTTACAAAACTCCTGCCATACAATCCAGCAGTGGTGCTCCTTGGTATTTACCCAAAGGAGGTGAAAACGTATGTCCACACAAAAACCTAAACATGGATGTTTATAGCAACTTTATTGATAATTGCCAAAACTTGGAAACAAACAATTCAGTAGGTGAATGGGTAAACAAATTGGTACACTCAGACAAATGGAATATTATTTAGTGCTAAAAAGAAATGAGCCATGGACTTCCCTGGTAGTGCAGTGGTTAAGAATCCGCCTGCCAAGGCAGGAGACATGGGTTCGAGCCCTGGTCTGGGAAGATCCCACATGCCGCGGAGCAACCAAGCCTGTGTGCCACAACTACTGAGCCTGCGCTCTAGAGCCCATGAGCCACAACTACTGACCCTGCGCTCTAGAGCCCATGAGCCACAACTACTGAAGCCCGCACGCCTAGAGCCCGTGCTCTGTAACAAGAGAAGCCACCACCATGAGAATCCCACGCACCACAAAGAAGAGTAGCCCCCCGACTTGCCGCAACTAGAGAAAGCTCGCAGGCAGCAACGAAGACCCAACGCAGCCAAAAATAAATAAATAAAATAAATAAATTTATTTAAAAAAAAAAGAAAGAAATGAGCCATCAAGCCATGAAGAGACATGAAGGAACCTTAAATGTACGTTACTAAGTGAAAGAAGCCAATCTGAAAAGCCTACATACCGTATGATACCAACTACATGACAGACATTCTGGAAAAAAGCAAAACTATGGAGAAAATAAAAAAGATCAGTGGCTGGGATGGGGTAGGGTGAGATGAATAGGCAGAGCACAGAGGATTTTTAAGGGCAGTGAAAATACTCTGTATGATATTATACATGGATATGTCATCATACATATGTCCAAACTCGTAGAATGTACACCACCAAGAGTGAGTCCTAAGTAAAATGTAGACTTTGGGTGACAATGATGGGTCAGTGTGGGCTCATGCTTGATTAAAGATGTACAGTTCTGGTGAGTGATGCTGATAGTGGGGAGGCTACGCATGTGTAAGAGCAGGGATATGTGTGGGAAATCTACGTATCTCCCTCTCAGTTTTGTTGTAAATCTAAAACCGCTTAAAAAAAATTGTCTTAAATTAAAAAAAAGAGTAAGGTAGAATATTTTTTTAAAAGAAAACAAACAAAAAATAAAACGGAGGGGGTAGGAGAACCACACCTGAGAACTATGAGAGCCCACAGACATATACGTACCTACAGATAATCCACACATCAGATTAAGCATAACTAACCTCTCTAATTTAATTTGACCTTCTGGAGAAAAATTATTCATTCTTTCAAATTGTTTAAAGATCTAAACTTTGAAATGTAAAGAGAACTTATTAAGCCACTCAAATATGAATTCAAAAATATTTCAAAAATCAGAATATAATGAAATAACCTAGCTAGTCCCAACACCCTTTCTCCCCAAACAAAATCTTCCTATAAAACATCAGACAGCTAGGATTTTCCAAGTCCCTTAAGTGCCAATATCAATACTAAAGCAGATTACTGAGACTCTAACAACATGGGAAGCTTTTTTTTCTATTGCGGATAACTGACTCCAGAAAAATATTAATCCAGCTCTACACAATAAAAGGTAATAATGTTAATTTTAAGTTTTTCTAAAATTAGAATTTAAATGTATTTAAATATTATATTCATCTGCTTTTAAAATGATAAAGAAGACAAAACTCTCTAAATTCAAAGTATATAGTCATGTTTTATATTTATGACCAGCTAAATGATAACAATCCTTAACATTTTTATAGGACGTTTGATATATTAAGTATTTTCACATATATTATGTCATTTCAAACTATGAAAAATCAATTTCAGATGAGGATCAAAGAGGGTTAGTGACTTTCCAAATGTCACAGAACTAGTGTAATGATGCTTGAGCACTCTTTCCAGAAGCACTAGGGAGAAAACTAAGGGAGAAAGGGAAAGAGAAACTGATTCAAAGACAAAGAAGAGACAAAGAAGAGTTAGAGAGAAAAGAGAGTTATTAAATAATTAGAAAACTAGTTTGGAGGAAGGGCAGCAAAAACCCTAATATTCCTGGAGGACTGGCTGGGACCCAGCACTTTATTTGTTTAACTCTCATAATAACACTATGAGGCAGGTACTGTCTGAACTCCCATTTTACAGCTGGGAAGGTTTTGAAGAAATGATTAAGATCACACAGCTCGGAGATGGCAGAGCCAAGAGTCAAACCCAGGCTTCTGGGACTTGGATCCCTGGCCTCAATCACTGTTACAAGGCGTCCAGAGAGGGGCAGGCTAGATGCCATGCCTAATTTACCAACACACACCTTTATTTATACATTTATTTACTGTGTGTACAACATCAGGATCTCTTATGAAAGGTGTATTAATTTCCTCCCTCCACCTCTAATTTTTTAAAAATATAGGCATTCTGGTTATCTTTCAACTTCTTCTCCTTCTTCTTCTTCCAAATACCAAGAAAACTCTAACCACTGACTCCATAGAAGGGAAAATACCTTTCAGATTCAGAGGAAAACAGGAAAGCTCTCTGGCTACTTACTGTGCCCTGTTTTCCCACCAGCAGGCAGCAGGGGCAGCATGGGCGTGGCCTCTCATGGCCTCACTCAGATGACCGTAGGCGAAGTGGGCAGATCAAGGGACCAACAGCAGGGGAACTTGCGGCCTGGCCCAGCTACATCTTCCCATTTGTCAAGAGAAGCCAACAAGCCAGACTTTTATGTGAAATCCAGATTTTAAAAACTTGGCTACTAATTCAAACTTCTAAAAACATTGTGTACAGATAAAATCTGTTTGCGGGTGGACCTCAGCCCACTAGCTGCTGGTTTATAATGCCCAGTCTTCCAGTGGAGGGCAGCTAAACTGGGGTAATTAAAATTTCATCCCTACCTCAAGGTATTCCCCATGGAAGACGCAGGATACACAGCCCTGGCCCTCCAGGAGACCAGCAGGGACAATGAACTCATCATTTCAGGACAAGATGGCAAATGGAGCGAGAGAAAAGGCTGCAAAAGAGAACACAGAACCCACCAGTCACATACCTCCCCTGACCCCTGGCTTTCACAGAACAAGTTTGGGAAGCGGCAGTAAAAAGATGACAGAGTAACCTCACCTTGGCACATCTAGAGGAGATAAAGGGACTCAGAACTATATGAAACAAGCCAACAAAAATTCAATAGCCCCACTTTTGTGTATCCAAGGTGATTCTTAAAATAGTCAAGCCTTAATGGAACCACAGCAACAGGCATGGTGGTACCATAAACAAACAATAAAACAAACTTGTACTGAGCACCATCTATGCTCCAAGTACAGTGCCACGTGTTACAGGAATATCATCTCATGTAAACCTCCAAACAATCCTGGGAGGAATCATTATTCCCAATTTATAGATAAAGAAACTGAGACTCTGAAATCCTGAAGTTTGGGAAAGAGCCAATCATTTAGAGCCAAATGATTCCTTTCCCATTAATTCGCTGACCCCGCTAGAGAGAGTCCAGCTATTATCATAGATACATAATGGCAAACAATCAAGAACAACACATTAGCTACAATAATTAAAAGTGTAAGGGGGTGGGGAGGTAGAATAGGTAAAGGAGATTGACACAAACCTCCAGTTATAAAATAAATAAACCATGGGGACGTAACACACAACATAAGAAATATGGTCAATAATACTGTAATAACTTTGTATGGGGAAAGATGGTTGCTAGACTTAGCATGGTGATAATTTCATAATATATGCAAATGTCAATTCACTACGTAGTACACCTGAAAGTAACATAATATTGTACATCAACTGTATTTCAATTTTAAAGAAAAGAAAAAAAAATTTTTTTTAAGTATAGGGCAGGTATTAAAAGCAGAGATCCTCAAAATACAACACAGCCCACAGTAGGCCTTGTTTATGAGAATATAAGGTAGTTTCACAAATAAACATAAAAGAAAGCATAAGGACCATACAATAAATGACGCTGGGGCTTCCCTGGTGGTGCAGTGGTTCAGAGTCCGCCTGCCGATGCAAGGGACACGAGTTCGTGCCCCGGTCCGGGAAGATCCCACATGCCGCGGAGCGGCTAGGCCCGTGAGCCATGGCCGCTGAGCCTGCGCGACCGGAGCCTGTGCTCCGCAACGGGAGAGGCCGCAACAGTGAGAGGCCCGCGTACCGCAAAAAATAAATAAATAAATAAATGATGCTGAATAACAGCAACTTTTAGAAAAATCATTACATTCCTCAATTTACACCATCCAATGAAATACATTTCAAAATAAATCAAAAAGTTATTTTTTTACCAAATTATATAACTAGGATGAAAGAAAAATGAATATTCAATGAATCTCTGGGTAAAGAATTACGTTCAAAAATTAGGAATGATGGAAGAAATTTAAATTATAAAAGAGGATAGATGGTTAAACTAAATAGTAAACATTTTTCTATATAAAAAGTAAAAAGGCAAACAATGGAGTATAAGACATATCTGGATACATAAGAGACACACGGTTAATATCCTTACTATATTTATAGAATATATATTTACAAAATATTGTTCAGAAGAACCAGGAGACTTCAATGGAGAAACAGAGGACAGGAACAGACAATTCACAAAAGGAGAAAATAACAAGTAAACAAGCAAACAGAAAAATATTCACAAGTCAGCCAAAACATACAAATTAACATCAATGAAGTACTACAATTTATCAAGAAAAAAATTATTTTTTATTAATTTTTATTGGAGTATAGTTGATTTACAGTGTTGTGTTAGTTTCTGCTGTACAGCAAAGTGAATCAGTTATACATATACATATAGCCACTCTTTTTTTTTTTTTTTTTGCGGTACGCGGGCCTCTCACTGTTGTGGCCTCTCCCATTGCGGAGCACAGGCTCCGGACGCGCAGGCTCCGGACGCGCAGGCTCAGCGGCCATGGGTCACGGGCCCAGCCACTCCGCGGCATGTGGGGTCTTCCCGGATCGGGTCACGAACCCGTGTCCCCTGCCTCGGCAAGCGGACTCTCAACCACTGCGCCACCAGGGAAGCCCTAGCCACTCTTTTTTAGATTCTTTTCCCATATAGGTCATTACAGAGTATTAAGTAGAGTTCTCTGTGCTATACAGTAGGTTCTTATTAGTTATCTATTTTATATATAGTAGTGTGGTATATGTCAATCCCCATATCCCAATTTATCCCTCTCCCCCAGAAAAAATTGTAAATGATAATATCCATGGCTGTTCAGATGTGGCAAAACTAATACTTCATATGTCGCTGTAAATATTATAAAGTGGCACAAGACTTTTGGAAAGCAACATGGCAATCTTCTTACAATTCTTCCTAAGGAAATAATCCAAAATCTGGAAAAAAAAAAAAACCTATATGCACAACCATGTTGTTCATCATAACATTTACAAAAGTGAAAATAAATAGCCAACAGTAGGTGATAAATAAATGATGATGCTGTACCCAATAGATTACCAGTACCTTGAGAGCAGGATATCTTATTCACAATGGGAGTTCCAGGGCCAAATTCATATAGTACAAGCTTTAAATAAATATGGGTGAATACTGAAGGAAAAGAAAAATATACAGCCACTTAAAATGATAATTAAAGACTAGGTAGCTGGTGGCACAATTTTAAGTGGGAGCAAGAACATTAAAGTGTATGATTACAGTCATATTTCTGAAAGTTGCATTAAAAAAACTGCTAGAAGGTAATACATAAAATACAAACAGTCATTGTGCTAAGAGATTTATGAGCAATTCTTCTTTATTATGGTTATATTACCTTCATTTAAAATGTAAACACACTCCAGAGGGATTATGATTACTTAAAATAGATCCTTAGAAACTGAGATTAAAAATTTAATAACATAAAAAATACATAAAATCCCCAAATAGCTCCACATTATAGGTAAATCCACCCAGCTAAAAAGAAAAGCACAGTCATATAGAGAGGTTAGCACCTGACATTCATAACTTAGATGAGATGTATCATTTCTGAGTCCTAACTCAGTAATAAATGAACACATCACAGGAAGTCAAAATGCAGCCACGTAAACAGTTGTTTTTGCTGCACTCCTGGTTTCTTCTGAACTCTCTCCGGCTCTGGGCTGAAAGGGCTTAGAATAGTTATCTTCTGACACCAAGGCTTCCAATGAGACTAGGCCAATTCTCTAATCCATGGAAATTCAGAAAAGTAAGACAGGCCAGGGGTGGGGTAGGCTGGTGGGTACAGGTCCCTGAGTTGAACTGTATTGCCATCTCCTAGAAAACCAAAACTACATAGAGAGAAAAAGAGGATACAAAACTTCAACAGCTTTTCTAAGGCACTGTATTTCAAAACTGTGGTTTTCAACCCATTACAGGTCATGAAATCATTTGCATGAGTCACAGCTAGGATTTTATGAAGGCTACAACAAAACAGAAAATATCAGTATGTGTGTCACATTAAAAGGACACCATTTAATAAAACTTCCGTTTCAGTTACATATGTGTGTTATGTGTCAGTGTACATGAGTCTTGGGTAGCAAATGCTAAATATATTTCTTACTATGATTTATGGTCAAAAAAGTTTCAAAAGCGTTACTCTAGACAATCCAGGCCCTGACTTAAGGCCCAGAAAACCACCCAGAGCTAAACTGCTTAGTGTTTGAAACTAAAGGATTTATCTGGAAATAAGAATGTAGTGAACCCAGTTCAACTAGGTGTTAGGCACCAATACAAAACAAACGGCTCTTTAATATTTCATCCAGGAATAAAGAACCGCCACTATCCAAAGGCATCGTTTTACATCACCTCACAGAGCGCATGCCACTTTTTTGCCCCCTCTGCACACTTTCTTCAGCTCCAGGTGTAGGATGATAGGTCTGCAGAGACTTTACACTTATCTAGTCCTTATGTGGGTACATCACAGTGTCAGAGTCACAGCTAGGAAATCCTAGGCTCTCCTCTGCCAGATGGAGAAACTGAGGTTTACAGCAATGAAATGCCCAATGCCCAAGGTCAATGCAGGGCTGAGCGGAGAACAGACTCCCAGTCCAGTTCTTTTCCAAGATTCCTTAAATGAAAGGCACATGAGAGCACAAAGCAGCACTCCCTGCCAAGAGACAAGTAGGATGACTTTTTTTCTCTTTTGGTCTTGTTACTTACATCTCTGAATCAATTTTTCAGACTAATGACTAAATGAAGCATTTGGATGGGGAGGACCCCGGCCCTTTAAATAAAAAAAAAAGTTAATGAGACTGCTTACTGAAGTTGCACGAGGGAAGTTATTTTTTCTACATTAGGGAATTTCTAGGTTAATTGTGGCACTCTCCTTGGGAGACCTACTCACATAAAAATAAACGAGTGCTGCCTGCTTTTGAATTCCTTCCATTCTGATACTGTAATTGAGAAAAACAGCTTGGCTTGATGGTACGTATACACTGAATATAACTTAGTTTAGTGTTACAGATATCAAGAGATCACTACTTATTTTGTCTTAAAGCACCATTTACTTATTGATTTCTAAATGGTGCTGTTTTAATTTCCCCAAAGCTGTTACTTTGTAAGGACATCCAGACAGCTCTCGGCAACAAACATAAAATCTCTCCCTCTCAAAGGCAAATTCAAACTGAAGACAGAGCCAGCGAAAGATGCTGTGCAAGGAAAAAATACTATTTCCATTTTTAAAGTTTTGATTTTGTTTGCTTGGAAAAAGATCAACTCTCTGAAGTCTCTTATGGCTACTACTGTCCTATGATTTTTTACCTATTTTTCTTTTTCAAAGTAAGTTTAGCAACATTTGAGATACAAGATAGCTGCTCAGGATTTCAAAATCTGAGAGTCACTCACTTTAGGAGCGTCAAACATTTTCCATTATCTTGCAGTATCCAGATGAATGTATCCTGATTAAGATCTTTGAGGTCCTGGATAGAGTCTGGTTTAACTATGTAAATCAAGTAGGAAATTCAGAACCCTCAGGAACTTTGGGGTCACTAGAAGCTAAGCCCCTCTAGCTAACCTCCTTAAACAGCTTTCCCATAGTGATTTTTTTCTTAAAAAGACAATTTGTATTCTGACCTTTAGAGACCCAGAGGCAGCCTGTTTCCAGACAGATTTGCTGACATGAAGCCTGCCTCATGCTCTGAATTTAGGGTAAAGGTCTAATTTTCAAAATCATATGGGGCAAATTCCCATTTTGGAACCTTGAAACCAGCAATTACTACTTCCAAGTGATGAATCTCTAGTGCATAGTTGAAAGTTTATTAATTTTATGCCATTAAATAGAGACTTGACACACTCAAAAAATAGTTCAGATGGCTTCTAACTTTGTCAACTTCAGAGACCTCACGCCATCACTCTAGGAAGTCCTCAACTTTCAGAATTATGCTTGCACATTGGGAAAAACTTTGATTTGCATTTACAAAATGTTTTGATGCAAGTGTTATAAAATGCATGGTACATAAAACTCCATGAGCTCAACTGAACTGATCCAAGGTCTAAGTATTTAGTGAAAACTAATGGTTTCAACCAGAGAACCGAGATAGTACAATTTCACAGTGAAAAGAATCAATGGTATGAGCCAATAGTATGAGGATTTATAAATGATATTTTAACATATCTTTTCAAGAAATAGTCATAAATGAACCTACTTACAAAACAGAAACAGAATCACAGAGGTAGAAAACAAACATGGTTACCAAGGGGAAGGGGAGGGATAAATTGGGAGACTGGGATTGATATATACACATTACTATATATATTAAAAGAGATAACTAATGAGAACTTACTGTATAGCACAGAGAACTCTACTCAATACTCTGTAATGACCTATATGGGAAAAGAATCTAAAAAACAGTGGCTATATGTATATGTATAACTGATTCACTTTGCTGTACAGCAGAAACTAACAGAACATTGTAAATCAACTGTACTCCAATAAAAATTATTACTCCAATAAAATAAAAAGAAGAAGAAGAAATAGTCAAGTAGTAACTCTTAGAGTGGTTCAGAGTTGGGAAAAGGGACCTCCCTGGTGGTCCAGTGGGTAAGACTCCATGATCCCAATGCAGGAGGGGACCCAGGTTCAATCCCTGGTTGGGGAACTAGATCCCACCTGCATGCCACAACTAAGAAGCCCACTTGCCGCAACTGAAAAAGATCCCACATGCCACAACTAAAACCTGCCACAATGAAGATCCCACGTGCTGCAACTAAGACCCGGTGCAGCCAAAATGAATAAATAAATATTCCAAAAAAAAAAAAAATCAGAGTTGGGGAAAAAAGGCCTTAAAGATTTTTAAAAACCCAAACCACTCTCTCATTCCAACCGCTTCCCTCCCCTATCCCTTGTTGTAAACACTACCCTGGCCCAAAGTAAGGAGCTAAGCTTCTCTCAGGTTCAACTTAAACCTTTGCTCTAAGCAACTCCCAACCTCCTCAGGCCCATTCCATTCCAAACAGCTGATAGATCAGCCATTGCTTAATCCATTCAATGAACATATATATGGGCTGCCTCCTCTGTGCTAGGCACTGGAGGTCAGACCATATATTGAGACAAAAATGGGACCTCCTATTACCCACTGCATGGTCCTATGTGCCCTTAGGGCCTACAGAGAACACAGATAACAATGTTGCCTAAATTGTCCCGAATGAAGTCAGAATATAAGGTGGCAGTTCTCCACAGTCCTCCCCGGGACTTCCCTGGTGGTCCAGTGGTTAAGACTCCGTTCTTCCACTGCAGGGGGCACGGGTTCGATCCCTGGTCAGAGAGCTAAGAAACAGTAAGCTGCGAGCCACAGCCAAAAATGAAAAAGCAAACTCCGCAGTCCCTCCCCATTACCCTCTCCCCTGCAGACCCCTCCCCATGGTCTCCTCCACAACACCCTGCCACCACACCCTCAGCTCTTTTTTTATCTCCCAAGAGAATTCCAAATTCTTGCACTCAGAGGTTTTGGGAATGTTCGCTATCACAATTACTCCTGTGGAGACACCAATTTTCCAGATTCCTCCAAGTGTGACACTCAGAGCTGAGTTCTGAATTCAAGTTGCATGGCTCCTGAGTGCATTCTTAACCAGTTCGTTCTAGTGCTTCTCAGTGCCCCAGGAGTTTTCTCTTCCCCCTCTAGCTAGAATGCCCCTTCCAACACCCTAGCTTTCTTACATGAACTTCTACTCATCCCGCAAGACCCACCTGGAGGAGAGCTCCTTGGTCTCTTCTCTAACCACTGCAAGCAGAGGAGATGCTTCGATGACCCCAGTGGATGGTGTTTGTACCCGTCTTCAACACATCTCCTTATTATGAGATAAAAATCTGACCCCCTTTTACTCCTGGTGAAGGAACAATTTTCTATAACTGTCTAATAGTAATTACCTAGAGAAACTCTCTGTATGAATTCTAAGATTGCTGACTTGTGTTAAGATATGCATATAAAGAACTTACAAAGTTAAAACGTCTGGACAGGGCTGGCTCCCACCTGGAGCAGTCTCTTCTGGCTTTCAACACTTGAAGAGGCTGCCACTGGACAAGGGGGCTGCAGGTGGCTTACCAGCTACCCTGGTAAGTTGCAGGCTAGAGATCGATATTGACCAAAATACACCCAAGATGTCTGTGAGGAAAGTCCTAAGCAAGGAATGTTAAAATGGCAGTCACGGGCTTCCCTGGTGGCGCAGTGGTTGAGAGTCCGCCTGCCGAGGCAGGGGACACGGGTTTGTGCCCCGGTCTGGGAAGATCCCACATGCCGCGGAGCGGCTGGGCCCGTGAGCCATGGCCGCTGAGCCTGCGCGTCCGGAGCCTGTGCTCCGCAACGGGAGAGGCCACAAGAGGCCCGTGTACCACAAAAAAAAAAAAAAAAAAAAAAAAATGGCAGTCACTCAGAAGAGACAGTCCAGACAGAAGCTGGGAAATGAGGAACCCAATGTACCAAAGTTGGGCATATTCTTTGGAGACAGAATCCAGCTACAACCAAAGCAAAGACAGACTCAGATAAGGACAGTGAGTTCTCAGGACAAATTCCATTTTATGATAGCACCACAAATCTATACTTGTAAGTCAGACCGTTTTTATATTTCTTCTTCCTTTTCTTTTTTTTGGCTGTGAGGTGAGGCTTACGGGAGTTCCCCAACCAGGGACTGAACCCAGGCCACAGCAGTGAAAGTGCCGAGTCCTAACCACTAACCACTAGACCACCAGGGAACTCCCGTTTTTATATTTCTTCTATTTCCTTATATTTTCTCCCTTGGTATCCAGTAAAGGTCCAGGCTGTCTTAACTGTGCTCAACTGTGCTTAACTGAGGGTAAGGGTTTTTACCACTCTTGGGCCTGAAGATTAGAATATCACCAGCCCACGACTAAAGGCAGCCGTAGGGTGAAAATGGTAGTCCAAGTGAAAGAATCCTCCAAAGGTAAGTAAAATTTAGGGAACAACAATGGCTGTGGAATCCAGATACTCTTCCTCATCTAAAAATTCTCTTTTCAATATTAAATCTTAGAGTTTGTGGTTTTATTTTCTTCTAAAATCTGCCCCTCCCCCAAATAAATTGTGAGTATCTTGAAAGGACCTTGTCATTTTCACCAATGAAGTGTACACATGTGCTTGGAACACAGTAGGGACTCAAATGTTTGTTGATGGAATGAATGAAGCAATGCATTGACTTTCAAAGTTTTAAGGCACCTTTAAAGGCCATCCAGTCCAATCCTTTTCCGTACATTTGTCCAACAGAACTTTCACAGGTTGTCATAAAGTTCATTCAAACAAATATCAATGAAATGTCTACAACAGTTAAGATGCTGTGCTTTCAGGAACAAGAAAAAGACCAGTCACCAACACAATAAATGTTTCTTGAGGGCCTACTGTGTGCCAGCCACCATACTAGGCCTTACAGATATTACAATGAGTAAGACGCACATAGCATCTTAGGGAATTCATGGAGAAGAAGATAAATGGATAACAAGTACCTATAACACTGTTATAGATGGAAAATGTTAAGCGTTTTCAAAGGCTATTGGGAATCAGAGGTCAAAAAGGAAAACCAAGGTTTCAAAAGAACTTACGGGACACTGCCATTCAGGAATGGGACAATATTTTGTGGCTTAACCTTACAGTTCAGGAATGAAAACTACTAGTTTCTAACTGAAGTGGTTGATGGAAATGGCTTGGTAGGTTTTGATGAAAATCAATATTCTCTCTTCATATCTTTATCATCATGTCAACTGACAGTGACACTGGATTTTGAAAAGCAAGAATACAGATCAGTTCTCTTTTAATGGAAACCATAATAGAAACTGAACTCTAAATAACAAAGTTCTTGTCATATGTGACTATATGACCTACAGAAACACAGACTGGTCAACTTGAATAATAATAAAAAGATTATGTAAAGAATAAATCCTAGCTTTACTTATTTAACAGCAACTGCATAATAAAATATCTTCTATCACACTGTAAACTGGGAAAGTGAAAATTAAGCTTAATAAATAGCTAAACATTGCATTTATGTTGTCCCATAATCAAATGAAACTTATCTTCACTCTCTGTCATATACGCGACTTCAGCTTCTCCAAATACTCTGAAATGCACCCCGACTAAAGCTGTTTCCTTCGGGATAAACATAGTGAAATGGAAATCAGAAGACAGGAGCCAGGCCCGGCTCCACCACTAGCTACATGAATTTGGGCAGGTAAATTCTCTGGCCTAATTTTCTCATCTGTAAAATGAAGCCGTTACAGCAAATAACCTCTAAGATCCCTTTGAACACTTAGGAAAAAAAACTATGAAAACTAACCTCTACTCCCAAAGCATCAACCAAAGCAAAAAGTTTCAAAACTAATTATTAAAGGAGCTTAGGTTTAGCTACCTTTCTGCCTCTCTTACTTGATTCAACAAACTTACTTATGAATTTCCTACCGCAGTTCGGTTGAGCAGTTTCATCTCCAGTAGTTACAGACAGAGAAAGTGATGTCTATCAATATATTCTTTTTAAAACACGATTTTGTGACAAAGAATTTCTAGGTCCAGAAGCAATCTCTTTTGTAGAATTTTGCCTCCATGGAAAAGTTAAACACTCATAAGCCTTCTTCGTGAATTTCAAATGGTTTCTACATCCATGTATTCCACTGCAGCCATGAATTTCTTCTGTTCTTGGCAGACTGCTTGCCATTGGTGTATGTTTACAATGTTTTCCCTTGAATCTGCACAGGAAGTGAATCAGGCACCATTTGGCCATTTGTATGGAGTATGATGTAGACAAAAATATGTCATTAATATAGTCATCCTAGTTATACTGAAGAACCTATGATATGAATAGACCTTTCAGGCATATTTTTTGAAGCCACATTGTATGCAAAGCACTGAAATGACTATAAAGACAGTATGAACACTTTGTTGCTTTACCTTTGCCTGGAAATTTTACAAGTCATCAAGAAAAAAATATTTTCTACCTCAGCATAATTTGAACTTACATTAAGAAAACGTAACTACTATTTTAAGGTTAAAAGCTCCTTGACACATACCTCTATAATGTGACATTTTTTAGAATACTAGTTGATATTATAAAAGCAACAATTCCAGATCAAAACCATAACTACTATATTCAAGCTTCATTCCTCTGGAAACTAGCTTCCTCTGCATAATTTCTGCATTAAAGGTCATTAAGTTAAAGCAAAAAACGCACTGTCTGAAAAACAAGGGAGAATACTAAAGGCAGAACAACTAGTTCTACTTCAGCAAATTAAGCAAAATTAGGCAAAAAGAAAGGAAGCAAGCAAAGGGAAGGAACTCAAGAGCTATTTGCAGCAGTGGTCCCTTGAAAGTTCTAGGAGCTTCCCCTTGAGCTTGAAGAGACAAGGAGGGCAAAGCAGAGAAGTCACCTCTCCTGGGCAGAAGCCCTAATACTCTTCACAACTTGCAATATTCATTGAATTCAGTGTAAGATGTCTGGGAGATCTGGATTCGGTGGGAATGTCTGGGAGAAGGGAGTGGCATTTGCTTTCCTGGGTCTGGAGCCTTAAGAACTATACCAGAGTTCTCAAAACCTCTTAGTTATGTCACACAAGCGGCTTGGAGCATCCTCCCCACGCACACACGTGCAGGGCCGGGCAGCTCCACCCTCTCCCCTTCCTGTCCTAGGAGCTGGACCAAGGTCCAGTGGCCGGTGCACCGTTAGTCCAAGGGCCACCCTGGCCCCGGCAGGCGCCACCCGGGCAAGGCCAGACAGAACGCCGCTGTCCGGGCTCCGCTTTCCGGAGCCACGCAGCGGCGGCCACGCGCAGCTGGACACCGGCAGCACCAGGATGCGCATTATAATAACAACTTGGGAGAGCGCTCTACACTCGCGCCGACGTGGAGGCACAGCCCCTGAAGCGGGCTCTGGGACCGCCGGCCCGTCCCGCCCCTCCTCGCGGCCGAGGGGCAGCGGTTCGTACCTGTCCTCCGAGACACTGATGACGCCCTCTTCCTTGGGCACGATCACGGCCATATTCACCACCTCCTGAGACCCCTCGACCCGCTGCAGCAGGATCGGCTTGCGGGTCAGCGGCTTGGGCTGGATCTCTGCCGCCATCGGAGGAGGGGGCGCACTGCGGGCGCCGCCGCCAACTGCGCCGCGGGGTCGAGCTGAGGAGACCGCTCGGGCACGGGCACAAGCTGAGACAGGGACTCTGGTTGGCCGGAGCGGGCCGCCGGGGACCCGCGATCATAGCCTGGCCGGCGCTCCCGGGAACGACTCCGCGCTCCCGGCTTCGGGCACCGAAACCTCCACGACCGGCGCTGCAACCCGGCACCACCACCGGAGGAGGGGGCGGAGAGCCGGGGGGGCGGGGCCGGCGGGGGCGGAGCCTGCCGCAGGGGGTGGCCGCTGGTGGGCGCCAGGGCGGCTGCACTTCCGGAAGGGTGGTGGAGGAGGAGGGGAAACTGAAAAAGGAGGCGGGGCGCTGGCGGCCCAATGCGCATGCGTCAGGCCACGAGCCCATTTCCACCCCGCCCCTCCGCCATTCCCGAAGCCGCGCGGCACCGCCTCTAGAACGCATGCGCCTTCCATGATCCGCGGCCTCTTCGCCACCTTCCACACCCAGTATTTAGTCCCCTCCCTCTTTAATCTCCCGTGAACGCGCGCGTACACATTCCTGGGAACGCGCTTGCCAGTGGCCCCGCCCACCCCGAAATCCCTGAAAAGGGGGCGGAGGTGGGGCGGGGAAAAGCGCGCCTGGGCGAGGCCGGAAAGAGAAGTAACCCGCAGGAAGGAAAGAAGCTGAGCTAGTGGGGACGTGACTGGGCATGCGCCCGAGTTACCTGCCCGGCGCGGCCTTGCAATGAAGCGTGGTTTACAGCTCCCAAGACGCACCAGCCACAGTCCTCCGATTGGCAACCCCACGGGCTTCTGGGAGTTGTAGTTTTTCAGAGCCTTCGCTTCCTTGTCCTGAAATGACCTATCGCCCACTTCTCACCGCTCCTGGCCTGAGGGGCTCCGCGGCCTCCCGGGCGACTGGCCGAGTCACGGCTGGGTCTGGCCTCTAAGGCAGGGAACTGAAGGGCAGCCATCGCGGAGCAGACAGTCGCTACGGCCCTGCCACTGCACATAATAGTGGAGCTCCAGGAGTGGGAAAAGAAGAAAAGCTGTCATGCAAGCATCCTTGATAGAGGTTAGAGATGATCTGTAGTGTTAACCTCCTCGTTTTCTTAGATGGTTAAGTTACTAGACCAGGATTACTTTAGCTTCAAGTTAGGGCTATAGCACCCCCAGACTTGAACTCAGGCGCCCCTGCTCCTGACTTCTTCCCATTCCCCAGTAATCCTTCCTTTCTAGATTGCTCCAGAGACGATGGATAGAGTAATCTGTGATTTGTGAATGCATGTTAGGTGCCTGGCAAAGGGCCTGGCATGCGGAGTAGTTGGTTATGTGATAATCCCACTAAGCCCTTCCACAGTTAACAAGCTATCTGAGGAGTGGTCACGGTCTCTGTGGTGTAATTGGGCTGGCAAGGGCTCTGAAGGTGAGAAAAATAATATGCCAGAGCTAGACAAAGAATGGGACAGGCCGCGTAGAAATGCATTTTATAAGGCAGGTTTTTGGGCAGCCGAGGCGGCAGGTAAGCGGGACCTGTCTCAAAGCACAGTGCAAAACAGGGTTTTCCACTTCTCTGAGCCTCCAGTTTCCCATCTGCCAAGTGGAGGATAGTAACACCTACCTTGGGTTGTTGTGAGGCTTACAAGTGACAGATTTTAAGTGCCTTCATACACAGTAGGTTCTTTAAGATTCCAGGACTTAGGACATGGACATATTCAGGGGGACATTATTCAGCCTGCCACAGTTGTTTTAAATACCATCCATAAGCTCCTGACTCCCATAATAATCTCTACCCTGACCACATTTCTAACTCCAGGCTCATGTATCTAAAGCTACTCCACTTTGTCACTTAACTGTTTAATAGGTGTTCCAAACATTCCCAAATAGTATCTTTAAATCTACTGCATCATTCACCCACTTGTTCAAAACTAACTTCCTAGGAGTCATCCTTAACTCTTCTCTTTTCCTTCACAATTCTATCCAGACCATTTAGAAGTCCTATCAGCTCCACCTCCGAAGTATATCTTGAATTTTCCCATTTATATCATCTCCACCCCAGTCCAAGTCACCATAATCTCTGGCCTCTACTACCATGGTAACTTAACTGCTTTCTCTATTTCTTCTCTTGAACCCATACAATCCATTTTTATCAAAGTAGCCAGAAGGATTTTGTTTTAAAATATAAACCAGATCAGTTCCTCCTCTGCTTAAAACACATCGTTGGCTTACTGTTGCACTCGGGATGAAACGCCTCTCCAACCTCACCTCTTCTGCTCAGTACTTTCCAAGCTCTGGCTTGGAAATTCCCCAGAAACACCAACCTCCTTCCTCCTGGTGGCCTTTGCACCAACTATGTTCACCTCTCGGCTACTTTCTTCTCACCACTCAGGCTTCAGCTCCGATGTTAGCTCCTTAAAGAGTCCTGACCTTCCAACTGAACCCTACTTCTTCATAACACTCGTCATATCACCCGGGTTTGTTTTCTTCACAGTACTTACTTCTGCCCAAAATAATCTTGTGTGTTTCTTATTTAGTTCTTAGTCTTCCTCTTCCAGAAGAGAAACACTGGGAGAGGAGAGACCTGTCTGCCTGTTCATCGTTGTATTCCTAGCCTTCAGAATAGTACCTGGTATATCAGGAGGCATGTTGTTAAGTATTCGTTAAATAAATGAATAGAAAGGCCATTCAGGATTTGTTTAACTCTGTTCCACTAGAGCATAATGGAAAGTCTGGTATCTGGAACTTGCCCTAATTCCTGGGATCGGGTGATCCTTGGGAGAAGACACAAAACTGCAGATGACATCCAGCAGGCAGACGATAATAGCGGTACGGTAAAGGCAGCAAGTGATTAATTGGTACCCAAGAGAAAGGCCTAGCATGAGATAAATGAGGTGTACTAACAGGCAGGTGAGAGGAAGGTAGTAGTTACAGTAGTTCTTAAACGTTTTAGGTCACAGACCTTATGAAAAATCAGTTGAATATTACAGATCAACTGGAGTGGGGGAGTGTATGTATATGTACACTTATATTTTACGTGCAATTTTACGTGCAATTTCGCAAGGCACACAAGTATCAGAGACCCAGGTTGGGAACTCTTGCTAACTCTCAGGGAATCTAAGACCACTCAGCCCCAATTCCCCACCCTCAGGAAAGGGCATTCTAATGGAGATTAAAGACGGAAAGAAGTAGACTACTGCTAGAAAAATGATTCTCAAACTCCTTTGTTCATATTCCACCTTAAAGAATTTTGAAGAACTTCAGTATATAAATTTAAATATTCCAAAAAGTCTGAGTTCTAGCATCTTGTAAATATTAACATTTGTTGTAAATAGTTCACGCTTGATGATCTTTTATTGATTTCCCTGTAATACTATCTGAAACAAACAAAAAAATATGTATATATATTTAAATTCTACGATTTACTTAATATACTAAGGCCACAAAGCTCTGATTTTTAAAAGTTTCTTCTACATTAACTGATCCTTACAATTGTTAGTACACAATAGGTCAAAACAACATAAGTATATTAGAAATGTATATAAAAATTATTAAACATAAAAAGTAAATTTTAACTAGAATGTTTAATGAAAATTATTATTCAAGATGAACAAGGCTATGTTTTTACATTCCCCTGTATCCAAGGATAAATAATGATTTACTGCTAGAATTAAGAGGATTCAGGATGAATTCTATTCCTATATTTTATCTTGTAAATATAAGGGCTAAGAAATCTCATTTATATAAATATTGGGTTGGCCAAAATGTTCGTTTATTTTTTCCATAAGATGGTTTGTTGTCTTTAACTTCAGTCAAAACAATTTTGTTAGATTGTATGTGACAGCTGTCATATCAGCGTGCATTTAAAAAAAGACATCAAAATTGGTGAATTTTTGTGTAGCCATTTTAATATTGAAGATGGAAGAAAGAAAGCAACATTTTCAGCCATTTATGCTTTATTATTTCAAGAAAGGTAAAAAAAATTTGTGCAGTGTATGGAGAAGGTGCCGTGACTGATCAAATATGTCAAAAGTGGTTTGCCAAGTTTCATGCTGGAGATTTCTCGCTGGACGATGCTCCACAGTCAGGTAGACCAGTTGAAGTTGATGGCAATCAAACCAAGACATTAATTGAGAACAATCAACAATATACCATGCAGGAGATAGAAGACATACTCAAAATACCCAAATCAAGTGTTGAAAATCATTTGCACCAGCTTGGTTAAATTCATCACTTTGATGTTTGGGTTCCACATAAGTTAAGCGAAAAAAACCTCCTTGACCGTATTTCCGCCAGCGAATCTCTACTTAAATGTAAGGAAAACGTTCCGTTTTTAGAACAAATTGTGACAGGTGATGCAAAGTGGATACTGTACAATAATGTGGAACGGAAGAGATCATGGGGCAAGTGAAATGAACCACCACCAACCCCACCAAAGGCCAGTCTCATCCAAAGAAGGTGATGTTGTGTATATGGTGGGATTGGAAGGGAGTCCTCTATTATGAGCTCCTTCTGGAAAACCAAATGATTAATTCCAACAAGTACTGCTCCCAATTAGACCACCTGAAAGCAGCACTCAACAGAAAGCATCCAGAATCAGTCAACAGAAAACACATAATCTTCCATCAGGATAATGCAAGACCGCATGTTTCTTTGATGACCAGGCAAAAACTGTTAGAGCTTGGCTGGGAAGTTGTGATTCATCACCATATTCACCAGACATTGCACCTTCAGATTTCCATTTATTTTGGTGTTTACAAAATTCTCTTAATGGAAAAAATTTCAATTCCCTGGAAGACTGTAAAAGCACCTGGAACAGTTCTTTGCTCAAACAGATAAAAAGTTTTGGGAAGATGGGATTGTGAAGTTGCCTGAAAAATGGCAGAAGGTAGTGGAACAAAAGGGTGAATATGTTGTTCAATAAAGTTCTTGGTGAAAATGAAGAATGTGTCTTTTATTTTTACTTAAAAACCAAAGGAACTTTTTGGCCAACCCAATATATGTGAGTGGAACGAGTCTTGTTATATCAGTGCTACTCAACTCTTTGAATTCTTTCTGAGTTACATGTCAAAAATCACATTGTCAAGAGAAAATTTTTGCAAATCATATATCTGACAAGGGACTTATATCTAGAATATATAAGTAACTCTTACAATTCAATAGTAAAAAGACAAATAAGCCAATTTTTAAATTGGCAAAGAATCTGAATAGACATTCCCCCAAAGAATATATATACATGACCAATAAGCACATAAAAAGATGCTCAACATCATTAGTCATCAAGGAAATGCAAATCAAAACCACAATGAGGGGCTTCCCTGGTGGCACAGTGGTTGAGAGTCCGCCTGCCGATGCAGGGGACACGGGTTCGTGCCCTGGTCCGGGAGGATCCCACATGCCACAGAGCGGCTGGGCCCGTGAGCCATGGCCGCTGAGCCTGTGCATCCGGAGCCTGTGCTCCGCAACAGGAGAGGCCACAACAGTGAGAGGCCTGTGTACCACAAATTAAAAAACAAACAAACAAAAACCACAATGAGATACCACTTTCCAACTATTAGGATGGCTAAAATAGAATACAGATAAAAACAAATGTTGACAAAGATATGGAGAGGTTGGGGCTTCCCTGGTGGCGCTTTTGGTGGGAATGTAAATTGGTGCAGCCACTATGAAAAACAGTATGAAGTTTCCTCAGAAAATAAAAAACAAAACTACCATATGATCCAGTAATTTCACCCCTCCGTATTTTGCTGAAGAAAACAAAAACATTAATTAGAAAAGATATATGCACCCCCATTTCTGCTTTATAGAATTCAAAACCTCTTAAGAGGAGCTAAAATATCCTTGTTTCTTCTCCCTTATCAGGAATACTTATAAAGAAGGCCAGAAAGATCTGTGAGTTAACTTGCCTTAGAAACCATTAGAGTTTCCCCCTAAGGGGGATAGGGGAAATCCCCTAAGGGGATGGAGGGTGAGTGAAATGGGTGAAGGTAGTCAAAAAGGTACAAACTTTCAGTTATAAAATAAATGAGTCCTGGGGATGTAATGATGCAGTATTCTCACCCCAAGGGGAAAAAAATTGTAGCTATGTGTGGTGATGGATGATAACTAGACTTGTGGTGATCATTTCACAATATATTCAAGTATTGAATCATGATGTAGTACACCTGAAACTAAGACATCAATTATATCTCGATACAAAAGTTTCCACCAAATCAATATTTTTTTAATTTTTATTTTTTAAACTTATTTTTGGCGACATTGTGTCTTCCTTGCTGCGCACAGGCTTTCTCTAGCTGTAGCAAGTGGGGGCTGTTCTTCGTTGCAGTGCACGGTCTTCGCACTGCAGTGGCTTCTCTTGTTGCGGAGCACGGGCTCTAGGCACGCAGGCTTCAGTAGTTGTGGCGCTCAGGCTTTAGAGCGCAGGCTCAGTAGTTGTGGAGCACGGGCTTAGTTGCTCCGCAGCATGTGGGATCTTGCCAGACCAGGGATCGAACTTGTGCCCCCTGCATTGGCAGGCGGATTCTTAACCACTGCGCCACTGGGGAAGTCCCCAAATCAATATTTTGTAGTACCTTTTTGTTGTTGTTTTTACCCCATGCAAAGCACCACAGTAAGACATGGAATGGGGAAAGTTTATGAGATGGGAGAACATCTGACATAAATGCAGGCAGATCCTCAGGCAAATTGGTTTTAGGAAAAAGTACCTATAAAAGGTGAGGATCTGGGGGGCTTCCCTGGTGGTGCAGTGGTTGAGAGTCTGCCTGCCGCTGCAGGGGGCGCGGGTTTGTGCCCTGGTCCGGGAGGATCCCGCGTGCCGCAGAGCGGCTGGGCCCGTGAGCCAGGGCCTCTGGGCCTGCGCGTCCAGAGACTATGCTCCGCAACGGGAGAGGCCGCAGCTGTGAGACGCCCGCGTACCGCAAAAAAAATAATAATAATAATGTTGAGGATCTGGAAATGAATACCCTTATAATGATGTGTGTCCGTGTACCACTTGACAAGTTTTCACAGAGCAGAGCTCCACAGGCCACAGTTTGGATACCACTGATCTAGGAAACAGAAAGGGGGCTGCCACTCCAGCAGGACATGGAGCTTTTAGGGAAGCATTAAACGAGAAGAATTGTGCTTAATAATTGGACCAAGGCAACTTCTTTTGGATTGATTCCTCACTCTTGGAAGGCCAATTATAGGAAGCAAGGTGAGTCTAGGGAAAAGGGTCAGAGCTGAGTTCAAAGCTTTTTCTAATAGTAAGCAGCATGTATTTTTCTGGCTTATCCTCAGCAATCTAGTCCGGCAATAGAAAGCTGGGCAGGTGTAAATAGTAAGAAACATACACACTGGCCTCTGCCCTGGTGTCTGACACAGAGCTCTGAAGACCCTTGTAATTTCCTAAGTGATAAGAGCACTAGGAACATCTCTTGTTCTAATGAGGGCTGGTCACCAGAAAGACCAAGCTGTGATTAGAAGCTTGCAGATGCACTGCCCCCCCTCCACCCCCACCCCATGAGGGGAGAGGGGCTGGAAGTGGAGTTAATAATTGCTCATGCCTATGTGAGAAAACCTCCACAAAATCCCAAGGGTAGGGAGTTCAGTGCGCTTCCAGGCTGGTGAGAACATTCACACCAGGAGGGTGATGGACCCCAACTCCACAGGGACAGAAGCTTCTGCACTTTGGACCCTCCCAGATCTCATCCTATGTATCTCTTCATCTGGCTCTTCATCTGTATCCTTTATCAGATCCTTTAATAAACTGGTAAACATAAGTGTTCCCCTGAGTTCTGTGAGCCATTCTAGCAAATCAGTTGAATTAGAGGAGGGGGTGGTGGGAACCTCTGATTTATAGCCAAATTGGACAGAAGTGGGGGTGACCTGGAGACCTACTACTTTCAGTTGGCATCTGAAGTGGGGGGCATTCTCATGGGACTGAGCCCTTAACCTGTGGGAACTGGTGCTCTCTCTGGGTAGACAGCGTCAGAATTGAATTAAAGTATAGGACACCCAGCTGGTGTCAGAGAATTGCTTGATGGGAGAATAACCCCACACATCTGGTGTCAGAAGTGTGCATGCGGAAGTTGTGTGAGAGTAAAGGAGAAACACAGGAGAAGAACTGGGTTTTCCCTAATGCAGCAGGGATCTGGGGATCCGGCCTCATCAGACGAAACCCACACTTAGCAAGAGGGGTCTGGGATACTGGTGTGAGAGCCAGAGGCAGTCAGTGAGCAGCGAGGACATCGGAGAGGCAGCTGTGCACCCACCTCCAGGCTTGGGTTCAAGAGCAGGGCATTCAAATCTGAGGTGACAACTTAGGAAAGCAAGGTAGGGCCCGGGTCTGAAGGACTGGTGTTCTGAGTAGGAGGCCTAGACAGGGTCCTAGGTGTCAAAACTAGGGGGCAAGGTGGGAGTAGAGCCACTTACCAGTGTGTCCTTTAGCAAGTCACTGAATCTGTTGGAGCCCCCCTTTCTTCATCTGTAACATTACAGCGCCAAACTCCCAGAGTTGTTGTGAAACAAGAATAAGATCATCTGAAGGAAGAGGCCAGCGTCTGGCAAGTAGCTCCTCTAAAGGAAGAGGGGAAAGCTGAGAAGGACTTGGAAGGGGACCACAGGGAAAACATGGGGACAGAAGAAAAGGGGTGGAGATGATGACTTAGTCTCAAAACAAAGGAGAAATCTAATGATCAGAACTGGGTCACAAGTCAGGGCCACAACATCTTGCAGCAGAAGTCCCAACTTTTCAAAGGGCAAAAATCTGAGAATAGAGATTCCGTCTTTATTGGAAGCCTGGCATTCATTGTTTTGAACTCTGAATTTTCTTGCTGACTCAAATATGCATTTGTGGGTCCCAGGCAGGCTCACAAAATCCCTCCAGTGCAGAACTAGCAGTCCCTTGGCATAGGGCTTCCATGACGAATGATGCTTCTCCAGAAGAATATCTTTTAAATTACATGCAGGAATATCAGATAAACATCCCTCCATTTGTTTCCCTCCTCCCTTCCTTCCCCATTCCCTTCCCAGCAGCAGGCACTAGGACTCCCTCGGCAACAAGGGTTTTTTGCTTCTGAAATCCGGCTGCACTTGAGTGCCTTGGGAAATTCTGGAAAATTCCTGGATCCTATCCCTGAATGGCTGAACTTGGTTTTCTGGGAGCTTGACCTGAGAATCTGACTTTTTATAAAGCGTTTCAGGTGATTCTGATGCAGGTGGCCCTTGGTGTCTAGGGTAATCCGGGAACCACAGACCTGGGAATCCAATGGAAGGGTACAGGAAAAGTGATCCGAGACACAGAGGGCTGGGTCTCCAAGCACAGGGCCCATCTCCCGTTGCCCTTCCTTTCCCAGAATGAGAGACTAGCCAGCCTGCATGCTCTTCCACTGGTAGCAGCTAATGTTTCTGATCAGACCAATGTCTTTTTTTTTTTTTTTTTTTGGTGGGGGGTCCCATTGAGTAACAGAAAACAGCCTGTGATTTTTCACCTACTTACCTGTGCTGGAAGCAAGCACAAGGCTTTTGCAAGGCTTTTTCCTTAATCTTCCTCTTCAATCCTCCCCACTCCTCTTTAGCCCAGGAAACCTTGGGCTAAAAATAGGTTTTCATGTACTCAAAGGTCTGAAGTAAAGTTCATTTCTATATCTATAACTATATATCTATATCTATATCTACATCTACAGCTGTATCATCTAACTACCCATCTATGTATGTTTTGAATAGACTTTATTTTTTTAGAGCAATTTTAAGTTCACAGCAAGATTGAGCAGAAAGTACAGGGATTTCCCATATCTCCCCTGTCCCCATATACGCACAGCCTCCCCTGCCAGAGTGGTACCTTTGTTACAACTGGTGAACCTACAATGACACATCATTATCGCCCCAAGTCCATCATTTAACTTAGCGTTCCCTCTTGGTATTGTACATCCTATGGGTTTGGACAAACATGTAATGGCATGTATAGGGGATTCCCCGGCGGTCCAGTGGTTAAGACTCCGTGCTTTCATTGCCGAGGGTGTGGGTTAGATCCCTGGTTGGGGAACTAAGATCCCACAAGCCGTGCAGTGCGGCCAAGAAAATAATAATAAAAGTAAAGAATATAATGAAATGTATCCATCATATAGTATCATACAGAATAATTTCACTGTCCTAAAAGTCATCTGTGCTCTGCCTAGTCACCCTCCCTGCCGCCCACCCCCAGGAACCACTCATCTTTTTATTGCCTCCATAGTTTTGCCTTTTCCAGAATGTCGTAAAGGTGGAATCATACAGTATGCAGGCTTCTCAGATTGGCTTCTTTCACTTAGTAACATGTTTTTTAAAGTTCCTTCACGTCTTGATGGCTCATTTCTTTTTAGCACTGAATAATATTGAACTGTCTGAATAATATCCCATTGTCTGAAGGTACCATTCACCTACTCAATCTCGGTTGCTTCCACGTTTTGGCAATTATCAGTAAAGCCGCTGTAAATGTCCGTGTTCAGGTTTTTGTGCGGACTTAAGTTTTCAACTCCTTTGGATAAATACCAAGGAGCCACACTGCTGGATTGCATGGTAAGAGTATGTCTATTTTTGTGAGACGCTGCCAAACTGTCTTCCAAAGTGGCTGCACCATTTTGCATTCCTGCCAGCAATAAACAGGAATTAGGGTCATCTGTATTTCAAAGGAAAACCAGCTCTTCTGGAATGTTCTGCAGAGGAACTCGGAGGACAGGGTAGAATGAAGTGGGAGTGGGAACCCACTCTAGGGAAATGGTGACAGTTAGGGTGAAATAGTGAAAGAAAAGAGAAGGAGGAAGAGAGTGCATGCTTCTGTTCCTTCTTGGCTTTCTCTTTACTAATAACTTTGATGCCACTGCAGACCTGCCCTTACACTAGCCCCGACCTGGGCTGAAGCAAGGGGCAGGGACTGTGACCAGTAAACTCCCTCCTTAGGAACCCAAGAGCAGAGGAACCCCAAGTGCCTTTGGTCAAGAGGAAGTGAGACTATTATTCCTAGAGTGGGGTGGGTCTCAAAAACTTGCTGACTGAAAGCAGAAATGAGAATATAACCTCCTCAGCTTGTCATTCAAGGGTCTTAAATCTGCCAGAGTCCTCAGTTTAGCTCAAGAAAACTCAAACTAACTCACAACTCCTTAGACATTATCTTCATTTATTCTTTTATCCAGCAAATATTTGCTCAGTGCCTGCTCTGAGCCAGGCTCTAGATGTGATTAACTCCCTTGCGAAGTCAAGGACAGAGCTCGATTTGGTTCATATCTTGGTTTTATCATTAGAGGGTCACTGGCTCTAGAGTCCAATGAGCAAGCAGAGGAGAGGAGTTGATGTGAAAAGATTTTGGTTTGAAAATAAAGGTCAGGACTACGCTCGGGTTCTGGTGCACAAGTATGCGGTCAGTTTTGCTGTAAATCTCCTACATCAAATAATGTTTAAAAGAATGTATGAAGGGGGAATTCCCTTGTGGTCCAGTGGTTAGGACCCGGCACTTTCACTGCCGGGGGCCCAGGTTCGGTCCCTAGTTGGAGAGCTAAGATCCGCAGATCCTCAAGCCACATGGCACAGCCAAAAAAGAGAAAAAAAAAAGTGTAAGAAGGAATTAAATGGGAACTTTGGAGAATGAATATCGCCCATAGGAAACAGTGAAATGGGGAAGAGGTGAAATTTATTGCCATTTGGGCAAGATGGTTTATTCATTTGGAGGAAACAATCTCTAACTCTCACATATAACTACAGTTCTTTACAGAATGGACATTTTGTGTATTGTGGCAACTTTGGGGGTAACACCTTCTTCTACAAGTACCTGCTTTTGGCTCCATTTTCCATCTAAAATTATACACATGAGGGAGAGAAATGATTCTGTTAACAAAGAATGAGATCATCTTTATCCTCAAAGACCTTGACTGAAGGTCAGTGGTCAATGACCAAAATTCTAATGTCCCTGGAGTCCTGGCAGAATGGCATCTGAAACTCTTTGTATATATCTGATCAGGCTTTTTAAAACCTCTCATGAGTTTAAGGATCAACATAACACAGCCATCTTAGATATGAACCAGTGTTATTGCTTAGGCCTCATTGACTTGGTTTTAGGAAAACACTTCCCATCATCAGAATTTATACCACAAGCCTTTTTAAGCAGAGACTCAGCTTTCCTCCCCTATTGTCCCCAGTATCAAGCACAGTGCAAGGCATGAAGAGGAAGCTCAGCGACGACAAGCAAGCAGAAAGATTAACTAAATCTTAATATCTTTACAGAACAGTTTCCAGTGAAGTGGAGCAGAGTCACATACCCACATGGCTCCTATCAGTAGAATTTACTTGGCAATTAATAAATGGAGTCCAAAGAGATTGGGACAAATATTTGTTATCAAAGATGCCTCCTCTTGAGTAAAATTGGTTAGCATCAGGTTAATTCCCCTCAAGAGAAGAGATACCATGGGAAAAGGGCTTTTGTGCCAATTGACTCAACGTTTCTCTTTCTTCAACTGCCATCCTGTCTCTAGGGAGAAAAAAGCAAAAACAAAAATCTCAAAACAATGAGAAAAAAGACTGCACTGACAAATAAATAAAAAGAGTTAAGAGGGAATATAGAACAAATTGGAAGTTCTACCGAGAAACAGAAGGAGGCCAACATATTACTGATAGCCCAAACAGTAAAACCCTAACTTTGATCTCCTACATTCAATCCCTGAAGAATTATATGGGCATCTGAAACATACATCCTTACTTCCCAGGTATAAAATCCTGAAGAATTTATGTCCTATTTCATATGTTCACAGATTAAGCATTTTTAAAAATCTGATTCCCTTTTGAGATTCGTGCAAAAAGGAGCTAGAACATGCACCCTTGAATGGCATGATGAAGGAAGTGGCAATGTGTCATGGTTTCCTGTTCTCACGGCCCCAGACGTGTTCCCTAGAAGCCACGCTTCTCATCGCTGCTAGAGTAATCATTCTAAAACTCACATCAGATCCTGTTACTCCCTAAAACGGCCTGAAACCTTTGACAGCTTTCCCTGTCTCTAGAGTTGAAACTATACCCATCGTCTGGCCCATGCCTACCTCTCCAGTCCATTCATTCCCCACCCTCTACCTGCTCCAACCTCAAATCCAGTGACACTGCGTCAGGTAGAATGATTTTGGCCGCAAGTAACAAAAAATCCGACTTGATCTTTCAGAGAATGAAGGGAACACAAGGCTCCACTTAATCTCTGGTCAGAGTTTGTTCAGGTCATTTGGCTCCATTTCTCTGCAATTCCCTTAGCTCCATGTGACGTCTTTCTCCTCTGGTGGGCTCCCCTTGAAGTAACAAAGTGGAAACTAGCGGGTCTCGGGTTTACATGCTTCCTCTTCCCCAACTCTCAAGCCGAAGTCCTGGGCTTCTTTCTGATTGGACATAGCCAGCCCTGAACTAATAAACCTGAGGAATGCCATGGCTGATTTTCTTAGGCCTGGAGGACCTGCCTCTCTGGGAACCAGCTATGACAGGGGAATGGATTATGCCAGCTGGCTAAGGCCAATCAAGACCCATCCCTGGAGCCGGGAGTGAGGTCAGTTACACTCAACCCCCTGTCTAGGAAATTTGCAGAGAAGGAAAGAATGGGTGCTCAATAAGCATCTTCAGAATCCAAGATACCTGACAATAACCTAAGCCTTTCATCCCATGGTGCACCTCTCTGCTCTCTTCCTAGAATGTTCTTCCCCACTTCATCTGTCTGGCAAATTCTTACTATTTCCTCAGTCTTAGCTCAAGCATTTCATCCTCTGTAAGGCCTCTGTGTATCCACACCCCCGCCCCGCCACCAAACAGAGTGGATTACTCCCTTCCATGTGCCATTCTTATACCCAGTATAGACTTACTTTATTGCCTCATCCCATTATTCATCAATTGTACATTTAATAGATTTGTCTCCCCATACAGAAGGTTAACCCCTTGAAGACAGAAACCCTAATCTTTTTATCCTTCCTCTTGACATCTATGAAGAGACCATAGCATATATGAGTATTGTTTAAATAAATGCTGAGTTTTGTTCATTCTAGTGGTGGGAGCGATCCTCAAGTTGTGTGCTGTGTGTGTAGGTATGACCTCTTCTGATGTCATAAACTCAAGAGAGAGACAAGTCTTCAAAAAATGTTGCTAGAGACTGGAGCACAGAGAGGTGGGAGGTAAAACACCTACAGCGCCCTGGTCCTTGGCCTCCTTGATCTGGATTTAGAGGGATCTAGATGTTTTTGAGAGTCCAGAGCATTATTAGTTGTAATGATGCCCTCTGCCATATGAAAGCAATTCAGGAACCAGGCAAGAGGCTTTCTTATAGGAAACTCAAGCTGGTCACCTGGCCAGGCAGATTCCCTAATCGCATGTGGTGCACCATGTTTATATAACCTTTATTATTCCTAATTGGAAAGGAGGGACATGCTCTAAATAATATTTCCTCTCACCTCCCAGCTCAAAGAAAAGGTATACCACTTTTTACCTTTCCTCAACTTACAGTATTTGGGGGTGGAGTAAAGAAACATTTCCAAAAGCTGAAATAAAATCGTTAGCATTATTAGCAATTTTGTAACACACTTAATCTAGGTAGGGCACGGTATATATGGCAGAGAAACACAGGAAGCAATTGGGAAACGTCAGGGAAGCTAATAATGAATTCGCCAATGAGAAGTGCTCTGCAAATAATAACATTGATGATAGTACCACAACTCTCCTGGAGGGCCCCAGGATTCAGTTAGAAGACAGTCAAGGTGTTAGATGCTAGTATCTGTCATTAGAGTCGCAAAAGGAGCAGAAGACAGGCTCTCTGACCTTAGCAGAGTCACACATCAATGGAATAGCTAGAGACTATGCATAATATAACCTAGTGTAGTATAAATTATGCATCTGTGATAGCACTGTAGCAACGTTATTTCACTGATTACTGAGTGATCGGCGTGGAATGATATCAATCAGGAAAGGCTCTCGAAGGGGTGAGTCACGGATTTTTAAACAAGTGGTTGATGTAATGTGGATGGTACTCAAAAAATATTATCTTAGCAACTGTGTAGAGAATGAACTGAGACGGGGGAACACAAAACAGGGAGATCAGGTAGGAGGCGGTAATGCAGACGAGGTGACGGGAGCGTGGACTGGTGTGTGGGCTGTGAAATGGAGCTGGGATGGCTTAGAGAAGGCAGTGCAAAGGACTGCATCACACGTGGGCTTTGCAAACAAGCTGACTCGGGCTCCAAGCCTGGCTCCCCCACTGACTAGCTGAGTTGCTTGACTACCTCACCTACCTGCTATAAGGCTATTCCCTCATCTACAAAATGCACTCGTGGGTGTTTGTCGTTTTTGAAGTGCATTATCTAGACATCCTTCCTAATTTGAATGAATCCCAATGGGATTGGGAAGCCACAAAAGAGAAGCTGTTCCTCATGCTTTGAGTAGAGCCAGTTGATGCTCTCCCTCCTCTCTGTGCTGGGGGGTGGTGATGCAAAGGCACTGTGGTCAGCTTGAGAATCTTCGAAGTCTCTGTGGTGAGATTAGCATCCAGAGGCATGGCGGGGCATGTCCTGGGAATTGTAGCTGAGGTTGGATCCCAACTTTGTGCTCTGCTTCTTCCCTTGGCTCTTCCCTGAACCTAGTCTTCTACCTTCCTATAAATTCTGTGAGTTGCCTGATAACTTTCCAGTAAATTGCTTTTCTACTTAAGACATCTGTTGCCTGCGACCAAGAACACTGACTAAAACGTGACCTCACAGGGCTGTTTGAAGGTTGAATAAGATGGTGTGTATAAAGCCTTTAGCCCAGTACTCGCCACAGGCAAATGCTTGCTAAATGGTTGATCTAAGGCAAAAACAAAGAAAGCATTTGTGACAGAATAGACTTTGATGACTAATTAGATGTGAGAGAAGAATAAAAAGGAAGAATGGGGAAGATAACACTGTTTACCAACCTGCCTTCCACATCCCTGTTCTGTGTCTAACAAGAGTATGAAAGCCAACAGAAGGACGACCTGCTTAAAACAGGTTTGAGAGTAATGGCAAAGTACCGAATGAGCCTGTTGACTGAGAGCATGGCATTTTACTGACACAACAAAGTCTAAACTTGTTCGCCCGGCACACAAGACATTTTGTAACCCTGTCCGGACCTTCCTTTCTAGCCCAGATACTTGCCACTCCCTGAAAAGCAGCTGCCATGGAGTCAGAGCAAGCTGCTTGGTGTCCCATGAACGAACCATGTTATTCTGATATTCACTGCCTTTGCCCACTGTATTCTCCCTGCTTGGAATGTCTTTCTCAACCTCCCTCAACTTCAACTCCTTATTTAAGACTTGGGTTACATAGTTTCTCCTCCATGAAGCCCTTACTAACTCTTTCCAAGCAGAGTTACTTGCTCCTACCTCTGGGCTCCCACGGAATTTCGTTCATGCCTCCCTGATAGCAAGGACCACATTTTATTCCAATGTTCTCTTCATGTCTCTGTCATTGCCCCGTGTGGTCCCAGACCCCAGGGATGACAGATTGGTCATCCCTGCATCCTCATTCCCTGATGTTATGTGGCCCATAGACAGTACTTCACAGGCTTGCTGTCGGACACCTAGAACATTTCTTTATATACTTGCTTAGAGATAAAAGGGTTTGCTTGTGAGAGAATGAACCAGATTCAACAATCCACATGCAAAAATTAGTCCTGTTCGTTATTTGTTCACGCATTATGAAATAATCAGGGTCCTTTAATTTCCTAGCTCCTGAAGAGCAAAGTTCTGTTTTAATTCACTTTGTACCAACATGGTTTTGCACCAAGAAGTGCAGTAAAGGAATTTAAGGGGCTGCTTGGATGTAACCAAAGAGATGTTGTAAATAAGCTGCAGAAGCCATGGTTGGAGACCCTGGGCTGCAAGAAGCCAAGCCAGAAGCCTTGGTTAGGTTTTTCTATAGACTCTCTACAGCTCTGATCCCCATGATTCAACCAAATCACCTTTCTCAAATAGGCTCCGCTAATGAAAATAAAGATTCCCCTTTGCATTTCCTCAAGTTAGGCGTAAGTACCAGGTTCCAGAGGAACATAGCCTTGACGCCAAAATTTAGTTTTATCTTCCATTGTCCTAAGAAACTATTCCTCTTCATTTTATTAAAAAAATTTTAGAGATTTCACTTTTAAATTATTTTTGAGTAGATAACACATTACTGTGATCCAAAATTCAAAAATATACAGTATAGGGGACTTCCCTGGTGGCACAGTGGATAATACTCCACGCTCCCAATGCAGGGGCCCAGGTTCGATCACTGGTCAGGGAACTAGATCCCGCATGCATGCTGCAACTAACAGGTCACATGCCACAACTAAGAAGCCCATGTGCTGCAACTAAGGAGCCTGCCTACCACAACTAAGACCCAGTGCAACCAAATAAATAAATAAATAAAAACTGCACAGTGTAAAGTGTTCCCCCCTACAATGTAACCCAGCTATCAAGCTTCCCTTACCATAAGCAACCAAAGCTATCTCTTTCTCATGCATTCTTCCAGAGATATTTTATGCATGTAAGGAAATATTTTTAATTTCCTACTGCCTTTTACACAAAAGTTAAAGTAGTACACACAGTTCTGCATCTTGCTTCTTTTCACTAAATAAGATATCGTGTAGATCTTTTCATATCAGTATCTATCCTTTTTCCTGGCTGCATAGTATTCCATCACACGAGTGAGCTATAATCTATTAAGCCAGTCTTCCATGAATGGACCTTCTGTTTTTTCCCTAATCCTTTCTATTTTATAAACAATTCAGCAGCTCTTTTAAACCTCTCTTCAAACTTCCTACCAGCCTCTGCCTCCCTTAGTCTCCAAAAATGCTGTCTTTCTTCACTCACAGAGAAAACAGAGGCCATTACATAGAGATTCCATCAATTTCCTGTCTCCAATCCACTTTGTGCTTCAAACTCCATCAATACCAAACAGCAGATAGTTCTGAGAATGTGCATGTTCTCTCTTGTTTCTTCTGTACCTTTGTATATGCCATTCCTACTCCCGCGGTCATTGGGTTTGCCTGGGAAACCTCTATTAACCTTTCAAATCCAAGTTTGGATATCATGCCAGAGGGAGTTAATCAGTTGCAGCTGTGTAGTATGTCTGTAGCTCGTTCCTCTCCCTCCATCGTACTTATTATTATGCTGGTTTGAAATTTGTTTACAAGTCTCTGTTCCATAGGTCTGTGAGCACCTTGAGAGCTAATTCATATCAGGATGCCTAGCACTTAGCATAATCTGGTAATAGAAGCTACTCAATAAATATTTGTGGAATAAATGAATAAATAACATGGGGGAGACATAAGCACACTCTGTAATGACAAGTATTTGCAAAAGAGCAGAATGAGTCTTCAGTCTGCACAGTGTAGCAGAAACAGCATTGGACCAGAAACCAAGAGAACCAATTCTGGTCCATGGAAGCAGGAAACTCTTTCCACATGTTCATTGCTGTATCCTCAATGCCTAGAAGAATGGCTGACTTGATTGGTGCTGAGAAAGAACGAGGCTTTGTGGTACATTTGTCTTTGAATCTGCCAAAGACACGCTTTATTTCAAATAGTTTGCAGGGAGAAAGCTAGAACCAGAGAGTGTGTAGTTTTTGGACTAAAAACCGAACATACCTAACACCCCGTTGTAGGTAAACTATCATAAGGCCAGAGAATTTATTATCAGCTTAAGTTGAGCAAATTCAATCAATTGACTTTTATTACAAATATATCTTATAGATTAAATTAACACATTTCACATAGCCACAGGTTTTTCCAAGCTTAGAGGTAACATGCTTAATTTGGGAAATGAAATAAAAAGCCTTATAGATGATCTTGGCTCCTCCTCTGTGACACTAAAAAATAGCAATAGTGTGACAGTCAGAGACAGAACCCCTAAGAATTTAAACTGAAATAAGACCTTTACCCCACCTGGCCTGTCTTCTAACAGGACTCTTTGTTCATCGCTCTCCCACGGTCACCAGCATGCAGATATTCTTCTGCCCTCTCTTCCTTTTCTTACCAAACAGGAGTAGCATGCACATTAATGTCAATTCTCCACCAGTTCGTGAAAATAAGATTCTTTAGGGAATTCCCTGGTGGTCCAGTGGTTAGGACTCCACGCTTTCACTGTCGATCCCCGGTCGAGGAATTAAGAACCTGCCAGCCACGGGGTGTGGCCAAAAAAAATTGAATTAAAAAAAAGAAAAGAAGATTCTTTTATCCTAATGCTTCTGATGAAACATCATGGTGACCCATAGATTGTTTTTAGACCAAGACTGAATCAAAGTTTTATAATTTTAATTTCCACAATGTTCAATAAGTATGTGTTGATTGACTGAATGAACATTTGGCCATTAATTAGCTCTGTAACCTTGGGCAAATTTCACTGAACTTTTCTGAGCCTCATTATCCTCATCTATACAATCGAGTTTGATTGATGTATTTTTCAAATTATTTTTAATAGCTTAAACCCTTTCTTCAAACAAAATCCTAGGCAGAACACAATATACAGGACAGAAAAAAAAGTGGAGGTACTCTAGATAAAATAGGTTTGGGGGCCCTAAGACTCCTTGCTTCACCTCCTCCTTCCCTACCGTCACTTCAGCTCTGAGCCCCAGGGCTCTGTGAGGCACCATCTAAAAATCCTCAGGAGGGGCTTCCCTGGTGGCGCAGTGGTTGAGAGTCCGCCTGCCGATGCAGGGGACACGGGTTCGTGCCCCGGTCCGGGAAGATCCCACATGCCGCAGAGTGGCTGGGCCCGTGAGCCATGGCTGCTGAGCCTGCGCGTCCGGAGCGTGTGCTCCGCAGCGGGAGAGGCCACAACAGTGAGAGGCCCACGTACCGCAAAAAAAAAAAAAAATCCTCTGGACTAGGGAATTCCCTGGCAGTACAGTGGTTAGGACTCCATGCTTTCACTGCCAAGGGCCGGGTTCAATCCCTGGTCGGGGAACAAAGATCCCACAAGCCGCCCGGTGCCGCGAAAATATAAACAAATAAATAATAAAAATTTTAAAAATAAAAATAAAAATCCTCTGGACTAGATGATTATATACATGACATTGACTCCCAGACTGGTAACGAAACTTACAGTCATGTAGGTCCTGAGATTCCCAGCCTTAGGAATTAAACAAGATAGAGCTACACGGGCAAATGAACATATGAATTTCTTTGCTTTGGGTCAACCAACAGCAGCTGGTTATTTAATGCTAAACAGAATTCAGAATTATATATAGTGTTGATAAATGAACAATGAGCATGCTAACAGTGAGCAATGAACGTGGTAACAAATTATAACAAATGCCTTTCGGTAGATAAAATTTCTCAACATATTATAAAAATGAGTGGGGGTAATAAAAGGAATCCCTGGGGAGTGAAAAGGTTGAGACTCATGATGAATTCCATTTTCTTCCTTTTCATACGTATAAAATGAGGCAGAGAAAGCTAAAATGGCCTGCCTAAGCTCCCACAGCTTACTTGGTGGCAGAACACAGCGCTTGCCATTTCCAGCCCACTGTTCTTTTCCGACCGTGTTGGATTTCTGTGTAAGGTTAGACTTCCACCTTTATGTGCCTGGGATCTGTGGTCACACAGCTACAGAATGATAGAAAGTCCTCATTATCTCAGCATTCATTCTCTGAATCCCTGAAGTTTGAAGTTATGAAGGAGAGTAAAAGTCATCATAACTTAGAAACGTTTACTTATCAAATGACTGCTTATATATACCCATCCCCATTAAACACTGACATCTATTCTCCCCTTCTAGGGTCCATTTCTTTGTCAAGTCTCGAGTTGATGACTGGATTTTTACACATATTTGACAATACAGTCCAAACACGACGGAAATCAACTACAAAGTGAAATTGCGCGTCTCACGAAAGATAATTTTATGAGATTGATGAACGAAGGCCAATGAGCTTAGTGCACAGTGAAAGAGGGGAAAAGACATTGACATTGAAGAGGTAGGCGAAGGCCTTGTTTAGGATTAAGATTAGGGATGGCCTTGTGGGTCTTAGTGCTTTTTGTTTTTATTCTGATTGGGATGGGGAAGTGGGGGAGGCCTTTAAGCGGGGCAGGTGACAATCAGATTTATCTCTAAAATTTTCATTTTGAAACTGGCAAATACACTAAAATATATGATTTTGCAACTGTATTTCTGTGATTTTGTCCCATAGATGCAGCTCCACATGTATGAAATGACACCTGTATGAAGTTTTTCATTGTTGCATTATTTGTTCAGCAAAAGGTACCTGGTTAAATAAACGATGGTATGATAAGCAGCGGGAGAAACAAATAAGGAAGATCTCTATGTGCTAATATGAAAAGAGCTTTAGGATGTATTGGTGAGTGAAAAAAAGCAAGATATAGAACACTGTAGAATAGTCTCTATAGTAGGCTACCTTTTATGTAATAAGGTGAGAGATATATTTGCATATGCTTGCATTTGCCTTAAAAATCCTAGAAGGATAGGGCTTCCCTGGTGGCGCAGTGGTTGAGAATCTGCCTGCCGATGCAGGGGACTCGGGTTCGTGCCCTGGTCCGGGAAGATCCCACATGCCGAGGAGCGGCTGGGCCCGTGAGCCATGGCCGCCGAGCCTGCGCATCTGGAGCCTGTGCTCCGCAACGGGAGAGGCCACAACAGTGAGAGGCCCGCGTACTGCAAAAAAAAAAAATCCTAGAAGGATTAAAAAAAAAGATACCAATGGAAATAAATATCATTAGAGAGTTGGGGTGAGGGATGCAGGAGTAGGTTATAGAGTTCTCTGAGCCTATCTTTTTATAGTGTGTTGAACTTCGAACCATGTAAATGTTGTACCTAATAAAAAAAAATACATTTAAAAATCACTCTGGCTGCTCTGTGGAGAGAAGTTGTAGGGACAAAGAGTAGAAGCTGGGAGACCATTAGGAAGGTGGTGAAGTTGGTTGGGCAGGTGTAGATGGTGGCTGGCTCTGGAAGGAAGCAGTGGAGGTGGTGAGAAGGAGTCAGGTTGGGGGTGCAGAGCCAGGTGGACTTGCTGATGGATTGGATGTCACATGTGAGAGAAGAAAAAAAAAAGAAATCAAGGATAATTCCTAATATTTGTCTTGGGCAGCTGGAGGAGAGAAAATGGAGTAGAGGTGGGGAAGGGGCAGGGAAAATTGAGAACCAAGGGTCTGTTTTGGACTTGTGAAGACTGATATGTCTCTTGGATGTCCAAGTGGAAATGTCCACAACTAGAGAGAAACATCCAAAAGAATGAAGACAGCAGAGATGTTTCCAAAGATGAGTTCAACTCCCCGTGAGTTTTAACTGAAGGATTGAGAGACTGTGGGAAAATTAATAAAACCCTCAAGCATTTTGTTAAATATCCATCTTCATTTTCATGCTGCACAAATAAAATACAAAGGAAAAATGTCACTTGTGCCATTATAAGACTTTGTTGGAAAAAATTATGTCCAAAAATTCCAGTCAGTCATTGGACTTGTTCTTAGCTCTAAGAGTAAGCCTGTAGTTATCATTATAGCCTGTATTTTGGTAAATATAAAGTAAATACACTTTCACAATTTTTATTTCACTTTTCAAGATAAAACTCAAATCAAAGCTTTTTCACTATTGGGAATTCCCTGGAGGTCCAGTGGTTAGGACTTGGCACTTTCAGTGCTGGGGCCCAGGTTCAATTCCTGGTCAGGGAACTAAGATCTCCAAAGCTGAGCAGTATGGCCAATAAAAGAGAAAAGAAAAACAAAAGAATTTTCACTGTTTATTATGAAATGTAAGCAGCCTACCCTAAGTGGCCTTTTAAAAATTATTTTTAATTAATTAATTAACTTATTTATTTATTTATTTGGTTGTACCAGGTCTTAGTTGTGGCAGGCAGGCTCCTTAGTTGCATCTTGCCAGCTCCTTAGTTGTGGCACTCGGGCTCCTTAGTTGTGGCATTCAAACTCTTAGTTTCGGCATGAATGTGGGATCTAGTTCCCTGATCAAGGATCTAACCCAGGCCCCCTGCATTTGGAGTGTGGCATCTTATCACTGTGCCACCAGGGAAGTCCCTAAGTGGCCTTTTTAGTCTTCCAAATAAGATAGAAAAGTGACAGTGACAGAAACAGAGGGAAACAAATATAATTCAAATTTTTCTCTTGGATACTAAGTTCACTTCTTTATTAACAGAACAACTTACTACATGACCTGGATTGATAACAGGGCAAGAGGTGGAGAGTAACAATTATTCCTACTTTACCATTCTGGAAGTCAAATAAATACTTTTCGATTAAAATGCATAACTGCTTTCTTAAGACCTCTACCTTCAACTATTAATTTGCCTCTCATGTTTTACCTGAGCAGGACAGAGTTGAGAAATGTTCTACTGTTAATATAAGTCAGGGTATTACTGTCTATAGTGTTCGCTGCAATGCCCAGTATCTTAAAATTTTCGGGCTGCCAAAACTAATTACCACTGTGGCTTAAACGACAAACATTTATCTCTCAGGTTTCTGGAGGCTGGAAGTCTGAGATCAGGGTGTCACCATGGCCAGGTACAGGTGAGAGCTCTCTTCCTGGTTACGTTCTCACATGGCCTTTCCTTGGTTCATTCACGCAGAGAGAGATCTCATGTGTCTCCTCCTCTTCTTATAAAGGCATTAATCCCATGATGGGGGCTTCACCCTCATGACCTAATGTAACCCTAACTACCTCCCAGATGTCCCACCTCCAAGTGCCATCATGCTGGGAATTATGGTTTTGACATACGAATTTGGAAAAGGGGGGACACAAACATTCAGTCCATAGCACCCAGCCTAGATCCCCCTTCAGGTTGGAGACCCCCAGGTGCCGGAAGTGTTGGCTCCTGATGGCTTTCAGCTGAGTCCTCTCAAGGACTTGCCTGAAGGAAGCAGCCTTTCTTAAGGTTAGGCCCCTTTCCAAAGGGGTGAGTGATAGGTACAAGTGGAAGAGAGTACAAAGATCCAGCCGTCTTGCCTCAATATGAGACAACTCGGATGAGTCATCCCACCTCCTGAACTTCCCATGAGGTCACCTGAGCCCAACCTTCTGCCCCTGTCCTGTTCCCCTGGCTCCCTTATAGGTGTTGTTCCCAATAGATTTCCCACCCACAAATCTCTGTCTCAGAGTCTATTTCCTGGTGCCCAACCTAAGACACCAGGAGACCTCATTAACCGCATATCCAAATAATAAATAACCAAATCATGCAAATTTCTCTACATTTTGTGTAGGTTAAGGCACAGCATATAAAAGGTAAATGTAGTAGAAAATGCCCAGAGTAGCGAGTGCGCTATTGGACCATCCCAGGGCTCGCTTTATGCACTTTGCACATGTCATACACACATTTGTGGGAGGAAAAAACTCTCCCTTATGTCTGTTTGGTCCCATATCTTTTTGTCTGTCACACAGAGTAGTCTTTTTGCTTATTATAACTGACCTCTGAATGCGTTAGATAAGAGAACCAAGTTTTGCTCCCATTCTGCTAGAATTTATTTTTGTTTTTTAAGGATGCATAACAACAGGCAGTCCAATTTCAGTCTGAATATTCTTGGAAGAAATGAAGAGTAAATCACGAAATGAAACAGCCAGCTCGGCAGCTCTCCTTAAGAATCCCCCAGCAGGGGTTATGTGGCTGCATCTAAAAAAACACAGGCCTTTGTTGCTGAGATGATTTATCACACACATAACAATTCCCAGATCATAGATTATTTTTGCTGATTTGTTTCCGTCATTGTAATTTATTTAGCCTTCACCTTTCAAGATCCTTTATGACCATTAGTACGATTTTTAAAATAGCATCGTGCAGGTGGAATTTCACAAAGAACGTTCAGGCGCTTCTCTCCCTTTCAGGTCAGTGTTTAGTGAAGTCCAGAGGATTTTTTTTTTTCATGGAACCCATGTAGCCTAACTTATATTCAGAGATATAGTCACAAAGAGACTCTGTCTTCAGGACTCTTATTTTTTAATAGTTATTTCTCCATTTATTTCCTTTTTGATTTTTGAATTTTGTCATTCTTTGATAATCATCATTTTATTACATAATTATAGAGAAGATGGAAATGGGATAAATGAAAAAGTGTCCATAATCTTGTCACCAGAACAAACCAGAATCAACATTGGTGGTTTATTTTCTTTCAGACTTTTGCGAAAATAGTGTATATAGTAGCGTTTACAATTTTTATAAAATATACTCATGCTATGTTATAATTTAACTTACCAATATGTAATAGATATTGTCCATGTCAATAAATACACCATTAAAATATTGAACAGATGCGCTATTTTATAATATGGGCATATCATAACTTCTTTAATCAATATCCTGCTATGAAACATTTATATTATTCCCTTTTTTATTACTTTTATAAACAATGTGTAAGTGGACATCCTTGCAAATAAATCTTTGTACAGATAACTTGTTACTTCCCTAGGACAAATTCTTAGAAGTAGGATTTCTGCATCAAACAGTAGTTACATATTTAAGATTTTTTAAAAATGCTTATTGCTAAAAATGCTTATTGCTAAATTGTTTCAATTTATATTCCCACCAATAGTGGCTGAGAATGCTCTTTCCCACACTCTTGTCACCCTGAGTATATAATTCTTTTTAATCTTTGCTGATCTAATGATGAAAAATAGGATCTTGTTTTTAGTTGCATTTGTTTGATTTCTAGTGAGACTGAATTTTAAAAACAATGTTTATTGACCATGTACATTGCTTCCTCTGTGAAATGTCTGTTCATGTCCTCTGAACATAAGATATTGACTTCGAATATTTATATTATTGAGTTTTAACAGCCCTGTCTATATATTTATCGTACATCTGTGTGTATTCTACATTTAGAACTACATATACTCTAGCAAGTTTCCATCCGGTTTGTCTTAACTTTAAATTTAATTTTCTGGGCATAAAGATTTTTTTTAAATGTCCTACAGAATGTAGGACATTCTGTACCCAAGATTATATAAATAAACTAAGAGAAACTGTATTTTCTCCTAGTAATTAATGGATTCATTAGAAACTTTTTTTTTTTTCTTTGGTGCGGTACGCGGGCCTCTCACCGTTGTGGCCTCTCCCGTTGCGGAGCACAGGCTCCGGACGCGCAGGCTCAGCGGTCATGGCTCACGGGCCCAGCATGTGGGATCTTCCCGGACCCGGGCACGAACCCGCATCCCCTGCATCGGCAGGCGGATTCTCAACCACTGCGCCACCAGCGAAATCCTAGGAACTTTTGTTACATTTAAATCTTTAACCTACTAAACTTTTGATTATATCTGTGAGGCAGGAGTCTAACTTTATTTTTTTTCCTATTGTTTAGGCAGTTATCCCAAACTTATAAAATAATCCATCTTTTCTCTTTTCAACTGAAATGCTGTCATTGATACACGCTAAATTTGTAAATAACTTTAAATCTGCTTCTGGACTTTTCATTCTGATTGGTTGTTCTGTCTGTGAGTCCTATGCCTATACTATACGTTTAATCAGTATTGTTTTATAATGTGTTTTGGTATCTGATATGACCCTTATCTCCTCTGTATGTTTTTTAGACTATATTATCTTTAATGTTACCTCTTCTTCTCTTTTTCAAAATGTCCATTATTCTTATATATGTATTCTTCCATATATACAGATCTTCCTCGACTTACAATGGGGTTACATCCCAATAAACCCAACATAAATTGAAAATACTGTTAAGTCAAAAGTGCGTTTAACGCACCTACCCACTGAACATCGTGGCTTAGCCTAGCCTAACTTACACGTGCTCAAAACACTTGCATTAGCCTACAGTTGGGCAAAATCATCTAATACAAAGCCTATTTTATAATAAAGTGTGGAATATAGCATTAATTTATTGACTATTGTCCTGAAAGTAAAAAACAGAATGGTTGTCTGGGTATAGAATGGTTGTAAGTGTATTGTGATCACGAGGCTGACTGGGAGCTGCAGCTCGCTGCCCAGCATCATGAAAAAGGATCGCTAGCCTGGGAAGAGAGTAAAGTTCAAAATTCTAAGCATGGTTTCTACTGAATGCTTATTGCTTTTGCACTTTCATAAAGTCGAAAAATTGTAAGTCGAACCATCCTATGTTGGGGACGATCTATACTTAATAGAGAAGTTTTCGATTCACAGCAAAACTAAGAGGAAGGTACAGAGAGATCCCATAAATCCCCTGCCCCCGCACATTATCAGCATCCCCACAAGAGTGGTACTTTTGTTACAATGGATGAACTTACATTGACTTATTTCTTCCATATGTATTTTTATACTATACTATATTATATATTCTTTCATATATTTTAAAATATTTATTTATTTATTTGGCTGCCCTGGGTCTTAGTTGTGGCACACAGGATCTTTTTTAGATGCAGCATGCAGACCCTTAGTTGTGGCATGTGCGATCTAGTTCCCCGAGCAGGGATTGAACCCGGGCCCCCTGCATTGGGAGCGTGGAGTCCTAGCCATCCTAGCCACTGGACCACCAGGGAAGTCCCTCTTTCATATATTTTTATACTACTTTTGACACATCCTCCTCAAAAGAAATCCTTTGGAATACTATTAAATTTATATGTGAATTTAGGAAGAATTTACTTTTCACAATATTTCAAAATATCCGGAAACACACCCTAAACATTTATTTAGGTCTTTGATTATGACCCTAGATCAGGATTTGTAGATTCCTTACATAGGCCTAAGATATTTCATGTCAAGTTCATTCTTTTCTTTTTTTAAATAAATTTATTTATTTTATTTATTTATTTTTGGCTGTGTTGGGTCTTCGTTGCTGTGCGCAGGCTTTCTCTAGTTGCGGAGAGCGAGGGCTACTCTTTGTTGCGGTGCGCCGGCTTCTCATTGCGGTGGCTTCTCCTGTTGCAGATCACGGGCTCTAGGCGTGTGAGCTCAGTAGTTGTGGCTCACGGACTCTAGAGCGCAGGCTCAATAGTTGTGGCGCACGGACTTAGTTGCTCCGCGGCATGTGAGATCTTCCCGGACCAGGGCTCGAACCCGTGTCCCTTGCATTGGGAGGCAGATTCTTAACCACTGTGCCACCAGGGAAGCCCATTAAGTTCATTCTTAATGCTCTTATTGTTCAATGGGATACTTTTTCATTATACTTTCTAACTCTTACCAAGCCTATTGACAGTTTTATAGACATATTATTCACATACTATAAAATTCGTTCTTTTAAAGTGTACATTTCTGTGGTTTTTTAGTATGTTCACAAGGTGGTGCAACTATCAATACCATCTACTTTAGAACATCTTTATTGCCCTCAAAAGAAACCCAAATCCATTAGCAATCGCTCCTATTTTCTCTTCCCCCCAGCTGTCTCTTCATTAGCTGTTTCTAATCTGTAATCTTCCTAATAAAATTTTAAGTATAGCTTTCCTGAGTTCTGTGAGGCATTCCAGTGAATTATTGGACTTAAGGGGGTTATGGAAAGCCCTGAATTTATAGCCAGTTGGTCAGAAGTATGGGTGGCCTGGGACCTCCAAAGTGGATCTGACATCTGAAGTAAGGACAGTCCTGCGGGAGTCGTGCCCTTTACCTTGTGGAGTCTGCACTAACCCTGGATGGCCAAGATTGAATCTCAGAATATCCACTTGGGGTTGAAACGCAACAAGCTTCTTTTTGTGTGCTTTTTGACCAAATGTAGACATTTGTCTCCCTTCTCCTTGGGCTATTTGTTGCAAGACCCCCAATGGATGCCTGAAACCTTGGATAGTACCAAACCCTATATATACTATGTTTTTCCTGTACATACGTAGTTATGATAAAGTTTCATTTACAAATCAGGCACTGTAAGAGATTAACAACAATAATAACAAAATAGAACAATTATAACAATATACTGTAATGAAAGTTTTGTGAATGTGGTCTCTCTCTCAAATTTAATGCCTTTTTTTGTATTAACTAAGCATTTATCATGCACTGCGACCTCAGCTTTTGCAGTTTGAGGTGCAACAGCAAAGCTAGCACAGATTTCTTTTTCCTTTTTCACAATTTTAGGGATAGGAGATTTGTTCTTACCCTAGATCTTAGCAACCTCAGCATACAATTCTTTTTCTTTCCTTATTAAGCCAAGAACTTTCACCTTTTCACTTAAAGGAAGCACTCTACAGCTTCTCTTTGGCATTTCCTAATTGTCAGCATCACTACTCTTGCACTTTGGGGCCATTATTAAGTAAAGTAAGAGTCGCTTGAACACAAGCACTTCGATAAACTACAGTCAGTCTGATAACTGAGAAGGCTACTAAGTCTAAGTGACTAATGGGCAGGATACATTGGGCTCAAGGATGATCCCAGGTGGGATGAAGCAGGACAGAGCAAGATTTCATCACACTATTCTGAATGGCACATAATTTAAAACTTATGAATTGTTTATTTCTAGAATTTTCCATTTAATATTTTTGACCACGGTTTACTACAACCATAGAAAGTGAAATCATGGGCAAAGGGGGACTACATATCTTTTTTGGAGAAAAATCTATTCAAGTCTTTTGTCCATTTTTAATTGGGTTATTTTTTTTTTACTGTTGAGTTTTAAGAGTTTATTAAATAATATATTCCAAATATCAGATGAATCAGATACATAATTTGCAAATATTTTGTTCCATTCTGTGTGTTTTCTTTTCACTTTCTCGATGGTGTCCTTCAAAGTTTTTAATTTTGATGAATTCTCATCTATTTTTTATTTTGGCATATCTTAGAAACCATTGCCTAACTCAAGGTCACAAAAATTTACTACTACATTTTCTTCTAAGAGTTCTGTAGTTTTAGGTCATATTTTTAGAGCTATGATCCATTTTCAGTTAATTTTGGTGTATTGTGTGAGGTAGCGGTCCAGTTTTATTGCTTTGCACGTGGATATCTAGTTGTTCCTAGTCTATTGATTTTAAACATCTCGTAACTTTCCACCTAACATTATTTCTAGAAGATTTAATAGATTTCTCTTTTTTTTTCAAGTAATAATACCATGTTCAAATGATAACTTTGCTTTTTCCTTGACAGTATTTGTACTTATTATTTTGTCTTCTCAGATATTTTTTTTAAACATGATGATCACATCATCTTCATGTTTTTCTTCATTTTAAAGGGAATGTTTCTGCAGAAACAGACTCACAGACATAGAGAACAGACTTATGGTTGCCAAGCAAGAGGAGGATGGGGGAGGGATGGATTGGGAGTTTGGGATTAGTAGATGCAAACTATTATATATAGGATGGATAAACAACAAGGTCCTACTGTATAGCACAGGGAACTATATTCAATATCTTGTGATAAACCATAATGGAAAAGAATATGAAAAAAGTATGTATATATATGTATAACTGAACCACTTTTCTGTACAGCAGAAATTAACACAACATTGTAAATCATGTATACTTTAATAAATTTTTTTTTAAAAAGGAATGTTTCTAGAGTTTTGCCACCACTGAGTATGGCACTTTAGAGTAATAAATGCTTTCCAGTATCTGCTACTGCGTCTATATTTTGCTGCTACTGATATAAGATGAGGAGATATGATTTTGCTGTAAAACCTCTTTAAATTATGTTTTAAGAATATATTGTTATAATTTCTACTAGATGTAGTCTCCTTTAACAATTTTTTTTTTTGCTATAAGTTTTGGTTAAAACAATTTTGTATTTTTTTGTCTTGAAGGTAACATTTATTGAGACTTGACTGTGTACCAGGCACTGTGCTATGAGTTTACACACAAGACTTGTTTAACCTTCACAACTACCCTGTGAAGTAGAGACCATCATATCTTCTGTTTGCAGATGGGAAAAAAATGACGCCCAGAGAGCTTACCCAGTGTGTTCAAGGACACTCAGCTGGAATGTAACATAACTGAGATTTCTACCTGGCTATCTGCTGTCTGACCATGGGGTCTTCATTCTTTTTCTCCTTAATTGAGGTATAGTTGACATATAACATTATATTAGTTTCAGGTGTACAGCATAATGATTTGCTATATGTATATATTGTACTGATCACCACTGTAATTCTAGTTAACATCCATCACCACACATAGTTATGAAATTCTTTCCTTGTGACAAGAATTTTGAAGATCTGTTCTCTTAGGAACTTTCAAATATGCAATACAGTCACCATGCTATTAACTAACAGCCACCATGCTATCTATTACCTCTCCAGGACTTATTTATTTTATAATGGAAGTTTGTACCTTTTGACCACCTTCACCCATTTTGCCCACCCCCCAGTACCCACTTCTGGCAGCAACAAATCTGTCCTGCATCTATTAGTTCTTTTTTTTTTAGATTCCACATATAAGTGAGATCATACAATATTTGTCTAACAACCATTTTGGGGAAATATTTTCCTAAAACAATATTTATCAAGAGCAGTTTATTATTCTAATTAGAAAAAATAAGTTCATCATAACGGATATGATGTTTTCAACTACATAAGGAGAGAATTAATTTCTTTTAATCTGAAATAGTTTTACTGTAAAAGTAAATCAATTAATGAACTAGAATAGATAATTCACAAATACTGTATAGATTTCAAAAGGTAGAAAATAATATACAGAGTGGAATAAAACCTCCTTTTCACCCCTGTTTCCTAGCTACCACTTTCTTCTCCCTGCAAGCAACTACTATATTCTATAAAAGAGCAGGATTTTTTTAAAATAAAAGCAATACATACCTATATAATACATACACATATACATGTACACACATATAAAATATATGCAAAATATATCAAATGTTCACACAAGAAAAACAATGTGCTGAGCAGTCCTAGGGAATGAGATGGAACGCAAAGACTTGATGAAGAGTCTGTTCACAAAAAAGAGAGAGAAGTAGCTGAGAAAACTCTTTGGTGTTTTTCCAGTATTGTCAGTTACCAGTTTACTTAAACTCCAAATCCGTTTTCTTACAGCAAAGGATACATCTAGTTACAGCAAAGGATAAATCTAGAATCCATGCCACATTAACTGCATTAAATGTAAATGTCCACCACCTGAGCTTTCCCTACCTCGGATGGCAAATAAGATAGGAACCATGCATTCCCAAGAGGCAACAGAGATCCAGAGCACAAAATGACAAATCAAATTTCCAAAATGTACTAAAAACCTCTTCACTTACATGGAAGAAGCCTAAATAAATCAAAATCATGGCACAAAAATAACTTAGCCTCGAATAATTTTGTATTAGGTTGTAAACAACTCTGAATAGTCATTTGGAACCATGGTGTGTAAAGAGGGAGAGCTGTCTATTAGGTGCAGGCAGCACCTTTAGTCTAGCCTGCATGCTGTAGTCCAGCCTCTGGATTGATAAAGCTTGAGGCAGTGGAGGGAGATGGGGAGGGCAGCAGTGGGGGCTGGGAGGCAGAAGGGGAGGGGGAGGTGCTGATTCAAGCAAACCAAACTCACAGAAGACTGATTTATAAACAGAAATACCATCTGTTCATTAACCATATAGACCACAAGAAGACCAAGTGGACCATTGTTACTTCACAGCATCATTCTCCAGTCAGTTTCCCGAGGTCTTCCCTGTCTCTCCATCTCTTAGCATGGGCATTTCTGTGGGCGGCTGGGAGGTAATAGTAATATACTGTGGCCGTCACCTGCACAGGTTCTGAGTCCCATGGCCTTAGTTTCAATCCAGGCCTGGCCCTTTGCCAGCCGTATAACCTCAAGTGGTTATTTAACTTCTCTCTTCCTGTGAAAATGGGAATGATAACAGTACCTACTTCAGCAAGTCATTGTAAAGATTAAATGAACTAATTCATGTTGAACATTTAGCACTGTGCCTAGTACATGTGGAACACTCCAAAAATGTTAGCCATTAGTATTAAGCCTACTCCTATCTACTTCTGTTGATCTGTAGTTGTTTCTGCTCACAGAGAACAAACTATTTTTAACTCTTTGCCCAAATTAAGGAAGGGGAAAGAGGAAGTTAAATGAGAGACGAGGTTGACTCGATGGTGAAAAGTCTGAGATGAATTCAGTGTTTCAAAGAAATGCAATTGTATTGCTTTCAAATTTGAATTACAACCCTAAATAACATGGAGAATAAGGAAATAAATAAGGTAAAATTTTTTTGCCTTTCTTTTATTTATTTATTTTAATCGAAGTATAACTGATTTATGATGTTGTGTTAGTTTCAGGTATATGGCAAAGTGTTTCAGTTATACATACATATGTATCTATTTTTTTTTCAGATTCTTTTCCCTTATAGGTTATTGAAGTAAAGTTTTAAAAGGTGAAATAAGTAAAAAAGAGGGAACTTAATGTAACAATGCAGTGTGTAGTAAACGAGTATTTCTGGAGTGTCCAGTATGTACCCAGCTAGTCTTCCTCTTTTTAGCCTTCCCTTTCTTAAATCGATTTGCAACACAGTAGCCAAAGTAATCTTTTAAGGACTTAAGTCAGACCATGTCACTTTCTGTTCAAAATCTTCCAAAGGCTCCCCACCTCATTCAAAGTAAAAGGCAACATCTTCACAATGCCCTCCAAGGCCTTATATAATCTGTTCACCCCAACCCTACTTAAGTAGGGTTGAGTAGGGTTAACCCTACTCAAGGGGTTAACTTATGACTTAACCCCTTCACACCCTCTGGCCTACTCACTCTGCACAGGCCACATGGGACCCTTTGCTGTCCCTTAACTATGCCAGGTACTCCTGCCTCGGGGCCTTTGCACTGGTAGTTCCTTCTGCATGGAGTCCTCTTCTTCAAAGTCACGTTTCCTTTACGACATTACAAAAACAACCACCTTTCCCGACCCTCCTACTTAAAACTGTAACTTCTTCCCCATCCCCACCACTCTCTAATCGCCTTCCCTGCTCTGTTTTCTTTATAGTGTTTCTCTATATATTTATTGATGTATTTTGTTTATAATCTATCTCACTTGACTTCCCTTTGATATAAATTCCACAGGACAGGGATTTTTGTATGTTTTGTTTATCGCTACATCATTAATCCTTAGCTTAGTGATAGCACTATTGCCTGAATGGATAAATGGTCATCTCATATGTCATCTCATTTATACCTTTTGGTGAAGGTCTGGTTTTCATAATAATATATCACTAAAAGATAGCCATTCTTATAATTATTTTCATAATCAACAATTGCTGTTTCCTGAAATTAAAAATGGACTGAAGGTATCTTTAAGCTCTTGAAGCTGGAATTTGAAAAACACTGTTTATTTTTAAGTGTGGATGTCCTTTAAAAGCATCTTATGTAAGATTGAAATTCAGAGGAAGAAGCTATTTTTAACTTCTTACTCAATATGAATGACACGTATCACTTCTGAATTAAAAGAAATTATGAATTTTCACATAAATTTAAGTTGGCCTTTTCTAATTTTAGTATCAATTCTCCAACCCTTAAATATGATTTTTAGATTTGTCCGAATGATGCCTGACAGCAGAATTGTGGGCCTGGATGTCCCTGCTTCTGCTTTGCGGGCGATAAGGCCTGCCTACTGAATTTCTGGTTTCCATTACAGCTGATGACATGAAAGAAATGCTTGTAAGAACAAATGTTTGATTCCAGGCTGTAGCCTAATTTAATAGTGTACTTGAAAAAGAAAAGTTGATGATTCATTCCAAAACCCCTAGGGAGGGAGGGGTGATTGTAAACAAATTGGAAAGGGGCAAGAAAACCTAATATGAAAGCATTGCAGCAATCTTCAACAACAACCAAAACAGTCTTGTCTAAACTTGATCAAATGCTGTTTTTTTTCCAGAATGATTTTAACTGAGGAAAGGATGTTTGATTCAAAACCCTTTTCCCTCTGCTCTGATATGGGGAGGGGGAGGTGGTAACCGTATTAACTTTTGATAATTTCAGATAATATGAAGTATTTGGATGTAAGATTACCCTGAGGTTTTCATAATTGTGGTTTTTCTCAAACCGTTACATGCGATTGTAATGTTTTTATGGGCCAGAACCCTAGGCAAATTTTTATGGAAGAAGGAAGAAATGTTTTTTAAAAATAGAAACCAAGACTGAAGACACATCAGACATCTAAGTAGGTGGAGTAGACAGCTGCCATGGGCGAGACCCCAAAACCCCTCCCACCGCTTGCTTGTTGATGCCTGAAACTTTGAAAACCAGGAATTGATTTTCTTGGATCAAGACTTCATCTATTAAAATACTCACATCCCTACTCAGGATCACACGATAAACTCTCTGGGCCTTATTTACACTGATGATACCGTCCTCACTGATTCCAGATCCAACAGGCTTTTCCAACTGGGTGGAGAGAAAGCAAAGGGATCCTGGCTCTTTGGAGATGAGGCTGAATATGTGATGGCGGGGAGGGGGCAGCGCCTCCCTTGGAGGAAAACATGGAAGATCACCAAGAGGTGAAGAAGCACAGAAAAGGGATTTAGAGACTTTTCCCTCTGTGGGAACCATTTTTAGCCATCCTTCCTTCCCTGAATACCAGAGGAAGGGAAGGTCGATATGGGGACATGGTGTGAAGAAATCAGCGACACTTGAGTCTCCAGAAACCTCACAACGACCAGGATTATCACAGCAGTTAATCCTTCAGTATGAGCCCAGACGACTTGCTTACCTTAAATGATAATTATAAAAGGTACTCTATAAAATACTTCTGACGTAGGGGAATTCACCTCTCCCACAGTTTGTTGTTGTTGTTTTCATTATTTTATTTATTTATTTATTTATTTTTTGGTAGGGCCACACAGCATGTGGGATCTTAGTTCCTCAACCAGGGTTGGCACCCGTGCCCCCTCCAGTGGAAGCGCAGAGTCTTAACCACTGGACCTCCAGGGAAGTCCCTCTCCCACTGTTTTTTAAAGGAGTAAAATAGATGCTACTGTGTGAAAATGACCCCAGGCTTGCGGTCACCTGTCTGGCTTTTCCAATTAGTGTTACTGGCTACATGGTCACCACTGAGATAACAGTGATCTTCTATTTTCATTTCTCACCATTTAACTTAGTTATTTCTTTTCATGTAACTTTCAGAACAATTTAGTACCTAGGAAGGGTCAAAGGAGATTTTATAAAGTTTGGCTTATTATGTCATTTTCATTTTTATTAATATTTTATTGAAGTAGAGTTCATCTACAATGTTATATTAGTTTCAGGTGTATGGCATAGTGATTCTGTATTTTTGCAGATTATACCCCATTATAAATTATTACAAGATAATGTCCATAATTCCCTGTGCTATACAATATATCCTTGTTGCTTATCTGTTTTATACACAGTAGTTTTTATCTGTTAATCCCATACTCCAAATTTGTCCCTCTCTCCTTCTCCTCCCCTTTGGTAACCACAAGTTTGTTTTCTATGTCTGTGAGTCTGTTTCTGTTTTGCTATTATGCCATTTTGAAGTCATAATTTGTACTGCAATACACGTCTTTGCTTCTTAAAGCTATGGCACGACTGTTCAGAAAGAGACCTCTCATCGTGGAAAGATTACCAGGTTTCTTCATCATCATTAGTTTCTTTTTTTTTCTTTTCTTTTTTTGCGGTACGCGGGCCTCTCACTGTTGTGGCCTCTCCCGTCGCGGAGCACAGGCTCCGGACGCGCAGGCTCAGCAGCCATGGCTCACGGGCCCAGCCGCTCCGCGGCATGTGGGATCTTCCCGGACCAGGGCATGAACCCGTGTCCCCTGCATCGGCAGGCGGACTCTCAACCACTGTGCCACCAGGGAAGCCCCATCATTAGTTTCTTACCACACATTGCACACATGTTACATAGCAGATCCTGGGCTGGGTGCTGAGGCCACAGAGCTGCAATCCACCTTCCTGACCTCTGTTTACTTAGACTAGTCAGCAGAGGAGACCGACAAATCACCATCTGCTAAGAACACAACAGAAGTTTGCACAGGGGCTGGGGAAGTTTCCTCGCCCATCCTGGAATGTCAGGAAAGTTTTCTGTGGGGATGTAATGTCTGACCTGAGAGTTTTAAGGATATGAATAATGGTAGGAATTAAGCAGGTGAAGAAGTGGTGGAAGAGTGTTCCAGGAAGAGGGAACAGCATAGCAAAGAAAGAATGGAGAGAAAATTCTACCTTCCTATGTGTCTTCGCCTCTCTAGGGCGAGGCCAAATTCTTACTCATCACTGCATCTCTGGTGTCTGTCTGGCATGTCATAAGTATTCATGAATATTTGTTGAACTTAAATGAACTGAACTGCAAGGTCTTTATTGCTGGCAATAGGATTGTGGCCAAAATAGAAGTTCCTGTTCTCGTGGTGCATATGTTCTAGACAGGCATTACTATGAGTTAACATTTACTAAGCATTTCCTACCTGCCAAGTACTGTCCAAAAGCTTTATGTATTCACTCATGCAATCTTCACAAAAAGACTTTAAATAGGTATAATAATATTATCCCAATGTTACTGTTGAGGACGCAGAGAAGTTAAGAAACTTGTCCAAGCTTACCCAGCTTGTGAGTGGTGGAGCTGGAATTCAAAGCTGGGAGATCATGGCTTCCAGAGTGAGTCTTAACCTCTACAGTTAGCATTTCAAGAATTTTTAAATGCCTTTTCAGTCTTCCTTTTGGAAAACGAAATAAAAAGAAATTCTAAATGTCCATTCTCCTTCCATCCCTTTGATATTTATTGACCGAAGACTTAATTATTTGGCATAAACATGTAAGAATAGTGGACATTTTGAAAAGCGAGAGTAGGGTTAAAATGAAAGATAATATGATCTTTAAAAAAAAAGTAAAGAGATAACGGTAATATCAGATATCAAAATGCATTTAGAATTATAGTGATTAAAATATAAGGCATGGTGACTATAGTTAATAATGCTCTACTGTATATTCAAAAGTTGCTAAGAGAGTAGATCTTAAAAGTTCTCATCACAAGAAAAAGAATTTGGGCCTTCCCTAGTGCTTCCAATGCAGAGGGTGTGGGTTCGATTCCTGGTCAGGGAACTAAGATCCCACATATCGAGGGGCGCGGCCCACAAAAAAGGAAAAGAATTTGTAACTACGTGTGGTGATGGATAACTAAACTTATTGTGGTGATTGTTTTGCAATATATATAAATATTGAATCATTAGATTCTACACCTGAAACGATTATAATGTATGTCAATTATATCCCAATTTAAAAAAACAAGAAAGAAAAAAATATCTATTTAGTGTAAGCACAGATTTGGGTCCTTCTGCTGCCATTTTCCTCCTCTCCCAGACCCAAGGATTGGTACGAAAAATGAGAAGGAATTCCCATTTAGGTAAAAGGAATCATAAACAAATAAATACAAAGTCTGCAGCTGCCCCCATTCACTCAGTGTTTCCCAATTATAAACCAGCTGTCCTCACATCAGATCCCAGAGAAATGAGAGGGAGTTGGATCCCATCTTAAGAAAATTACTGACAAACTGATTTTTTTTTATATAGTGAGAACTTTAAAATTTTGTATAAATGAAATAAACACATTTTTAATTATTTGATTTGCACATTAAATTTCATGGATATATAGTGTGTATTTCACCAAACTGGCAACTGAGAAGTATTAAATATAAAACTCTTGGGACTTCTTTGGTGGTCCAGTGGTAAAGAATCCACCTTCCAATGCAGGGGACGTGGGTTCAATCCCTGGTCGGGGAACTAAGATCCCATATGCCACAGGGCAACTAAGTCCATGCGCCACAACTACTGAGCCTGAGTGCCTCAAGCTACAGAGCCCACGCACTACAGAGCCCACATGCCACAACTAGAGAAGAAAACCTGCTCTCCACAACTAGAAAGGAGCCCACGCGCTGCAGCTAAAACCATCCCGCCTGCCCTGCATGCTGCAACAAAGACCTGACGCAGCCAAAAATAAAGATAGATAAATAAATAAATAAAAATAAATATTAAAAAAAAACCCCAAAACCTCTTGAATGCCATATTAACTTTCCTGATTCTGAGAAAGAGGTTCTAGAATGGAAGTCCCTCATAATCCTCTACCAAACTTGTCCTGCTATTTAAAAATTATAAATTTAGGGCTTCCCTGGTGGCACAGTGGCTGAGAGTCCGCCTGCCGATGCAGGGGACGTGGGTTCGTGCCCCGGTCCGGGAGGATCCCACATGCCGTGGAGCGGCTGGGCCCGTGAGCCATGGCTGCTGCGCCTGCGCGTCCGGAGCCTGTGCTCCGCGACGGGAGAGGCCACAACAGTGAGAGGCCCGCGTACCGCAAAAATAAATAAATAAATAAATAAATAAATAAATAAAAATTTAATATAAAAGTTATCAGTTAAAAATAGATTAAGTAAAATAAATTTAGGTAACTTTACTACCCAATGGCCATATTCCTCCCACTTAAGGACTCTAAGCTGAGCATTACGTTATTTAGAAAGTTATCCTAACAAGGAAAGACAGCTGCTGGCTGCCTTATGAAGGACAGATTGGAAAGGGACAAAGCTGGAGTCAGGAGAGCAGTCCAGGTTGGAGATGATGGAGCCGTAATTGAGGAACTGGAGAGAAAGAGGCAAATTCAAGAGATTTTAAAAAGTCTTGATAGGATTTTACTAACTGAGAATAGAAGACAGAAAGAGAGGATTTGAGTGAAGGAGCTGAGGATCAGACTCAGATATCTGGCTTGTGTGCTTGGGTGGATCATGGTATCATCAGACAAAATAAGAGCCCAGGAGGCGCAGGTGCTGGGGAGTGGGTGGGGGGGGGGAAGATGAGGACTTTGAATTGGGACATGTTGAATTTGATGTGTCCGTGTGATCCACAAGTAGAAATGTCCATTAGGGAGTTACTGTCCTAGGGCCCAGAAGAGCTCTGGGATGCCTGGGATATCTAGGCAGAAAATTTAGGGAACTATCAGATTGTAGGTGGAATTGGAAGTATGAGTTGGTCAGGATCACCAAGGGAGAGTGTGAATGAATTGAAGAGGAAGGGTGAGGGTGGAGCCCTAGAGAATATAAGCATTTAAAGGGTTAGGAGTTGTAGACCGAGAAGAAATCATCAGAGGTAAGCAGGAGACCAGGAGAAAGTGATGTCCCAGTTACCAAAGAAGAAGAGGGGACTTCAGAAAGAAATGTGGTCAATGGTCAATGACACAGAGACAGCGTGTATATCAAAGACTAAGAATTTTATATTGGATTGGGTGATACAGATGTCACATCTGCCATCTGCGGGGGTAGCTTCCCAATTCAAGTGGGGTTGGAAGCCAGATTGAAGTGGGTAAAGTAGTGAACCAGAGGGTAGTAAAGAGGCAGTGATGGTTCCATAGACTGATCTTTGCAGAAGGTTGTCTGTGAATGGAAAGAGAGTTTGTGTAGAAGACAGAAGGCCTTTTTTTCTCCTTAAAGATAAAAAGCTTGGGCTTGTTCATAGGCTAAGGGAAGAAAGCAGTAGGGAGGGAGAGATTGAGGTTACAGCATAAAACGGATACATGAAAAGACTAAAACATTAAAGGAGATAAGAAAAGTTGGTATCTTGAGCAGCTTTGAGTAAGTGGTTAAATACTCTCTCAAATGAGATGGAAGGAGGGAAGGACAGGTGTAAATGAAGATAAATCTGTAGTTGGGTAGAAGAAAGGCAAGAGGTTGAGGGAGTTCCCATCTGATGATGACTTCTGGGGAGGGGTCATGAGGAGAGTGGTAAAGATTTAGAAACACTGTTTAGAAATTTAGGTTTGAGGTGGCTGTTTAAAAACACATAGGATGACTGCACAGCAGTGCAGAGGATTTGTCTGTGGTTGTAGGTCACAAACTTATAGTTACGCTGATTTGCAATGGATAACACTGATTGCCTAGTTACAGAGGCACGTAAGATCAGACTGGAATTCCAACCAGATTGATACAGGCAGTGGAGTTATAGTCTTTTTTTTTTTTTTTTTTTCAGTATGCAGGCCTCTCACTGTTGTGGCCTCTCCCGTTGCGGAGCACAGGCTCCGGACGCGCAGGCTCAGTGGCCATGGCTCACGGGCCCAGCCGCTCCACGACATGTGGGATCTTCCCAGACCAGGGCACGAACCTGTGTCCCCTGCAGCGGCAGGCGGACTCTCAACCACTGCACCACCAGGGAAGCCCTCTCCAAAGCTTTTGATAAAAGTCTGCACACACCTCCCACGTGGTAGTAGGTTAAAAGCAAAGTGCTTCTAGGATGGTAGGTTGCCACAGTTGATGACGTCAGGTGGTAGGTAATCCAGGCCACTTTCCTATGTGGATGAGATAAATTACATGCACAGAGAATGTGATTGTTTTCCAGGGTCAACTGGGTAACCAGACAGTATTGCCAGAAAGCTAGGCCTTTTTGGCCAATGATAGGTGTTCCAGGGCAGGTTATAGTTTCTCCCACTGTGCATGGAGTCACTTTAGAAAAAATAGAACCACACCTCCCCATGTCTCCCCACATCTCATCATACCTGACCACACCTCCCCATGTCTCCCCACGTCTCACCATACCTGACCACACCTCCCCATGTCTCCCCACATCTCACCATACCTGACCACACCTCACCACACCTCCCCACACCTCATCTCATAATAGCTCACTACCCTCACCTCTCCCCACACCACCGGGAGAAGGCTGCCTCATGCTGAGATGGGCACTTGCAAGTGAGTTCTGCAGCACTCAGGTAAGCTGTGGAGCCAACAGGCAGGAAGAGAATGGAAGCAACCCCAGTAACAGCAGTCAAACGCGGGCACAGAGTACACCCTTATAGGAAAAGATGCAGGACAAAGTGTATGCCAGAGGGAGGGACCAAAAAGCAGGATGGATAAAACAGGAAAGGAAGGGGAGGGGAAAATAAAGAAACAAAGTGAATTTGTAAAAAAAACTTTACCCTAAGGTCAAGAACACCTTGGTGCTAGTGGCAGGAACTGACACCCTGCCTCTCTCAGTGGGTGTTTACGTTCTCTTAAGGCACCAACCAAGAAGGATAGAGTTACTGCAAGTACTGCAATGGCTTTAATGATACCTACGTCAAAGAAGTAATCTAAGAGGATAAAATGAAAAACAAAGGACTTGGGACTTTAAGTAGTGGAGTCATATATTTTAACTAGTTGGATATATTTCATATAATAAGTTGGTTATAATTCTTTCCCTATTATGTTTATTAAGTTGTTTTTAAGGAGTCCCTTTTCCTTTTAAAACTTTTCCACTTAAGAATACTAACACATTGTTGCTTGATTCTGAAATATCTGACTCCGGATGGATTCTACAAACCCTCCTTGCAATCATTGATCTGGTTCCAGATGGAGAGGAGATGACTGAGTGGATTTACCTGTGCTCCTGGAAATCTGGGCAGAGAGAAGAATGGAATGAAAGCTGCTGAATTAAACTCAGAATAGGGATGATTTATAAGAGTATCTTCTGTTGTGGAATAGATACATAAGGGGAAATCTATTTTGTGTTGTCAAACAAATTAGTAATTAAAACTGATTCCTGGTCATTGATTTTTGATTCCATGTTCTTTGCAGTTGATATTAGTTATAATTTTTAGAAGAACAATCAAGATTGAGTGCTTACTATGATAGTTATCTTAGACTTTTAGAGAGATGTTACTTTGGAAATCTAGTCGAGATTTCCTTTAAAAGCAACGCTTTTAAAGGAAGTCGAGAGAGGGGACTCCCTGTGGTGGCAGGAGCAGGACCAAAACCTGGGCATTCTGATTTCATTATATCAACATTTGATGCTGCTGTGGCTGGGTCCCCCCAAAAAACAGGCTCTGAGACAGATCTGCATGTAAGAAGTATATTGGGAATATATTGGGCAGTGCCCTGGGGACTAGCACAGAGGAGGGCAGAGAGAGGAGTGACTTAAAATGCACTTAAAATGCAAAGGTAAGTGGTTCCCCAGGTTGTCTGGAGCTGGGATGGTCCTTCTGAGTTATCCTGCCTCAAGGCCAGGGCCTGGAGCCTCTAATACTTGCTCTCTAATCAACCAGTCATTGGATAAATGCTGTGTTCAGGGAGAAGCATGACCTTGGGGGGATGGCAGTCTTTGGCTGAGGGCAATTCTGGGAGGAGTACTTCACTGAAGGCTGGGGGTCACCATCACTCCCAGAATCTGGGGAATACACTGAAGAAGAGCACACCCCAGCCCTCACCATAAAAACCAACACTAGCTTGGTAAAGATGCTTTCACATACGTCCACTTGACTTCCCCCACTGGTCAACAAGACCCCTGTTGATAGATCCCTGATTTAAATCGGGCTCAAAAGAAGCATAACATGGATCATACTGCTATGACCCCATAAGGAGCTCAATAATATGTACTGATAGACAAAAATCAAAGAAATTAATTATCATATTAACTGCAGTTTGAAGAGGGCAACTTATATAAGGACATTTTTTTTTTCTGCATGAAAGCTATACTTTGAAATTAGGAAAGTAGTTTATCATATTAAATACATCATAATCTTATTATTAGAAAATCTCTTTGCTTTTTGATTGGCTGTTAACCTACATGATTTGGTGGGGAGTGGAAAAAAGAAAAGAAATTAGAAACCAACATGTTATGTTCAGATAAAAGAACATGAGGGTGAGCCTGAAGATATAACTTTCATGAAAGCCTTCCCTGTTGTTCTAATTAATTGCGCAGAAGCCTGAGAGGGAAGACCCTGCGAATTTCTAAGTTAGCCTGATATCCTTTCTCATTTGGATTACCAAGGGTGATAAATGAATAAATCAATATCCCCGAAGCATACACTTAAAAACGCTAAACTTTTTATCTCCCTAATAGTTTCTTTTTTCATTAAGAAATAGGATTAAAGAAAATCTGCACATTTAAAGTAGGATGAAGACTTGAAGTCAGAAGGCTGTAACATGAAAATATAAGACATGCTTGTCGCAGTAAAAATGTGGGTTTGTATTGAATAGCTCAGGTGTTCTTCTCCCATCTGGAAGATCATTTGTGCCAAAGCTCTGTTTACAGTACATATATACCACTGTCTGTGGGCACAAGATAACTTTGATCTAAGGAAAAGAGATCTCCAGATTTTAAATAGGGCTCCAAACCAGAAGCAACCTTCAAGAATAACAGTAACAACAGAAGAATCCAAACATCTCATATAGCATTGAAAACTGTAATGAAAGGCTTTTTATGTCACGGAAGCATCCCCTTGGCAGGCCCAGCTGCAGCTGTTGGGGAACATTCTAAAATGGCAGATGTGACAACGTGTGGTGGTACCTCTCTTCCAGAGGGCAGGACATCTTGTCTCAGTTACAGGCTCAGGGTGAATGGGGTAAAGCAAGGGGCTGCCTCTTCTGCTTGAATCATGACTTCTCAAAATGCCAAACGATCAACTAGTTGAAGCTTCGCTGAGTTTTCATTTTTAAGGATGTTATATACAGAAAAAAAATTATTTGGATACATTGAGTCAGAGCTCAAGAAAATTTTCATAGAATTTAATAATTTTTTTTTCTTTCATGAATAGTTTGCTAAACAATTTGTGATGCAAAGAAAAGGCAGTGCCTTCCCAAGCAGCACTATGAGGTCGGGGAGAACACAATGACCTGGAGGGACCTTTGCTGGAATTCCAGAACCAGTGGAATTTCAGAAGTGGAATACCATTGTTAGCATGTGCTCTAGCAATGCTGAAATTAGGCAAATAAATACCCTTACCGTATGTTCCCAAACCACCACCTTTACCCGCATTGTGAAGTCACATTCAGAATTTTCTTGCTTCCATTCTCTTGAATGAGAGTTGCCTTCACCCTAGTCCTCAATGTTTTTCCTTTATCACAAGCCTGTCCACATAAAAACAGAACTATTCATGATTTGTTATCTCACAGTCAAAGGAACCACACGATTATCTTGTCTACAAGTTATTATGGTGTCATGTAGATAGATGGAGCGTGCTCAGATTCCCTTCCCTGCCCCCCACAAAAAAAACCCCAAAATCCTTTAAAAATAAATAAGAAACCTTTTAAAAAAAGAATGCTGCTGGGGGACTGTCTACTTGGCTCTGCTACTTTGGAAACGTAGACCTTGATTCAAATTTATTGCCCACCTTGGCCAGGTATGTGTGTAGCGTGTATATATATAAAACAATACCAGAGGGGTTTGTTAACTTGGAACTTTATAAAGAGCACAGCAAGTTTTGTTGACAGTGAAATTATTTCTCTGGAATTAGAAAAATTTTGTATAGAAATAGATAATTTGCTTTGTATCAATGCTTTTTTTCCCCAAAACAAATTAAAAGGTTTCTGATATCATTCTCCAGATCTTTTTAGTGAGATCTCTTAGGATGACTTTTTTTTTTTTTAAGTTTGATTGCCAGACCTCACATATGTGGTGAAAACTTTCAATCAACAGCATCTTCAACAGCTCTCAAGTTGTGCGGAGACCTGACCACAGGTCTCTATACCAGCCTCCTTCCTCTGCCTACCACAGTCTGGGGACTCTTCCTGGTCTCCACTTTTTTTTTTGTGGTACGCAGGCGTCTCACTGCTGTGGCCTCTCCCGCCGTGGAGCACAGGCTCCGGACACGCAGGCTCAGCGGCCATGGCTCACGGGCCCAGCTGCTCCGCGGCATGTGGGATCCTCCTGGACCGGGGCACGAACCCGTGTCCCCTGCATCGGCAGGCGGACTCTCAACCACTGCGCCACCAGGGAAGCCCTGGTCTCCACTTTTATTGTAACCTGGTTCTTGCTCTCTGTGCACCACTTTGAATCTGATACCTGAAACTGCCCTTTCTCCCCAAGTTCATTATTGTATGAGTCAGAGACTTTATTTGCTTTTTTCTGTCCCCCACTGCTAAGGTTCCTGCTCCCACACCCAGCTCTTTATCTCTATACCCTAATCAAAGTCATACTGGATTCTCCACTTGCAAGAAAGATATTCTCTTAGGTTATGGGTTAATGACCAGTGTATCGCATGCCTTTTGATAGTGGGAAGCTATGATTCACATATCTCATGGTGCTCTGGTCTGGGCGGGTCTCAACTACTGCCTATATCATTAAACCTTGGCCAATACTGAGAAAAAACGTTTTTAAGAACCCTGTAGAGGGGTGTATGGACCACATCCCGTTAGCCAAAGGATTTCTGTGCAAAGCAATGTGACATAAATTTAGGGGTAGAAGAGGCTGTCTCCCTACTGAGTCAATAAAAGATTTTCCAGAGTGTCCCAAAAGGGAGTACTTTCTTACTCTGTTTGCCCTTAGAGTCATAGTTGACTTCTCCGGGGGGTGGGGGGCCGTTATCCACAAAGACCTCTGTATGTATCAATACATCAGACAAGATGCTAATTTATCCTGACCCAGGCCACCTTAACAATCCTGATATCTACTATTTCATTTTATTTGTTTCTCTACCTGTTTAGGGGATGCTGTTTAAATTCATCCAAGTCCAGACTTCCCTGGTGGCGCAGTGGTTAAGAATCTGCCTGCCAATGCAGGGGACACGGGTTCAAGCCCTGGTCCGGCTAGATCCCACATGCCGCGGAGCAACTAAGCCCGTGCGCCACAACTACTGAGCCTGCGCTGCAGAGCCCATGAGCCACAACTACTGAAACCCGTGTGCCTAGAGCCCATGCTCTGCAACAAGAGAAGCCACCACAATGAGAAGCCTGCGCACCGCAACGAGAAGCCCACGCACCGCAACAAGGAGTAGCCCCCTGCTTGCTGCAAGTAGAGAAAGCCCACGCACAGCAATGAAGACCCAACACAGCCAAAAATATATAAATAAATTAATTTTAAAAGAAAGAGTAAAGTAACTTAAAAAAAAATTCATCCAAGTCCACATTTACCCATATACTATCCCTTCTCCACAGAATATTGAATAGCATATTTGAAGAGCATTCCTTTACTTCTGTCTGGTACATCTACTGCCCCACCACAAAATTCACATACGATTCCATCTGCCACCTTATTCCATCAAAGCTGTGGCTTTGACTCCTGCCACTTTCCTACATGCTCAGCTCTGAGCTCCTGCACATAAACTAGGACAAAAAATTTGCTCCATTATTCTGCACACTGTTGCTCACACCCATCTAGTCTGTCCTCTGTTGAAGACCTTTACTTTTTGCCCAGTTCTTGCTTTCCATAGACCTCCTTGAACTTGACTATCAAACTGTTTCTTGCTTCACACATCTGACCTCACCCAGGACTTCCTTCACCTTTGCTCTGTGTCCCATGGCTCCAGGGGGAAACCTATCTTGATGCATTTAACGCTTTAGACTGAACTACTCATTCCCTTTGCAAATGCTATTTCTTCTGCCTAGAACACTCTCCTTGTCATTGTTTTCCCAGAGAATATGAGTATATGTAACCTTGTACCCCAACCATGTTACTGCCCATTCTGAGCTAACTCTATAATATACCTTGAAATTACTTCTGGTGGTTACCACACTACATAAAAAGTATTTGTTTACATGTCTGCTTCTCCACTGTACTTGGTTTTCTTGACAGCGGGACCTTTGTCATTTCCGATCCCCAATTCCTTGCATAGTGCTTAGAACATAATAGGCCTTCATTCATTTACTCATTCTTTTTTTTAAAACTATTTTTAAAAATTAATTAGATTGCGCCAGGTCTTAGTTGCAGCAGGCGGGCTCCTTAGTTGTGGCATGCAAACTCATAGTTGAAGCATGCATGTGGGGTCTAGTTCCCTGACCAGGGATGGAAGCTGGGTCCCCTGTATCAGGAGGGCGGAGTCTCTAACAACTTCGCCATGGGGGAAGTGCCCATTTACTCATTCTTAAGGCAGACATTGAGTTGAGGACCTATTGTATTCCTCCTCTCACGGAGCATAGAGGACTTCACTGGAAGCTGTGGAAGCAGCAAGAGCTGTTTGTTATGTAAATCAACTTGCATTACAACTTGACTTGCTCACCTTTCTTTTCATTTTGTGATCAATCATTGCTCTTCAAAACAGCCCTGATTGAGTCTTAATTTGAATTCTGTGGGTTTTTTTTTTTTTCTTTGCAGTACGGGGGCCTCTCACTGTTGTGGCCTTTCGCGTTGCGGAGCACAGGCTCTGGACGCGCAGGCTCAGCGGCCATGGCTCACGGGCCTAGCCGCTCCGCGGCGTGTGGGATCCTCCCCGACCGGGGCACGAACCCACGTCCCCTGCATCAGCAGGCGGACTCTCAACCACTGCGCCACCAGGGAAGCCCAGAATTCTGTGGGTTTTGATTCCTGTGTTTGCTTTGACTCTTTCCTTTCTTTAAAAAACATTCCAAATGGTCAGTGACAGGCATTTTCCTGTGTACCTGAAGATAGTGATTCAGTCATTTTTATCTCAACTTTTGCTTTTTAGCTCTGAAAAACTTATTTGGTCATAATCATCCAGGATTTCTTTTTAAATTACTTTAAAAAAATTAAAGTAAATTAAGATTCAGGCATATAGTCATTTTTCCTGTGAATTTGCTTTTTATGTTTTTTAAAAAAGTTGTTCTTGGCAGAGCTGGTTTAGGGGGCAGTCACTGTGGTGTGGTTTTGGGGAAAAAGGGCCTATAGGTTCAAGCACAGTTCAATGTGCCTAGCCACAGCCTCCTCTCTCTTCCCCCAGCCTTCAATTTTACTATTACAGCTACCCTGGGTTTAGTCCATGAAGACAGCCACTGTGTAAATGCCTGGTTCCTCTGATGGGAAAGAAACTGGCCAAGTCTGTTTAGACTCTGATGACAATACCAAGAATTGTTTTATCATAGTTTCTAATCAGGAGGCAAAAGGGGCTGTCTGGGCCTGAGGGAGGGGTGAGTGGAGAAGGGTAATTGTAAATGGGCCTGAGGGTGATGGAAACAATTGAAGTTGTTCAATTATTGTAGTGATGGAAACAATTGAAAACTGACTTATGGTTATGGTTGCACAACTTGGTAATTTATCAAAAAAAATGAATTTTGCACTTGAAATGGGTGAATTATATGACACATAAAATATGCATCAATAAAGATATATTAAAAAGCAAGAGGTACAGCCGTGTATTTAATATGCTACCATTTAAAGGAAAAAGCGGGAAAACAAAAGAAGGGCAAAAGAGGCTGAATCTTTTTTTCTGATTATAGATTGTTAATTGATTATTTGCATGAACAGCCTCAGGTATTGAAACAGTGTTCTCTCTACAGCATTTGTTTCCTATCTAAATTACACTATTGAAAATTATACATTTCAAACTTTCATTATGAAAATTTCAAACATATAAAAATATTTGAGGGGGCTTCCCTGGTGGCGCAGTGGTTGAGAGTCTGCCTGCCGATGCAGGGGACACGGGTTCGTGCCCCGGTCCGGGAAGATCCCACATGCCGCGGAGCGGCTGGGCCCGTGAGCCATGGCCGCTGAGCCTGCGTGTCCGGAGCCTGTGCTCTGCAACGGGAGAGGCCACAACAGTGAGAGGCCTGTGTATCGCAAAAAAAAAAAAAATTTGAGAATAGTATAATAAGCCTACCCATGTACCTATTTCTCAGTTTTAGCAATTATCAATACTGCCCATCTTGTTTCATTTATTCCCCCACCAATATTTTTCCTGGAATAGTTTAAAGCAAATCCCAGATAACATTTTTATTTTTATTTATTTATTTTTTTGCGTTACGTGGGCCTCTCACTGTTGTGGCCTCTCCCGTTGCGGAGCACAGGCTCCGGACGCGCAGGCTCAGCGGCCATGGCTCACGGGCCCAGCCACTCCGCGGCATGTGGGATCTTCCCGGACCGGGGCACGAACCCGTGTCCCCTGTATCGGCAGGCGGACTCTCAACCACTATGCCACCAGGGAAGCCCCCAGATAACATTTTTAACGATAAATTCTTCCATGTATCTACCTAATATATAAGGGCTTAAAAATACATAGCTAAGAAACCTGATTACCCCTAATAAAATGATTTTTTAAATGTTGTATAATAAAAAGTCAATGTTCAAATTCCCCTGATTGTGATGACGCTTTCTAACAGAGAAATCCTGATCCAAGCAAGGTCCATTTATTGCATTCAGTTTATATGGTCTTAAGTATTTTTTGTTTGTTTAATCCATAATAGTTCCTTGCCTTCCATTTAACCCCGTATGCTTGATTTAGTAAAAGTTTAAAATTCTAAAACAAATTCCAGACATTATAATTCCCCAACAGTCTAATTTTCAGTTTATGTTAAAATATACCTAATGTTTTTCAAAATGTCTTTTGCAGCATTTTTGTGCAAACCAGAACCCAGTTAACACCCACACATATTTCAGGTATTAATTGTTTTAAGTCTTTTTGATTTAGCAGTTCTGACCTCACCACTTAATAAATTGCTTCTTGAAATGGACTCATTGCAAACTAAGACAGTTTCTGTGTGACCTAATCCTAAATTGTAAGTGAGCCCCGGATAATGGGCCCCTATTCTGATGAATACAAAAGAAAAAAATATTCATATCCCTCAAAGTCCTATCCCCGGAGAAGTCCCCGGTGCCACTTTCCCTTCCGGAGCCTCCATGCCACCTGCCCTCCAACAATCGACCAATCAGCCTGAAGCACAGCAGCCTACGTGACGCGCTCGCGCCTGCGTCTTGCGTACAAAGCGTCCTTTTCCTGCCGCAGGAGTGCTTAGCGTTTTAAACTCCTGTGGTGCCAGAGGCGATTTTCCTCTGGCCCGGGGGCAGGAAGTGAGTGCCGCTGTCCTCGTGGCCCCTCTCGTCGCCCGTTTCTCCGTCAGCTGAGGTCTGGGGAGCGCGGTGTCTTCTGCAGCCCTCGCCTCCATCCTGCGGCCGGGACAGGCCTCTCTTCGGGTTGCGCAGAGGGCCTTTCTCCCAGCGCCTCTCATTTCTCTTCAGTTCCTCGGCGTTTTTGGAGGCTGCGCGCATCTCCGGTGAGAGCACTGAGGAAAACGTGAAAACGCCGGTGGGGCCCAGGAGAATTAGAAGAAAGGTGGGAGTTTACTGATGTTTTATCAAAAGAGGCTGAATCTTAATGCAGTGGTGCACAAAAATAATGTTTTTTAGTGAAAGTGGTTACCTCTCTTTATAGTTGGGCTTTCACACTTATTCTGTACTTCAGTGTAGCCTTAGTGTTGAAATACCAAAAATATGGGCCGCGAGGGCAGGGGGTTGTCTGTGGAGAGAAGAGGCAAAGGTGTCCGTTTTCTCCGCGGCTGGAGGCTTTGGGGGCTGACTCTCCCCTAAGAGGCCTTGAATTGTGCGTGGAGCCGTGTTGCAGGCGATCTGATTTCATGTGTGACCCAGCTACAGCTCCATGTGGCACACTGAATGGGAAGGCGCGGGATTGTGCTGGGGTTATCAGGTGGACAGCATTCCACGTGGGTGGAAAGGCTGGTGGCGCAGGCGCTCCGTAAGGCCAGGTGCCGGTGTGTGTGTGTGCGTGTGTGTGTGTGTGTGAAATGTGCATGTGTGGAGAGAGGGCGCGGAAAAGAGCAGCTAGACTGGAAGATGGCGTGCGGAAGACACAGTGCATTAAAGTGTGTGCGTGTGTGTAAGAGACAGAAATACACGCACGAAAGAGAGAGAATTCCTGTGATCACCAGACATCACTAGCTTATGGCTACGAACCAGCTTCCTGTGCTCAGTATTTTCTCCAGAAGTGCTCCATGACTTTATTCTGAGGTGGACACAGCCGTATAAAAATGTGCTAAGACCAGGCCTTCTGAAGGGCGCCGCTGGCAAACCAGGCAGGAAAAGGAGGCAGGGCACCATGCTGCCCTTGTTGAGCTTCTCTCCTGGGATTTCTTCCTGGACTTTGGTGAACCAGGCTCCAAAGGCCCGGTGGAAAGGGGTGGCAAGTGGATGAGCCTGGGGAAGAGATGTGGTACTTTAAGAATTTGTTCGATTATTATTTGCAGAGGTTGAATTTATCCCACATTTTTGTTTCCTGGAGCACAAACATATCCCTTTTTTAAAAGTCACCAGGGAAGGATTGGCAGCCCTTACCCCGTCTTTATCCTGGAGACCTGAGTGCAGACCTGTTGAGCCCCTGGCCAGAGTCAAGACCATTCACGCCCAGAGCCAGGGCTAAACACGTCATTACTGAAAGTAATTTTGTGGAAAGGCTTTTTTGGTTTTCTTTTCATATGTATGTGTTCATATAAGTTCACTATTACTTAGGGGGGGAAAAAACCAAGAAAACCCAAAGGATTAGTCCCTTGGACTTTGGCATTTTTATTTATACTTTGTTTTCAGCCAGTTCCATCTTACTGAGGGATCTACCCTTATTTCACATGGAGTTTTCCTTCCTATAAACTGCAGGACCTGAATTTAGCATTGATTTTTTTAAAAAAGGCTGGTTTTTTGCAGATTATAAGCCTAAATGCAGTATTTAATGTCAGGTATGTAGAGTGAGTTGTGTAGTATCTCCCCTAATTCGTGTCCATCCAGAACCTGTCAGTGTGATCTCATTTGGAAACAGGGTCTTTGCAGATTGAATTAGTTAAGATGAGGTCATACTGGATTAGGCTGGGCCCTACATCTGATGACCAGAGCCTTTATAAGAGAAAAGAGAGGGAGATTCAGATACAGAGACACCAAAACACACATGGGGAAAAAGACCACATGAAGATGGAGGCAGAGATCTGGGTGATGTGGCTACAAGCTAAGGAACGCCAAGGATTGCTGCCACCACCAGAAGCGGGGAGAGGGGCATGGGACAGATTCTCCATGAGAGGTTCCAGAAGAAACCAACGCTGCTGACACCTTGATTTCAGACCCTTAGCCTCCAGAAACATGAGAGAATACATTATGTTTGTTTTAAGCCACCAGTTTGTGGTAACTGGTTACAGCAGCCCTAGGAAGCCAATAGAGCATGTGTTCCAAGCTTTTACTCCACAGCAGCTCTGCCAGTACAGCAGCGTGAGAGATTCTGGTCAAGTGTAAAGCAGGTCGTACTGATGCTCTGCTCAGAGTAGAGGGCGAAGTCTATGGAATGGTCGACAAGCTCTGCGTGATCTGTACTGCATCTTTCTCACCCCAGTTCATCTCTTCCTTGCCACACCACCGTTCTTGGTGTTTTCCAACACGCCTCAGTACTTTCTGTCATTCTGGGATGTTGTTTTGCTGACATACACATGGCTCCCTCCTTAACTTCCGTCAGGTCTTTCTTTACTCCTCTGGCATCTTCTTAGTGAGACGTCCCCTGATGTCTCTATTGAAAATCACCATGTATTCCTTAGCCCCTTGCTGCCTTATTTTTCTCCTTATCACTGTCTAGCATATCATATATTTTACTTATTTCATTTGTCATCTGTCTTCCTCCAGTAGAGGATCAGCTGTCTGAGGACAGGAAGTTTTGTCTGTTCTGTTTACCACCATACCCCTTGTGCCTGTGTGCCCAGCACATAGTTGGTATTCAGTGAATATTTGTTGAATGAGCGGTTGCATACATTGGTGTGTTGTTGCTCTTTCTTGTATATATATGAAAGCACCTAATTTCTGAGTACCTTGCTTATGAACGGCTGGCAAAGCTGGCAGAACTTACATTACTGTTACCAATTCTGGACTTCCCCCCAAAGCTGGACATTTGGCAGCCAGGGCGGGGAGCACCATGTGTTCCTGGGCCCATGCTGTGGAGCCGGGAACACCAAGCCCAGAGAGTCCACGTGGTTCTTGGAGGTTAGTGTTGTAGTCTGCTCAGGCTGCCATAACAAAATACCATAGACTGGGTTGCTTATACAGCACACATTTATTTTCTCATAGTTCTGGAGGCTGCAAGTCCAAGCAGAGTCAGGTTCTAGTGAGAAACATTCCGGCTTACAGGTGTCTGCCTTCCTGCTATGTCCTTCCATGACAGAGAGAGAGAGCTCTGGTGTCTCTTCCTCTTCTTATAATCTAGTTCTGTGGGATCAGAGATGGTGACCTCATTTAACCTTAATCACCTGCTCAAAGCCCTATCTCCAACACAGTCACATGGGGCCTAGGGGCCCCTTGGCCTCAACATATGAATTTGGGGAGGACACAATTCAGTATGTCCTGTCAGTGCCACATCCAGCAATACGGGGCTAAGCTGGTTGTTGTGCAGTAACATTCTATAATCTTTTGTCTAACAAAAGTGGCTAAAGAATTCCAAATACTAAATCCTTTCAAGTAATATAGACTATATCTCATTCATATTTTGGCAACTGCCTGAATATAAAAATGTAGATGATTGATAACATAGACAGAGCCCCTGTACCGTGTTATTTAACTCATGCTTGGCGTTTTGTGGTGAGTGGTTGAGTGGCTGACACGCAATCTAGGGTACATAGGGTTACAAATGAATCTTGATTCTCCTTTTCTACTCAAAGACCACCTGCTCTTAGGAGGTGTGTAGTTAACAAGGCCGGTGTCAAAGGTTCAGTCTCTCCTGAGCTTCCCTCCCAGCATGACCCTCCTGAACTTCCTTCCCAGCATGACCCCGTCTGAACGCTTTCAATACGTCACAGCAGATGTCTCAGATATGTGTCACCTGTCACATGGCGGTTGGGCAAGAGGGTGTGGATGAATCACTGCCAACCTTCCCCACTATTAGAACAATTTAAAGCACATGCCCTGTAGTCTGTGGATTGATGGTACAAGTTTCCTAATAATAATGAGAAGAGTGGACTTTAAGACAAGGAAGCAGTTTTTTTTTTCTTTTAATAAATTTATTTAATTAATTAATTTATTTTTGGCTGCATTGGGTCTTTGTTGCTGTGCACGAGCTTTCTCTAGTTGCGGCGAGTGGGGGGCTAGTCTTTGTTGCGGTGCGCAGGCTTCTCATTGCAGTGGCTTCTCGTTGTGGAGCACCTGCTCTAGGCACGCGGGCTTCAGTAGTTGTGGCACGTGGGCTCAGTAGTTGTGGCTCGCGAGCTCTAGACCACAGGTTCAGTAGTTGTGGCACACGGGCTTAGTTGCTCTGTGGCATGTGGGATCTTCCCGGACCAGGGCTCGAACCTGTGTCCCCTGCATTGGCAGGCAGATTCTTAACCACTGCGCCACCAGGAAAGCCCAAGGAAGCAGTTTTGCCTCATCAGAGTTATGTGATCTTGGGAAAATTATTATCCTCTTTAGACCTTGGTTTTCTCAATTTAAAAATATAAGAATTGGGGCAAGTTCCTCCCAACTCTAATATTCTGAGACCAAAAAAATGGCACATTTATAAAACCTATAAATCAGAGAGAAAAGGAAAGAACCACTAGCCAAAAAAGAGAATGAATTGTGAGGTGCCCATTTTGGAGAAAGAAGCAGGCGGAAAGGCCTCATCATCAGGGCAGAACTGAGAGGACCATTTATGGTGGGCTCTGTTCCTCCTCTGCCTCTGGAAGGCTCTGCTGCCACCTACCCTGCCGTAGGGGATGCTGGAGGCAGCGGAACTTCATGCACCTGCAGAGAGCAGTGGAGTGTCTGAAAATTTCTAGAAATCAAAATAAAAATTCTGAGTGGTTTGAGCACCATATAAATTTAATGAAGAAAGAAATGTTTGCCTTCTGAGAAATTCCCAAGAACCTCTTGCCTGCCGTTTTACAAGATCACCATGGCCACAGGGGCCCTGCCTTGAGGGTAGGTCTGTGGTGGCTCTAGGACCTTCCTTCTTTGGTTTGGTGTGTTCTGAGGACCGCAGGAAAGTGTGCCTTGGGTTGTAGTTGTATGAACACATTTGCCACATTTTCCTACATCCCAGGGAATGAAAATTGAAAATAGTCACCTGTAAATTGATTGTAATTTTTGTTTTTTGTTTAAAATGAAGTTAAAAAAGTTTTTTTTTAATTTCCAAAAGGCTGGCTTTGAAGCCACTGGTTCTCTTGCATGGTGATATCAGTGGTTCTGACCCTAGCTGCAACTTAGAATTACCTGGGGGTGGATTTAAAATACAATCTAAAAAACAAAGCAAACCAACAAACAAAACAAAATGAAAACAGACTCACAGATGCAGAGAACAAATGGGTGTTCGCCAGAGGGGAGAGGGGTGGGAGGTAGGCAAAATAAGTGAAGGGGAATAAGGGGTACAACCTCCAGTTATAAAATGAAGAAGCCAAGGGCATGTGATACACAGCATAAGGAATATGGTCAATAATATTGTAATGACTTGTGTGAGGACAGATGGTTCCTAGACTCATCATGGTGCTCATTTCATAATACATGCAAATGTCAAATTGCTATGTAGTACATTTGAAAGTAACATAATATTGCATGGAAACTATATTTCAATTTTTTAAAATAATAAAATAAAATACATATGCCCAGGCCCCACTTGCAGAGTTTCAGATTTGGTAGAGTTGAGATGGGGCCCAGCATATGTATATTGAAACAGCTCTGCAAGGTTGAAAACAATGGTACAAATGATGATACTACAGAGACAGTTATAGTAAGGAGCTCGCAGAAAACACAAATGGGTCAACTCTGTAAAAATCCAGCTTTTATTTGTCATCTTTGTCGACATATCCACATGGTATGAATTGATTCTGCCTGGCATAATCTTCAGTTGAAAAGTTGATGTAAAACAAAACTTGAAACATTTTTATAAGTAAAACAAACGCCTAATACAGTTGTTTTCATTTTTCCATTTTATCATCTAGTCTTTCACATGCTCATCTGCTTTTACACCTTTATAATCACAGTACCATTTGAAAAGATACTGCCTTTTAATTTCAGGTTTGTCAAAAATATTTTTCACATTTCTGAAGTCTTCATGATTCTGGCTTTTAGTGATCACATAATAGGACATGTTGTTGATGCACTATACTTTTCTAAATCATTTTCCTGTTGTAGAAACTTAGGTTGCTTCTAGATTTTGGCTGTTATATATAGCCTTGCAATATATGTCTTTGTGCATCTAGACTTCACCTTCTGTGGAATTAGCTTCTTTGGATATGTTCCCATGAATAGGGTTGCTAGGTCAAAGTGACAGAACATTTATTGGCTCTTGCTACATACTGCAAGAAATGCAATTTAAAAATACCATAGATGGGGACTTCTCTGGTGGTCCAGTGGGTAAGACTCCGCACTCCCAGTGCAGGGGGCTTGGGTTCAATCCCGGGTCGGGGAACTATATCCCACATGCCTGGTGCAACTAGGAAGTCCGCATGGCACAACTAAGAAGTCCACATGCCACAACTAAACATGCCACAACAAAGATCCTACATGCCGCAACTAAGACCCAGTGCGGCCTAAATAAATAAATATTTTTAAAAATACTATGGATGTATATTTTAATGCATAGCAAATTGGTCTTATTACAGTGGTTCAGGCTCCCAAGGGCTAGATGGAGGTTGAGTTCACTCCAATACAAGGAATATAAGTGACATCTCTGTAGGAAGGCAAATACAGGCACGTATGACTTCCAACAAAGTTTTAGTCAGTTGTGCATATGAGTCAATGGAAATGGTCTGATTTCCATAGGGCTTTTGGGGGATTCTCACAACTGTTTCATCTTAATCAAACAAGACTGTAAATTTGCAGATTCATTTGAATGGTTATTCTCTACACTATGGATCAATGTATTCCTCATGGTTATTTTAAGAAAAGAGAAATAGTTACTTGCTTTTGTGTCATTTGGAATCTAAAACCAAATTAATGAAGTTAATAAAAAAGTGCAAGATCTTCAGCTTTACATATCAAATTAAGGAGAACTGAAGTACAAGAAATACCACTTTTAAGAATAAAAAACTGGAGGAAGAGCTTCAAGATGGCGGAGGAGTAAGATATGGAGATCACCTTCTTCCCCACAAATACATCAAAAATACATCTACATGTGGAACAACTCCTACAGAACACCTACTGAACGCTGGCAGAAGACCTCAGACTTCCCAAAAAGCAAGAAACTCCCTGTTTCTTGGGTAGGGCAAAAGAAAAAAGAAAAAACAGAGACCAAGAATAGGGATGGGACCTGCATCTCTGGGAGGGAGCTGTGAAGGAGGAAAAGTTTCCACACACTAGGAAGCCCCTTCATGGCAGGGATGGCGGGTGGGCAGGGGGGAAGCTTCGGAGCCATGGAGGAGAGTGCAGCAACAGGGGTGCGGAGGGCAAAGCGGAGAGATTCCCACACAGAGGATTGGTGCCGACCAGCACTCACCAGCCCAAGAGGCTTGTCTGCTCACCTGCCAGGGCAGGTGGGGGCTGGGAGCTGAGGCTCAGACTTCGGAGTTCAGATCCCAGGGAGAGGACTGGGGTTGGCTGCGTGAACACAGCCTGAAGGGGGCTGGTGCACCACAGCTAGCTGGGGGGGAGTCCAGAAAAAGTCTGGACTTGCCTAAGAGGCAAGAGACCATTGTTTTGAGGTGCATGAGGAGAGGGGATTCAGAGCACTGCCTAAATGAGCTTCAGGGATGGGCATGAGCTGTGGCTATTAGCGCAGATACCAGAGACAGGCATGAACCACTTAGGCTGCTGCTGCAGTCACGAAGAGTCCTGTGTGCAAGGCCAGGTCACTATCCACACCTCCTGGGAGCCTGTGCAGCCTGGCACTGCCAGGGTCCCATGATACAGGGGCAACTTCCCCGGGAGAACACACAGCACACTTCAAGCTGCTGCAACGTCACATCGACCTCTGCCGCTGCAGGCTCACCCCACATTCCGTACTCCTCCCTCCCCCTGACTTGAGTGAGCCAGAGCCCCCTAATCAGCTGTTCCTTTAACCACCTTCTGTCTGGGAAGGAACAAATGCCCTCAGGCGACCTACATGCATACGTGGGGCCAAATCCAAAGCTGAACCCTGGGAGCTGTGCGAACAAAGAAGAGAAAGGGAAATCTCTTCCAGCAGCCTCAGGGGCAGCGGATTAAAACTCCACAATCAACTTGATGTACCTGCATCTGTGGAATACCTGAATAGACAACGAATCATCCCAAAATTGAGGCAGTGGACTTTGGGAGCAACTGTAGACTTTGGGTTTGCTGTATGCGATGCATTAGTTTCTGATTTTTATGTTTATCTTAGTATAATTTTTAGCGCTTCTTATCATTGGTGGATTTGATTATTGGTTTTGTTGCTCTCTCCTTTTTTTTTTTTTTAAGAAAATGTTGGGGGTAGGAGTTTATTAATTTATTCATTTATTTTTGCTGTGTTGGGTCTTCATTTCTGTGCGAGGGCTATCTCTAGTTGTGGCAAGCGGGGGCCACTCTTCATTGCGGTGCACGGGCCTCTCACTATTGCGGCCTTTCTTGTTGCGGATCACAGGCACCAGACGCGCAGGCTCAGTAGTTGTGGCTCATGGGCCCAGTTGCTCCGCGGCATGTGGGATCCTCCCAGACCAGGGCTCGAGCCCGTGTCCCCTGCATTAGCAGGCAGATTCTCAACCACTGCGTCACCAGGGAAGCCCTCTCCTTTTTTTAATTACATATTTTATTTTAATAATATTAAAATTTTTTTTTACTTTAATAGCTTTATTTTATTTAATTTATTTATTTTTCTTTCTTTCTTTCTTTCTTTTTTTCTCCATTTTCTTCTGAGCCATGTGCCTGAGAAGGTCTTGGTGCTCCGGCTGGGTGTCAGGCCTGAGCCTCTGAGGTGGGAGAGCTGAGTTCAGGACATTGGTCCACCAGAGACCTCCAATCGGCAAGAGGTCTCCCAGAGATCTCCGTCTCAATGCTAAGACCTAGCTCCACTCAACGACCAACAAGCTCCAGTGCTGGACACCCCATGCCAAACAACTAGCAAGACAGAAACACAACCCCACCCATTAGCAGAGAGGCTGCCTAAAATCATAATAAGTTCACAGACACCCCAAAACACACCACTGGATGTGGTTCTGCCCACCAGAAAGACAAGATCCAGCCTCATCCACCAGAACACAGGCACCAGTCACCTCCACCAGGAAGCCTACACAGCACTGAACCAACCTTACCCACTTGGGGCAGACACCAGAAACAACGAGAACTGTGAACCTGCAGCCTGCGAAAAGGAGACTGGAAATGCAGTAAGTTAAGCAAAATGAGGAGACAGAGAAGTACGCAGCAGATGAAGGAGCAAGGTAAAAACCCACCAGACCAAACAAATGAAGAGGAAATAGGCAGTCTACCTGAAAAAGAATTCAGAGTAATGATAGTAAAGATGATCCAAAATCTTGGAAATAGAATGGAGAAAATACAAGAAACATTTAACAAGGAGGACCTAGAAGAATTAAAGAGCAAACAAACAATGATGAACAGCTCAATAAATGAAATTAAAAATTCTCTAGAAGGAATCAATAACAGAATAACTGAGGTAGAAGAACAGATAAGTGACCTGGAAGATAAAATAGTGGAAATAACTACCACAGAGCAGAATAAAGAAAAAGAATGAAAAGAATTGCGGACAGTCTCAGAGACCTCTGGGACAACATTAAACGCACCAACATTCGAATTATAGGGGTCCCAGAAGAAGAAGAGAAAAAGAAAGGGACTGAGAAAATATCTGAAGAGATTATCGTTGAAAACTTCCCTAATATGGGAAAGGAAATAGTCAATCAAGTCCAGGAAGCACAGAGAGTCCCATACAGGATAAATCCAAGGAGAAACATGGCAAGACACATACTAATCAAACTATCAAAAATTAAATACAAAGAAAAAATATTAAAAGCAGCAAGGGAAAAGCAACAAATAACATACAAAGGAATCCCCATAAGGTTAACAGCTGATCTTTCAACAGAAACTCTGCAAGCCAGAGGGGAGTGACAGGACATATTTAAAGTCATGAAAGGGAAAAACCTACAACCAAGATTACTCTACCCAGCAATGATCTCATTCAGATTTGACAGAGAAATTAAAAGCTTTACAGACAAGCAAAAGCTAAGAGAATTCAGCACTACCAAACCAGCTCTACAAAAAATGCTAAAGGAACTTCTCTAAGTGGGAAACACAAGAGAAGAAAAGGACCTACAAAAAGAAACCCAAACTATTAAGCGAATGGTAATAGGAACATACATATGGATAATTACCTTAAATGAAAATGGATTAAATGCTTCAACCAAAAGACATAGACTGGCTGAATGGATACAAAAACAAGACTCATATATATGCTGTCTACAAGAGAAACACTTCAGTCCTAGGGACACATGCAGACTGAAAGTGAGGGGATGGAAAAAGATATTCCATGCAAATGGAAATGAAAAGAAAGCTGGAGTAGCAAGTCTCATATCAGAAAAAACAGACTTTAAAATAAAGACTGTTACAAGAGACAAAGAAGGACACTACATAGTGATCAAGGGATCAATCCAAGAAGAAGATATAACAATTATATATGCACCCAAAATAGGAGCACTTCAATACATAAGGCAAATGCTAACAGCCATAAAAGGGGAAATCGACATTAACACAATCATAGTAGGGGACTTTAACACCCCGCTTTCACCAATGGACAGATCATCCAAAATGAAAAAAATAAGGAAACACAAGCTTTAAATGACGCATTAAACAAGGTGGACTTAATTGATATTTATAGGACATTCCATCCGAAAACAACAGAATACACTTTCCTCTCAAGTGCTCATGGAACATCCTCCAGGATAGATCATATCTTGGGTCACAAATCAAGCCTTGGTAAATTTAAGAAAACTGAAATCGTATCTAGTATCTTTTCCAACCACAGTGCTATGAGACTAGATATTAATTAGAGAAAAAAACTAAAAAATACAAACACATGGAGGCTAAACCATACACTACTAACTAACCAAGAGATCACTGAAGAAATCAAAGAGGAAATCAAAAAATACCTAGAAAAAAATGACAATGAAAACACGATGGCCCAAAACCTGTGGGATGCAGCAAAAGCAGTTCTAAGAGGGAAGTTTATAGCAATACAATCCTACCTCAAGAAACAAGAAGAATCTCAAATAAACAACCTAACCTTACACCTAAAGCAATTAGAGAAAGAAGAACAACAACTAAAAAACTCCCCAAAGTCAGCAGAAGGAAAGAAATCATAAAAAATCAGATCAGAAATAAATGAAAAAGAAATGAAGGAAACAATAGCAAAGATCAATAAAACTAAGAGCTGGTTCTTTGAGAAGATAAACAAAATTGATGAAGCATTAGCCAGACTCATCAAGAAAAAAAGGGAAAAGACCCAAATCAATAGAATTAGAAATGAAAAAAGAGAAGTCACAACTGACACTGCAGAAACACAAAGGGTCATGAGATATTAGTACAACCAACTCTATGCCAACAAAATGGACAACCTGGAAGAAATGGACAAATTCTTCGAAAAGCACAACATTCTGAGACTGAACCAGGAAGAAATAGAAAATATAAAACGATCAGTCACAAGCAGTGAAATTGAAACTGTGATTAAAAATCTTCCAACAAACCAAAGCCCAGGACCAGATAGCTTCACAGGTGAATTCTATCAAACATTTAGAGACGAGCTAACACCTATCCTTCTCAAACTCTTCCAAAATATAGCAGAGGGAGGAACGTTCCCAAACTCATTTGACGAGGCCACCATCACCTTGATACCAAAACCAGACATAGATGTCACAAAAAAAATAGAACTACAGGCCAGTATCACTGATAAACATAACTGCAAAAGTCCTCAACAAAATACTAGCAAATAGAATCCAACAGCACATTAAAAGGATCATACACCATGATCAAGTGGGGTTTATCCTAGGAATGCAAGGATTCTTCAATATATGCAAATCAATCAATATGATAACACTGTATTAACAAACTGAAGAATAAAAACCATATGATCATCTCAATACATGCAGAATAAGCTTTCAACAAAATCCAACACCTATTTATGATAAAAACCCTCCAGAAAGTAGGCATAGAGGGAACTTACCTCAACATATTAAAGGCCATATATGACAAACCCACAGCCAACATCTTTCTCAGTGGTGAAAAACTGAAACCATTTCTGCTAAGATTGGGAACAAGACAAGGTTGCCCACTCTCACCACTATTATTCAACATATTTTTGGAAGTTTTAGCCACAGCAATCAGAGAAGAAAAAGAAATAAAAGGAATCCAAATTGGAAAGAAGAAGTAAAACTGTCACTGTTTGCAGATGACATCTTACTGTACATAGAGAATCCAAAAGATGCTACCAGAAAAGTATTAGGGCTAATCAATGAATTTGGTAAAGTCGCAGGATACAAAATTAATGCACAGAAATCTCTTGCATTCCTATACACTAATGATGAAAAATCTGAAAGAGAAATTAAGGAAACACTCCCATTTACCATTTCAACAGAAAGAATAAAATACCTAGGAATAAAACTACCTAAGGAGACAAAAGACCTCTATGCAGAAAACTGTATGACACTGATGAAAATTAAAGATGATACAGATGGAGAGATATACCATCTTCTTGGATTGGAAGAATCAATATTGTGAAAATGACTATACTACCCAAAACAATCTACAGATTCAGTGCAATCCCTATCAAATTACCAATGGCATTTTTTCACAGAACTAGAACAAAAAATTTCACAATTTGTGTGGAAGCACAAAAGAAACCCAATAGCCAAAGCAATCTTGAGAAAGAAAACCGGAGCTGGAGGAATCAGGCTCCCTGACTTCAGACTATACTACAAAGCTACAGTAATCAAGACAGTATGGTATTGGCACAAAAACAGAAATGGAGGTCAGTGGAACAGGATAGAAAGCCCAGAGATAAACCCATGCACATATGATCAGCTTATTTTCAATAAAGGAGGCAAGAATATACAGTGGAGAAAAGACATCCTCTTCAATAAATGGAGCTGGGAAAACTGGACAGCTACATGTAAAAGAATGAAATTAGAACACTCCCTAACACCATACACAAAAATAAACTCAAAATGGATTAAAGACCTAAATGTAAGGCCAGACACTATAAAACTCTTAGAGGAAAACATAGGCAGAACACTCTGGCATAAAGCACAGCAAGATCCTTTTTGATCCACCTCCTAGAGGAAGGGAAATAAAACCAAAAATAAACAAATGGGACCTAATGAAACTTAAAAACTTTTGCACAGCAAAGGAAACCATAAACAAAACAAAAAGACAACCCTCAGAATGGGAGAAGATATTTGCAAACGAAGCAACTGACAAAGGATTAATCTGCAAAATATACAAGCAGCTCATGCAGCTCAATATCAGACAAACAATCCAGTTAAAAAATGGGCAGAAGACCTAAATAGACATTTCACCAAGGAAGACATACAAATGGCCAACAAATACATGAAAGGATGCTCAATATCATTAATCATTAGAGAAATGCAAATGAAAACTACAATGAGGTATCACTTCACACGAGTCAGAATGGCCATCATCAAAAATCTACCAATAGTAAGTGCTGGAGAGGGTGTAGAGAAAAGAGAACCCTCTTGCACTGTTAGTGGGAATGCATATTGATGCAGCCACTATGGAGAACAGTATGGAGGTTCCTTAAAAAACTAAAAATAGAACTACCATATGACCCACCAGTCCCACTACTGGGCATATACCCTGAGAAAACCATAATTCAAAAAGAGTCATGTACCACAATATTCATTGCAGCACTATTTACAATAGCCAGGACATGGAAGCAACCTACATGTCCATCAACAGATGAATGGATAAAGAAGATGTGGCATATATATACAAGGGAATATTACTCAGCCATAAAAAGAAACAAAATTGAGTTATTTGTAGCGAGGTGGATGGACCTAGGGTCTGTCATACAGAGTGAAGTAAGTCAGAAAGAGAAAAACAAATACCATATGCTAACACATATATATGGAATCTAAAAAAAAAAAAAAAGTTCTGAAGAACCTAGGGGCAGGACAGGAATAAAGACACAGATGTAGAGAATGGACTTGAGGACAAGGGGAGGTGGAAGGCTAAGCTGGGACGAAGTGAGAGAGTGGCATGGACATATATACACTACCAAATGTAAAACAGATAGCTAGTGGGAAGAAGCCGCATAGCACAGGGAGATCAGCTCAGTGCCTTGTGATCACCTAGATAGGGAGGGTGGGAGGGAGACTCAAGAGGGAGCGTATATGGGTATATATGTATACCTATAGCTGATTCACTTTGTTACACTGTAGAAACTAACACAGCATTGTAAAGCAATTATACTCCAATAAAGATGTTAAAGAAAAAAGAATAAGAAACTGATATTATAGTCCATGATCAGTTTACTGCACACAATTTCCTACTTTTCATTCCTAATTTAACAATTCAAATATACAATAGTCAATATAATATCAACGTCGATTTAACAGTTGCCAACGCCAAAAAATTTGGAGCATATTTTTCAATCCCCCCAAACTTACATCTGTTTCCACAGCCCTCTGTGTGCTGTATCGTAGGCACTTTTTTCCTACAGGGTTAGATCTCTAAGGCTTGCACTAGGCACCAGCTGTCATTTCTCTGGAAGTTTTGATTATTCAGTCCTTTGCATCTAAGCAATCAATGTATAATCTATTTCAAAATAAAAGCCCCTTTAGCTTTTTAAAATGTGCATATTTTTTATAATCACCTACCTTAAATCTCACACTCTGGCATCATGCATGCATTTTTATTTATAAAGGAAAATGTGAATGGTAAAGGTATCAGCCTACAATATCTAAAGAAATATAACTTTTAGACTGAAAAAGTGAGGCTGTATGAAGCCTGGAAACAGCATTGGAAAGGGAGTTGGGAGACCAGGGTCTAATCTGCCTCCATTTGTCACAGTTGGCCCTGACTGGCCCTTCAGGACTCCTCTCTGGACCCACCAATTCACTTTCCCTTTTCCATACTTCCCTGGTGTAATACGCAACTCTCTGGCCTTTTATGACCATTCCACAAATTTGCAAAATGTTCTGCTCTTGCACATGCTGTTCCTTGTACTTGGAATACCCTTCACCATCTTCTTGGTCTGGAAAATTCCTGATCATCCTTCACAACTAAGTTTAACTGCCACTTCCACAGTTAACTCTTCCCTAACAACCAGCAATCTTTTCCCCCATCTTAGCTACAGTTACCCTCCCCCTGCCCCTGAAAACCCAAACAGACAAACCTGGCCTGGTTGCAGAAGGAAACTAATACTCTAAGGTACTTTTGTTCACTTATTCAAATATTTTATTGAATGCCTATTGTTCTAGATGCTTGGACAAACATTCCTTCATAGGGCTTTTAGCTAATGGAGATAAACAGACAATGAATCAAGTAAGTACATTTTACATAGTATATTTAAAGTGATAAGTGCTTATGGAGAAAACAGAGTGGGAAGGGCAATAGAAAGTGTGTGGGGGGGGTGTGAGTTTTGGGCAGGGGGCTACAGATTGTTTGCAGATTGAAATTGGGTAATCAGGGAGACTTCAGTGAGGAGAGGACATGGGAGCAAAGACTTGAAGGAGCGAGCAATGGGGATATCTGATGGAGAGAGCTCCACGTAGAGGGAATAGCCAGTGCAAAGGCCCGGAGGCAGGAGCTTGCCAATAATATTTGAGGAACAGCAAGGAAGCCCATGTGCATGGAACAGAGTGAGCAGAAAGAACAGACTAGATCAGAAAGGTAATAGGGTAGAGATGGGGGCCAAGATTTTATGGGGTCCTGGAGGCCATTGTGAGGACTCTGGCTTTTACTAGGAGTGTGATAGGAAGTTTTTGGGTGATTTGATTGGAAAACTGACTTGATCTGAGTCACAATTTTAAAGCTTCCTCTGATTTATGGAATACGGACTGTTGGAGGACAAGGCAATAATCCAGACAAGAGAAGATTGTGGCTTGGACCAAGTTTGCGCCAGGGGAGATGGTGAGAAGTGGTCAAATTCTGGATACATGCTGAGGGTAGAGTCAGTAGGATTTCATGATGGAGTAAACAAGAGAAAGAAATAAGCCAAAGATGACTCCAAGGTTTTTGGCCTGAGCAACTGGAAAGATGAAGATACTAATGAATTGCAATGATGAAGATTGTGGAAGGAACAGATATGGAAGTGAAGATAAGAAATTTGGTTTTGGACATGTTCAGTTTGAGATGATAATTAGCCTTTAAAGGAGAGATGTCAGGTTGTCAGCTGGATTAGTGAGTCTGGAGTTTGGGAGAGACATCTGCTGTAGATAAAAATTTTGGAGTTATCAACATACAATTGATATGTAAAGCCATGACACTGAATGAGATCATGAAGGGAGTGGTTGTAGAAAGAAGACACAAGAGGTCCAAGCCTGAGCCCCAGGGTACTCCAGTGTAAAGTGATAAAGCATACGGGTCTGTTATAGCATGTTCACATTTTATTGTAATTGTTTATGCTTGTCTTAGACTGTCATTACACTGTGATCTCCTTGATGGAAAAGACTGAATTTTACTCATTTTTTAAAACAGTTTCATCTGAGGTATAATTTACGTACCATAACACTCACTTACTTTAAGTATGCAATTCAGTGATTTTTAGTGTTTACTCACTTTTATATCTTCAGTAACAGGTAAGCAATTAATAGATTTTTTTAGAATGAATGTCTATTTTAAAGTAAATTACTAAATAAATGAAAGTATGTGATCTTAGATGTCTGGATTTTACTTCTTTGTGTATAAAATGAGGGCACTGACTAGAGGATTTTTAATTCACTTTCAGCTTTGAAATTTAAATGTTCCATATGTTTGTTTTAGAGTCAAGGAATAAATCTCAGTGAGCTGCTCAGGTTTCCCCATTACTAGCTTTTATAATGGCATAAAGACACAAAATGTTTTAGGAAATTTCTTAGCCCAATGAGAAATTGGTTTTGATTCAGTTGCATTAGATTATAACTTTTAAGATGTGGTTTAAAACTGAATATCTCACCACATGTCAGGAATGGTAGAGCAGAAACTTGGGATCTAGTATTTTTTATTTTATAATATATACAGATTTATACATACATTTATATGTATTTATATACAGGGCTCCTATATTTTAACGTTAGAGTTAAATTAACATTTACTCTAAGTAGATTGATAAATTAAGGATTGTAATCCCTGGGGCAGTCACTAAAGAAATAATACCAAGAGATATAGCTAAAACGTCAATACAGGAATTGAAATGCTATAAATAGTTGTCTAACATAAAAGAAGGTAGGAAAGAAAGAACGGGGGAAAACTGGTTGAGACAAATAGAAAGCAAATAGCAAAATGGTAGACCAAAATCCAATGAGATCAACAATTATGTTAAATTTAAATTGATTAAGCACTCTGATCAAAAAGCAGAGATTGGGTCTTCCCTGGTGGCACAGTGGTTAAGAATCTGCCTGCCAATGTAGGGGATACGGGTTTGAGCCCTGGTCCAGGAAGATCCCACATGCCGCGGAGCAACTAAGCCCGTGCATGACAGCTAATGAGCCTGAGCTCTAGAGCCTGCAAGCTACAACTACTGAGCTCGCGTGCCACATCTGCTGAAGCCTGCGCGCCTAGAGCCCATGCTCCACAACAAGAGAAGCCACCGCAATGAGAAGCCCACGCACTGCAACAAAGAGTAGCCCCCGCTCGCCACAACTAGAGAAAGCCTGCTGACAGCAACAAAGACCCAACACAGCCAAAAATAAATAAATAAATTTATAAAGGGGGGGGAAAAAGCAGAGATTGTTAGACTGTCAGACTGAATTTAAAAAGCAAGACCCAATTATTTGCTGTCTGTAAGAGAGATACTTTAAATACAGAAACATAAGTAGAATAAAAGTATCAAAAAATGTATATCTGGCAAACCATAAACATAAGACAGCTAGTGTGGCTATATTAATAAAACAACAGAATTCAAGAAAAGTTTTATAAGAGGCAGAGAGGGACATTTCATAATGATATTATGCATTGCTGTGGTACATAATAATTATATATGTAGAACTTCAAAATACATGGAGCAAAAACTGATAGAACTAAAGAGAGAAATAGACAAATACATAAACATAGTTATAGATTTTTAAGTACTTTTCTAGTTATGAATAGAACAAACAACCAAAAAAATCAGTAAGTCTATAGGAGATTTGAAAAACATTATCAGCACTATAACTTAGCTGACATTTATAGAATAATGCACCCAACAGCTTCAAACTATACATTCTTTTCAAGTACATAAGGAATGTTCACCAAGACAGATCATATCCTGGGCCATGAAAGAAGTCTCAATAAATATCAAAAGACTGAAATCTTACAGAGTGTATTCTCTGATCACAATGGAATTTAATGAGAAATAATAACAATAAGATAAATAGAAAAGCACCAAATATTCTGAAATTAAATAGCACATGTCTGAATAACCCATGAATTGAAGAAATCACAAGGGAAAGAAAATATTTTGAACTGAATGATAATGAAAACATATCAAAATTTGTTTGCTAAGCAGTACTTAGTGTGAAAAAAAAGGTCTAAAATCAATGATTAAAGTTTTGACCTTACAAAAATTTAAAAATAGTGTACACCTTAAATTTACACAATATGTCAATTATCTCAATAAAGCTGGGGAAAAAGAAATTAGAAAAATAAGAGCAAATTAAACTCACAGCGAGCAGTAAGAAAGACATAAGAAAGATAAGAGCAGAAATCAGTGAAACAGGGACCTCCCTGATGGTCCAGTGGCTAAGACTCCGCACTCCCAATGAACCCAATGCAGCGGGCCCGGGTTCAGTCCCTGGTCAGATCCCACATGCCACAACTAAAAAAAGATCCTGCATGCCACAACTAAGACCCAACACAACCAAATAAATAAAAACAAAAGAAATCAATGAAACAAAAAGACAAAAACAGAATATTAAAGAAACCAAAAGTTGGTTCTTTGAAAAGATCAATGAAAAAAAGAGAAAATACAAATTAACAACATTAGGAATAAAACTACAGAGCCTACAGACATTAAAGGATAATAAGGAGATACCATAAACAAGTTATGTCTATAACTCTGACAACTTAGATGAAATAGACAACTTCCTTGAAAGACACAATTTGTCAAACTGACATACCAAGAAATAGAAAACCCAAATAATCTTATACCTACTAATGAAATTGAATTAGTAATTTAAAATCTTGCCTCAAAGAAGACTCCAGGCTCAGATGGCTTCACTGATGAATTTTATCAGGCACTTAAGGAAGAAATGATACAAATTTTCAAAAACTTTCAGGAAAGACGAAAGGAATGATTTCCTACTCATTTTATGAGGTCAGTACTAACTGGTCACCAAAACCAAGCATAGACAAAGGAAAACTACAGACCTATATTCCTCATGAACATTGATGCAAAAATCCTTAACAAAATTTTGGCAAATCAAATTCAAGAAAAAAAGGATAATACATCATGAGCAAGGGGCTGGGGGGGTGAGGTGCCTAGGAATGCAAGTTTGGTTAACATCAATCAATGTAACTCAACATATCAAGAGTAAATTTTTTCATGATAAAATCTCTCAATAAACTTGGAGTAAAAGATAACTCTCTCAACTTAATAAAGGACATCTTCAAAACAGGACAAAACAGGGCTTCCCTGGTGACGCAGTGGTTGAGTCCACCTGCCGATGCGGGGGACACGGGTTCGTGCCCCGGTCTGGGAAGATCCCACATGCCGCCGAGCAGCTGGGCCCGTGAGCCATGGCCGCTGAGCCTGCACGTCAGGAGCCTGTGCTCCGCAACGGGAGAGGCCACAACAGTGAGAGGCCCGCGTACCGAAAACAAACAAACAGAACAAAACAAAACAGAGCAATCTTAGGCTAAGATCATCCTTAATGTTGAAAGACTGAATGTTTTCTCCCTAACATTGAGAGTACAACATGCTTGTCCATTCTCACCATTTCTATTGAACATTGTATTGGAGATCCTGGCAGGACAGTGGGGATAGAAGGAAAGAAAGAAACAAGGCATTCATATTGAAAATGAAGGAATAAATTTGGCTTTATGCACAAATGAAATGATTGTATTCATAGAAAACCCTTGGAGAACCAAGAAAAAGCTACTCGAACTCATGAGTACTTAAGAGATATGGTTAATATACTAATGTCAATTGTATTTCTATACAATGAAATGAACAATTAGAAAAGTAAATTAAAATTCTGTTTTATCACATAAAAATTATAATATATACTTAGGCTGTCATCCAGGCTTTGTTGTTCCATTTATAGAGCACAGGCAGAGTCAATTTAGCATAATTCTTAAGGGTTCTAAGATTTTCAAAATAGTAAATGAGTGATGGCTTCAACTTAAAGTCACCAGCTACATTAGCCTCTAATGAGAAAGTCAGCCTGTCCTTTGAAGCAGGGGTCCCCAACCCCTAGGCCGAGGACTGGTACCGGTCCGTGGCCTGTTAGGAACCGTGCCACACAGCAGAAGGTGAGCAGTGGGTGAGCGAGTGAAGCTTCATTTGCTGCTCCTCTGGCCAGGGTTCGAACTTGGGCCCCCTGTATTGGGAGGGCAGAGTCTTAACCACTGCGCCATCAGGGAAGTCCCCATTTACTTATTCTTAAGGCAAATATTAATTTAGTGCCACAGCTACTGAAGCCCGCGCGCCTAGAGCCCGTGCTCCGCAAGAAGAGAAGCCACCGCCATGACAAGCCTGCACACCGCAACAAAGAGTAGCCCCCGCTCACCACAACTAGAGAAAGCCCGCGCGAAGCAACGAAGACCCAGTGCAGCCAAAGATAAATAAATAAACTTATTTAAAAAAACAACAACTTTCCCGGGACTTCCCTAGTGGCGCAGTGGATAAAGCTCTGTGCTTCCAATGCAGGGGGCCCGGGTTCGATCCCTGGTCCGGGAACTAGATCCCACATTCATGCCGCAACTAAGAGTTTGCATGCCACAACTAAGGAGCTTGTGTGCTGCAACTAAGGAGCTGGCGAGCCCCGGCTAAGGAGCCCGCCTGCCACAACTAAGACCCCACACAACCAAATAATAAATAAATAAATAAATTTTTTTTTAAAGAAAAAGAACTTTCCCTTTGCATTCACGACCTGGCTAACTGTTGGGGCAAGAGGCACAACTTTTGCCCTATCTCAGCTTTCGACATGCCTTCCTTGCTAAGATTAATCATTTCTAGCTTCTGATTTAAAGTGAGAGACATGTAACTCTTCCTTTCACTTGAACACTTAGAGGCCACTGTAGGTCATTAATTGGTCTAATTTCAAAAATGTTGTGTCTCAAGGAATTGAGAGGCCTTGAGAAAAGGGGCGGGGGACTGACCCATCACAGGAGCAATCAGAACACACACATTTATCAATTATTTGTCATCTTACATGGGCGCAGTTCATGGTGCCCCAAAACAATTACAGTAGTAACATCAAAGGATCACAGATAACCACACAAATATAATAATAATGAAAAAATTTGAAATACTGTGAAAATTACCAAAATATGACACAGATACATGAAGTGAGCAAATGCTGTTCAAAAAATGGTGCTGAGAGACTTGCTTGGTGCAGGGTTGCCACAAACCCTCAATTTGTAAAACGCAAAATCTGAGAAGTGCAATAAAGTGAAGCATAAAACGAGGTCTGCCTGTAGATAATTCAATAAACCCAGGTCATGTGTACCAGCTGATCTTCAAGGTCCCTGCCAGCACTACATTCTTAATCTCGTCTGCATCCAGGCCCATGGAAGAGTAAAGGAGATGAGTTTGTTAGTGGTGTTTTCATTGACTTCCTAAAAATTAGCATAATTGTCATGAAGTATTTTTGTCAGAGAGGAAGGGAATAATTATCTAGCATAATTTTTTTTTTGCCAGAGAAAATTATGAATTAATAGTAAAATAGGCCAGAAAACTGAAGAAAGCATATTTACTGCAGCGACAGGAGGCCTGTAATTTTGGTAGGAAACGCTGAGTAAAGGGTGTGGTATGTAGCAGAAGGAAGTGAAAGTAAAGAAGAAATGCGACATCCAACAAAATGAGGCTCTTATCACCATTCAACTTACTAATACAAATTAGGTAACTGTAAAAGTTAGATCCATTTATTTCCTAGTAAGGTATTGTCATAGGTATTATGAGTTATTTATAACAAGTGAATAGATTCCCAAAATGCAATAAATAAGGGCATTTCCCTAGGCGCTTCTCTGATGGAACACATTGCCTGTTTCACAACAACCCCATGAGGTAGGTAGAGTGCTAATCCTTATCCTCCACACTTTACAGATGGGGAAACTGACATGCAGTCCACTCTATTGCCTTTCTAAAACACTAGGCATTCTGAATTTGGAGGCACGGTTGGCCTCATGGCTGTGGATAAGGGATCCTGGGCCTGTAATACCCAACTTGCTCAGTTGTGGTGAGGATTCCTGTGATAGTGTATTAAATCCCCTGGCACACATTCAGTTCTCTGTAATGGGTAGTTATTACTTAAAAGAACAATTGATTTTAACTGTTAAAATTAGTAAAGTGGTTTGGAAGAGGCAAGATTAGGAAGATCCTGGTTGGCAAGACTATTCAAAACAATGGAAACAACTTCAACAGAGTTAACTGTGTGACAGTGGAAGGCATATTCTGGGAATGTGAAATAGGGGGTGGCATTGGGTTCGAGGACTGTAGTGGAGATGAGGCCAGGAAGTTTGGCAGGGGCAGCAAACTGTGGACAGATTCGATTACTTACATGCAACAGGAGGGAGACGGAAAGCTTTGGTGTATGTGGGGAGGGTGCTGAGGTTTGATAAGATCTTATCAGTGTTTTAGGCAAAGAACTCTAATGACAGTGTAGAGTATGGGCTGAGGTGGAGGGGCAGAGATAGAGGGACGAGCCAGGACATTCTTGTAAGGTTTGGATTGAGATTTAATGAAGGTCAGACATGGGGCTGCAGAGAAAACGGAACATTAGGAACACAAGGTACTCTCCACCGGGGTATCGGGTGGGAGAGAGTAAAAGGGAGACGCTGGAGCTAGAATGTTTCTGATATTTCAAGCAGAAGTCAGTCATGTCTAGCCCAGTTATGACTTGTGATCAAGTACTTCAGTAAAAAGAAAGATTGGGTTTGTATGGAAGGATGAGTTCAATTAGGGACGTGTTGAGTCTGAGATGTTTACTGAACATCCAGTTGGAAATATGGGCCTGGGGCTTGGAAGATGAATCAGCTGAAGGCCGATAGCGAGTCAGCCCCTTAAAGATCACAGCTGAAACTGCCCAAGCTGATGAAATCATTGAGGAAGGACATGTAGCATGAGACAAATACTATCAATATTAGTAACCATTACAAGGATCTTCTATGTGCTTAGGAGATTTCGGCTGATAGGGGAAAGAGCAGCAAACAAAATTAAAACGTGGGCTTCCCTGGTGGTGCAGTGGTTAAGAATCCACCTACCAATGCAGGGGACACGGGTTCGAGTCCTGGTCTGGGGAAGATCCCACATGCAGCGGAGCAATTAAGCCGTGTGCCACAACTACTGAGCCTGCGCTCTAGAGCCCGTGTGCCACAACTACTGAAGCCCACAGGCCTAGAGCCCGTGCTCCACAACAAGAGAAGCCACTGCAGTGAGAAGCCCGCGCACTGCATCGAAGAGTAGCCCCTGCTCACCGCAATTAGAGAAAGCCCGCACGCAGCAACGAAGACCCAACGCAGCCAAGAATAAATAAAATAATTTAAAAAAATTAAAACGGGAGTGTAAGGCTGGGCTTTTACATGTATACTTTCATTAATTCTCTCAAGAACATTGTGAGGTAGGAAAAAAAGAGGGAAAAGGGGCAAATCCTTGCTAAGGTTCACATTTTCAGGGTGAAGGCAGAAGAGGAACTAGAAAAGGGAAGAAAGACCAAGGTTTTAAAAAGTTACATTAAACCTCCAACAGCCAACTTATCATCATAAGACAGAGATCCTGCCTCTAACATTCTTGGACTCGACGAGGATCAGGATGCACACATGAGAAGACGTGGAACAGCCTGTGGGGACATTTAGGAAGTGTCGAGTGCATGGGACAAGAAGTGCTATGTAATTGTGGATTGGGCTGGATTGAGCTGGTCCAGGAAGCTCTGAGAGGAGAAGACGTGTGCTGGATCTTGAAGGACAGCAGAGCTGAGATGAGTGAAGAGAGCAGAGCAATGCAGGTCAGGGGACCCATGGTCTTAGAGGTCAAGCATTTTCTCTTAACTCATATTTACAACTGAGGTATACCAGAAAGCCTCCTACAAACTCAGAATACTTAACAGCCTGTCTCCATTTTAATTCTAGATTTCCCACTTCCTCAGAATGCAACAGGAGTCCACTTATCTGTTCATCACTTTTGATATTTGACAGCTGATCTTCCTTTTAAAACATCACATTTCAGTTTTACTTTCAATTTCCTTTTTAGTTCCAACATTTATTTACTTACCTGTGATTTTTCACTGTTATATCTCTTAATGTCAAATCGTGTGACATTTCTGAACTATTGACATTATGCCTAGAGATTTTTAAAGAACAGTTAATTTCCAGTTACTTCCACATTAATGATCTGAAAGTTGCTCCTCTCCCTACCCCCCAACTGAGGAGGGACCCTGGAGCAAAGTCATATCCCAGACTGTAGTGGACGTTTGCTACTCCTTGACTTCCCAGCACCCATTCACCCTCCTGTTCTTTTTTTTTTTTTTTTTGCGGTACGTGGGCCTCTCACTGTTGTGGCCTCTCCTGCTGCGGAGCACAGGCTCCGGACGCGCAGACTCAGCGGCCATGGCTCACGGGCCCAGCTGCCCCGCGGCATGTGGGATCTTCCCAGCGGGGCACGAACCCGTGTCCCCTGCATCGGCAGGCGGACTCTCAACCACTGCGCCACCAGGGAAGCCCCCACCCTCCTGTTCTTAATTATGAATTCCTTGTTGGGAATTACTGGCTCTTTATTGTGACAGTGCCAGTGAGACTGTCAGTCAAGGAGCCCTTACCTTCTCCTTGCCAAGAGTAGTCATTGACTGAAGCTAGCCAATCAAATTTTACTTTAGGACAGTGCATCTTGAGCAGAGCAACTCAAGGACTGTTATGAAAGAAAAAAATATTGGGGTACGATTTTTTTTCATCAGAGTTGCTCTGAGATCATTGATTACTTCCTACCACTTGGATGAGCCAGGGCTGCCCCGTTTCTGCCCTTTGTGAGCCTCCTTCTTCAGGTCCTTTTTCGATTATCTGAGCTCTCTCACATCTTTCTAATAAATTCTCTCAACTTAGAGTCAGTTTCTATTGTTTAAAACCATTAAACAAACAAACAAAAATGAACTAATTCTCTGACCCTATTAGAAAATCCAGTTTTCAATTGTCTGCCAAAGTTACATCCACTGATGTGGGGTGTCAGGAGTGATGGGGATGGGTAGGAAAGTATCAATATAATTAAGAGAGATTGTGACAAATGATACTTTGTCTTTTTTCTATTTCCGGTAATGAATCGCTGTCCACACAATTGCTCACAGAAGAAAATGGAGAATTATGCTTGATAGGCAGTCATGCTGTGCTGGATCCACTCTCCAGCCTCCTCCACTTGCTGTCTCCCCTAGGGGATGGTTTGAATAGAACAAGTCAAGAGTAATTAATTGAGTCAAGAGGCTCCTGTGTTCTCTGACTTCCTGGTTTAGCTTGGTCCTCCTCCTATCTTGAGAGTGAGGTCCGGGTGTGAGTTTTCTTAGCTCCCAGTTTAAGAGGTTGCCTCAGGCTGGCTGTGTCCAGCAGTGTGCTTGTAAATGTTTAACAACTGGCACTCTGAAGAAAAAAAAGTTCTGGTTCATAGTATTCGCTTATTTCTCTGGTATATTACCAACCACAAACTATGTGGCTACCCATGTGACATCATGGAATGCAGAGCTGGGAAATGATGGTAGCAGTCAGCTCCCGCATGTCCTAGCACAGGGCTGGCTGTGTCGCCCAACAGAATAACACAGCTCCTCTCAAGGTGGCTGTGCTGTCTATGATTCTCTCACCTTCAGAGTTCCGGCAACCTCTCTGTCCTCTTGTCCTTTGGGCGTAGGGGTGATAACAGCTTCTACTGCTTCCAGCTCTGGACACTTGCATTATTCCTTTGTGATCTTCCTCTTCCCTTCACACTTCTTTGTAAATTGTCCTTTTGTGAGAAAACAAACCAACTATTCATACACACACACTTCTCAAATTATCGTGATTTGAAAGTGCCATCTTTTTCACAATGGGCGCAGTGGTAACCAGCCTCCAAGGTGGCCCCTAACAGGCTCTGCCTCCTGGTATTCACATCCTTGTGTAGTCCCCTCCCATGTGTATCAGACTTGGTCTGTGTTCACCGTAGAAGATGGCAGAAGTGATGGTGTGTCACTTCTGAGACTGGTCATGAAAAACACTGAAGCTTCCTTCTTGGTCACTTTGTGCTCTCTCTCTCACTCTGATCATTCACTTTGGGGTGAGCCAGCCTTCACATCAAGCATTCCCCCCATGGTAAGGAACTGAAGCCTGCAATCAACCATATGAGTGAGGTTGAAAGCAGATCCTCTAGCCCCAGTGAAAACTTAGAGGGTTGTAACACCTGCCAACAGCTTCACTTCAACCTCATGAGAGACTGAGCCAGCACCACCCAGGTAACCTGTTACCAGGTCTTTGGCCTTTCAAGACACTGTGTGAGATAATAAATACTTGTTGGTTGGGGTAATTTGTCTTGCAGCAATAGATAACCAATACAGGCACCTTGACGGACACACTCCCCCCCGCCCTTACCCTTCATATCCAGGCAGTTGCCTCCTGAGTATCTGCTCACTTCTCCTCTTCTCCACTGCCGTCATCCTAGTCCAAATCTGGACCCTGGTGATAGATTCCTAACTGACCTCCCCACTGACCACACTCCAGCAAGAATGATTAATGGAAATTCTCCTTATTAAAACACTTCCCTGGCAACCTGTTGCTCTTAGAATCAAGATAAAAATCTTTATATGGCTCACATGACCCTGGATATCTTACCCTTCTTACCTTTATACTTTGTCTTCGGCCACCCTCACTCACACTCACCCACCCTCCGTGTTTCAACTTCATTGGTCTACACTGTATCCCTTCTAACTACCAAGGTTCTTCCCTGAATCAAGTATTTTAGGCAGGCAGCTTAAAACACTCCTTTCTGGCAAGCTTCTCCTACCTTCCCAATCAGCCCAAATCATCCTTCACGTCTCAAAGTGCAAGACTGCTGTCACAGAAAAGCCTTCCCGGTCCTCTACCAAGACTGGGCTCAGTCCACCGTTCTACCAGTATTTATTGGGCATCTGACACAGGCACTGTCTAGGAGTTTGGAATATATTAGAGAATACCTTCTACCGTTTGTTTGTGATGTGTATCACAATTATAACTTAAATACATGACTAATGTCTGTCACCCTTACTAGATTATAAACATCATGTGGACAGACACCACTGTCTGCCTGTTTACCAATGCCTAGCTCAGAGTGGGTGCCCGATTAATATTTGTTGGAGAAATGAAATAAATGAGCTTTGGAGTCAGACAGACCTAAATTGAACACTTGATCTACTATTTACAAACAGCGTGATTGGGGCCGTTTCACCATGTAGCAAATGTGAATAAAGACAGTACCTATACCTCAGAGTGTTGATGTGAGGATGAAATCAGATGGTGCATGCCGGGTACGCAGAACACTGTCCGGGACTTAATAATACAATGCGAATGAGACACTTGGTTATTAAAAACGAATTTGACCTCGCATTTATGTCGTTTTGAGACTGTCCATTTACTGCAGTCTACATTTTCCTAATCACGCCTTCCCTTCTTCTTCCCCAGAATTAGCCTCGTGTTGTTGTCGTTCAGCTCAGCTAAATGTTCTTGCTTCAGTCCCTTCAGGATTTCTCTGCAAACTTGAACTGATGCAGCATTTTTTTGTTTGCTATAAATTTCCCCACTTACAAGAAAGATTTTTAGCACGCATGTATGTTTGGGAGAAAAGGGAAATGATACATATCCTTCAAGAGGAGTCTGTGTCAAGGAATTAGCAGTAATAAATAGCGTCGCTGTTATCTCAAAGAACATAGCAGATACAAATCAAAGTAGAAGAAAAATAGGAAGTCACGTGGCCACAGCTTTTGACTATCCTGATCAGGATTATTTATAGCAAATCTTGGTGCATTTCTGTTGAAGATACTAAATGCATAGAAGAAATAACTTAAAACATACCCATCATAGGATAGCATGTCCATTCCTAGAGCCACAAGGTGAGACTGGGAATACCAATAATTATATGAGCCAGGAGCTTGGGGATAGTAAAAGTAACCTCAGCAACCTATTTCATGGTTTAGAATCCCTTCCTGGTAGTTTCCTCTTTAAAGGGAGAGGTCAAGCTTTACCTATCAAATCACTCTCAGCTCCAACACTAAGCCTTGGCTCCACCCCAGAGTATATCCCTACTTCAGTTTCAAAATGCTAGAAGCACTGCCTTGAATTGAATGTGCTTGCTTTTTTAGCAGCATCTGCCAGCCCTGTGACTCTTGCTGCAGAATCCTAAAAGCAGGGCCCATCACTTATCAGAAATCTGCCAGCCCTGGCTTTGCAATGCTGAAGGGTTTGGAAGCTTCTTGGGACAGCTCATTCTCAATGTATTCTGAGGATCAGAGAAGCTCTACTACAGGTCTGACCAGTGACCAAAGAAATACTCAGAGACCACAGAAACCTGCCTCACTATGATAAGGAGAGAAGGAACAGCCTCACATCCCAAAATCCAGCTGCTCTCAAAAACCTCAGTGCCTGTGCTTATTCACCACTTAGACATGTTTCCTAACTACCAGACTCCTTCTTTCTCTCTGGAAATCTAAAGCTTATCCCTGACAAGGCCACAAAACCCCGTCCTTAGATATTCTTCTACACTGCAAGGACAGATAAAATTTCAGAAACGTAACCAGTCTCCCTATACCCCTGCTTACCCCAGAATTACTGAAGTTTCCCTTTATAATTCTCATCACTAAAATTTTTCCATTTAAAAAGACCACTAAATCCTGAGTTCATCTGTTTCCATGGGCCCCCAGCGTTGATTCAGGTAGATATCTGGAATTGGATATTCTTGTCCTGGAAGTCTTCTTTAAGCTAGAAAAATCGGTGTTTAAGATATAGCTCTGAACATCGAGAAGCTTATGAGAAGCTGGGCTACCAACAGTGGCTGGCCACTGACCTCCTGGAGAGCACTAAGTGTTCCAGACAGTCAAGGAGCAGGGATTCTTTCGTACCCTAGAGCGTTTGACCAAGACTGTAGTTGTGTCCGTCTTGAGAGGATCAAGAATCAGGGATGCTTCCCTTTTATCTATGTGTGTGCTCACTTTCTTCATGCATCAATCAGCAACTTTATCAAAAAGTATGCTCTTGGTTTTAGGCCTAGGTACAGCTTAGTTTGATTAGCAAAGGTCCCTTTTAGTCAGTTGCACAGCAGTTTCTGGGTAGGAGTCCAAGAACTAGGTAGAGTTATGGCTGAAATTAAATTTTGCTGTTGATACCAATAGATAAAAGGAGCTATTGATCGGGGATAGGACAACGTCAGTGTTCCCATACTCCCAGTTACCACTTACTGTTAATATTAGGGTTTAGTGAGTATATCAGTTGGGGTCCCAACAGGAAACAAGTAGAACACTCAAATTAGGATAACTTAGAAAGGTTTATAAGAGGCTAATTACAAAACTGCAGGCAGAATTAAGGGAACCAAAAGGGATAGGATGAATTCAGAAATGACAGCAGCTGAGCAATTATCATTCCTGGGCCCAAAGGGAAAAGGTGAGGGAAAGTTATGGAGCCTGGAAGGAGAGTCATGCATAGCAGGTGCTGTGAGAGGAGCAATGAGTAGGGTAGGTCGCAGACAGTCCAAGGCAACCTCTCCCTCTTCTCCCACCTTTGGACCTCCTGCCAGACTCCCCTTTGACTAAACACATCCTAAAGCCAAAGGCATGGGGCCATATGGGGCAGCCTTGGGACTGGGAGCAGAATGTAGGAGGGTGGAGAGGGAATCTGGAGGAACCAGTATAAGTTATCTGACACCCCTGGATTTCCAAAGCACAATAGGACCTCCTTCTTACCCCTCTAATCAACCTATCCATGTCTCTTCTTCTCCAGGTTATTCTTAAACCTGGCCATCTCTCAAGGTTTCATCCTCAAAGGGCTTCCTGCAGGCCTCTTCCTCCATAGGTTAAATAACTCTCACCACTCTGCACACTCCCTAGGAATGTAGCCCTACCTTCAACCTAATCCAACTTCCTGCTGGATAACTTGACCCAGATGGCCACTGGTACTATAAAATCAACAGATCCCCAACCAAACCCATAATCTTTCACAACCTCAGCTCCAAACTGGTTCCTCTTCCTCCTAGCTCATACTACTTGGGTGGGTAGTACCATCATTCTCCCAATGACTCAATCTTGCAAGCTCAGCCATGCTTATCTGTGCCTTCCCTTTTCCCCTCCTCCACTGGTTGTTTGCAAAGTCCTCTACCTTCTTCTTCCAGTGTGCTTTTCTAGTGTGTGTCCAATCTCATGACTAGGTCCTAGTTATGGGCCTTTACTTTTTACCTGGACTATTGTAATATTCTTAAATGTTACCCTAGCTCCAATCAGCTCTGTACCTAATCCAATGCACAAATAGTTAAGTTTGTTGCACCAAGTTGCTTCACTTATACGGACATAATCTTTGCCTCTGTCCTCCTTGACATTTGAGGGGAGGGAACAATCTGTAAGATAAATCTTCCTAAAACAGTGCTTGTAGTAGGGCATGAAGCACATATGACAACATGAGGCCCAGAGAAACTGCTTGTCTATATAACCCGCCTCGAAGACCCAGTGATCTAAGAAGCCTTTGATGACTCTCCTTTACTTTTCTGGTTAGGAGAGCATATGCATTACAGCTTGCCATTCTAGGGTATTTCCACCACGTGTTCCTAACTCATCTGTTTAGGCCTTTATTCTGCAACTAGCCCATACACAGCCTATTCTGGGATACAACTTGTAATCATCCCCATTCGTGTCTTTGCACATATTTTCTCTTAACTGGAATTGGCCTTCCCTCCTTTGATTCCCCAAGATCTACTTGTTCAACATCTGTCCACCTTTCGGAGAATATGCCATAGTCCTCTTCCTTTAGACTCTCTTTTACAAAGTCCCTTACAAAGCCTTTCTGGATTTCCCCGACCGAATAGGATCTTTCTCTCCTTTAAGTCTCTAAAAAAACTTTCAGCACTCTTACTTTACCCTGGTCTCTCAAGTATCTGTTACCCTGCTCATGGCTATTTGTATACTTGTCTTAGCCCCTTATTATACTATAAGCTTCTTACACGCATGGCCTATGCCACCTTCTTCAACTTTATATTTCCTATAGTATTAATGTAGTGAATTTCACAGAAATATTCTTAATTTCATAACTATTATTAAATTTTGACTTATGATACTTTTTTTCTCTAGAAAGAACTGACTATCCCCGTACTTTTTCAATATAACTGTATATCTCTCATGTGTAGTTCTCTTGGCAGGAAGGGGTGAAGTTTCATTTGTTATCGTTGGTTTCGTGCCTGCTAAGATGATGGTATTTACAAGAGCATGTCTCATTCCTCTGATTCCTTACCGTTCTCCTTGTTAAATTGGTGAGAGATAAAGACCAACTGGTCTAGTCTATTTTGTAAGTGAATTCTTTTTTGCAGTTAGATTGTGTGTGCAGTATACCTTGAAGAAATAAACAAATGATTGATGGAATGCATGCATAACATGACTGCTACTAGGCATACCTTCTGTCTCACTGGATGTATTTCTGTTCAAATTCTACCTCTGCTACTACTGAGCTGAGAGACCTTGGGAAAGTCATTTAATTTCTCTGAACCTTAGAGAGTATGGACTAAGTTTTCAAACTTTCCTTTTAAGTTGAGGAACTCTTTTATCAAATGAAATCTTACTCAGACATGCACTATGTAAAACTGATGAAATCAGAGTCAGAAGTAGTTTGGCTGAAAATTGGGGAAGCAGCTTTGGGGACTGAGGTGTGAAAACCAATAAACAAGGTGAACTGAAAGTCCATCCCACATTGAACTCCTTCATTAACCACTTTAATCAAAGAATAGTCAGGGCTAGAAGATTCAAGCTAGTACTGACTGGTAGGGGTTTCTAAAATTCGAATTGATTGCGAACATTAAAAATGAGAAGCAGAAACAACTTCACACCCATTAGGATGGCTATCTTAAAAAAAAAACAAAACCCAGAAAATTACAAATGTTGACATGGGTGTGGAGAAATTGGAATCTTGTGCATTGCTCATGGGACTATGAAATGGTACAGCTGCTATGGAAAACAGTATGGTGGTTCCTCAAAAAATTAAACATAGAATTACTACATAATCCAGCAATTCTAAGTACATACCCAGAAGAATTGAAAGTAGGGCCTTGGACAGATATTTGTATACCCATGTTCATAGCAGCAAAATGTTCTATATAGCCAAAAGATGGAAGCAACCTGAGTATCCATCGACAGATGAGTGGATAAACAAAATGCGGTCTATACATACAATTGAATATTATTCAGCTTTAAAAAGGAATGAAATTCTGAAACGTGTTACAACATGGATGAACCTTGAAATAAGCCAGACACAAACAAATATTGTATGATTCCATACTTCATATTTATTTGAGGTACATAATGTAGTCAAATTCATAGAGACAGAAAGTAGGATAGTAGTTACCAAGGGCTGGGAGGAGGGAGTAATGGGGAATTAGTGTTTAATGCATACAGTGTTTTAGTTTTGGATGGTAAAAAGTTCTGGAGATGGAGAGTGGTGATAGGTGCACAGCAATGAGATTGTACTTATTGCCACTGAATTATACACTTAAAATTGTTAAAACAGTAAATTTTATATTATGTACATTTTAGCAAAGTAAAAAAAAAAAAAATACCCCCTAGGATGAGAGACAGAAATAGAATGTATTTATCAGTTTTGGAATTACTGAAGTATAGAGAAAACCTACATATTGCATATGGTAGCCAAAATGAACTTCAAGACATCTAATAACAAAGGAGTTCTTCATTTTAGTATATGGAATTTCTTGAATGCTGATCTCAGGCTAAAGTCCATACTCACTGGAGAAAGACCTGCACAGCATTAAATCAGTGGTCCATCCCAATGGCTTTTAGGATCAGATAGGTTGTTCCCTATTTATGACAGTGGTCTCTGAAGCCTAAGTCTCCAGTTCTTAATTTCTATCAGAAGTCAGGAGAGAACCTCAAGGGCAAAACTGGGCTCTATGACCACACACCAGCGCACAATCAAGCTTGCATAGGAAAGAATCTGGGAGTCCGGAGTTGGCTCTGGTAGCCCTGTGTCAAACCACAGAGGGAAACTCAGTCACAGGAGCTCTGACTGGGGCAGTGTTCAGCTATTGTTGGCCACAATGTAAGGGAGTGATGTTGAGGTCACAACTTGGAGCCAGGGCTGGCACCTCCCAGGGACAGCATAGACTGGGTCCATAGGTTACAACCTGTCCTTTGTACCTAAGCTAATTCTAAAAAATCTTACTGCTAGATAATTAACGGCTTTCTTGTCATCTGCTATATATTAGGACAGTTTGGCTGTCCTAACAAACAATATTAAAGCATAAATTTAGACAGTTCAAGGCCAATACGGCAGCTTTAAAATAGCCAGACCCAAATTCTTTTCTTTTTCTTTTTTTTTTTTTGTCTGTGTTGGGTCTTCGTTGCTGTGCACGGGCTTTCTCTAGTTGTGGCGAGCGGGGGCTACTCTTTGTTGTGGTGTGTGGGCTTCTCATTGCAGTGGCTTCTGTTGTTGTGGAGCACGGGCCCTAGACCACGCAGGCTTCAGTAGTTGTGGCTCGAGGGCTCTAGAGCCCAGGCTCAGTAGTTGTGGTGCACGGGCTTAGTTGCTCCGTGGCATGTGGGATCTTCCCGTACCAGGGATCGAACCCGTGTCCCCTGCATTGGCAGGCGGATTCTTAACCACTGCGCCACCAGGGAAGTCCCCAGACCCAAGTTTTGCTGTCTTATTTTCTCTGCTATCTTAGGGTGTGGTCCTTATCAAGATCCAAGATGTCTATTTAGCAGCAAAATGGAGAAGAGGGGTTGGAAGACATGCTTTTTTTGTTTAAAGTTACAGCCCCAAAGTTACATACATCCCTCTGCTGCCATCCCAAGAAAACAGAACACTCAGATGCCAAGGAAGCTGGGTGATAGAATCAATTCTGAGTGTCTGTGTGTCCAACTAAAATCACAGCGTTCACTTACTGAAGTAAAAAAGTTGGACCTCCCAGACCTGATCATTCCATCTACTTAAAATATTGGTGATTGCTTGCACTCTACCATCCAGGTAGATGCCCTGGATCTTGAGTATTGAGCCTAGTCAGCAATCTCTGTCTTGGACGGATCTTTTGGTTGTGGGTCTGCCTTACACTTATATCCTCATGGGCTCTTTCTTAGAATCACAGATTGGTTATGCTCTGAGATTCAGTTACCACCTAACCCTGCAGATCTGTCTTCATTCTTGAGCTTGATAGGACATCATATGGCTCATTTCATTGCCACACAAGCCTTCCCTGGAGATCAGCAGAATTAAGTACAATTTTTACACTCTGCTATGTGTTTTGCAATGAGCATGTATATTCCCCATACATCAGTAAGAAAATTGCTGTCCTTATTTTACCATGAGGTAATAGAGGCTCAGAGATGTTAAGTAGCTTTCCCTAGCAAACTCAGGGGCAGAAGTGGGATAGCATACTTTCTTATAGAGAAATTATGCAACTGGAGGGTTTTGAGCAGAGTTGTGTCGGGATGTGACTTCCATTTTAAAAACGCCACTCTGCTGTGTCCAGGAGAGTGAGGTGGGGGAAGGGTGGAAGCATGGACAGCAGTGAGGAGGCCACTACCACAGTGCAGGAAGAGTTGGTGGTGGCTCGGACCAGGACGGAAGCAGAGAGAGTGGGGTGAGCGTTTGGATGTTATTTGGAAAATAGACCCGATTTGTTGATGGTTTGAGTGTGATATGTAAGGGGGAAAATGTGAATTTGACGGTAGAATTTTTGTATTTAAGTGGCAATATAGCTCTCAGAAACTAAGACTGGAGCGCAAGGGAGGGGACGACGCTGGAGACAGAGGTTTGAGAAACATTCACAGTAGTGCCAGTAAGATGACTTTAAGGAGTCTCCAAAAAGCGTGTGTGTGTGTGTGTGTGTGTGTGTGTGTGTGTGTGTGATGTGAGTGTGTAGCCAGAGAACGTAACGGAGGCTGTTAGACCTTTAGCGATGTGAAGGTTTAAAGGGCAGGAAGAGGAACCAAGAAAGATACAGGGGAAATGGGATAGTTGTCATCAATTCCAGATCACTAGATTTTGTACTTTGTGACTCAGTCTTTGAAAGAGAATGAATCAACATAGTACTATTATTGCTATTTTTGGAAGTTTCCTACTAATGGTGCTAATACTCAATTCTATTTTTGATTAAAGCACTTGATTATTTTAACCATTGAATAAAACATCTGACAGTTGACAGAACTTTGATTTGAAAAATTGGAAGGGCGATTGGTATACTTTTATCTTTTTAGTCCTTTTTGTTTCAGGCTGCTTAATTTGTACTTATGAAAAATGTGTTACATCCACCTGTGATGAGCTATTCTGTTCTTCCCACAGGCACTAACCTCATTCTTGTTTGGATTCAGTATTTGTTTTTTGTTTTTGTATGTATAAAACACTAGGATTAATTTAATGCTCACTTTTGGGCTTATAAATCCTTAATAGAAATAAAACTGGCTTTCAATGGCTTTTCCTTTACGTGTTCAAAAGACTCTAAATTGTAGTTTAAAATGAGTGTTACATAAGAAAGACCCTTTTATGCAAACAGCAAATCCAAGATTTAGCTGCTGAGTGAGAAGTCTTCTCTTTTATATAAAGAAGCATTTAACTATTCAGAATGTTAGGAGTCTGCATTGATAGGCTCAAGGCTTGCAGGCCACATGGAAGTGTAGTGTGTTCCACAAATATCCTCCAAGTTGACTGTGATCTGGATTTGATTTTTCCTCGTGGTCCTAGGTCAGTAATAATCTCTCCGTGGTTGCATCTCATCAGCCATCATCACCACTGTACAAACTCACGTTGATAATTTGATCAGACCTCCTCTGCATGCCTTCACCCTGTAAAGTATCCGCTTACACTCTTCCTATTTTACAGCCCACACAAATTTTCTTCCACCTGAGAATGCTTCCCACTCTTACTGTTAATCTTCTCCTACTGCTTTGTCTGAACATATTTAGTGACTGAAAGTGTGCTTCCATTATGACTGTCATCATCCAGAAATATCTTCTAATACATAATGGATTCCATACTGAGAATTTTTAAATTTAGGAGATGAAGATTTCAAAAACTGTATTTATATTGATACATTCTCTTAACAGTTCTGATTAACATAAAATGAAGGACTTGAGTGAACTTGTAATAGCCATAGCCAACATTGAGAGCTTACCATATGTCAAGCACTTTATATATTTTAACTTGTTTAATCCATGCAACAAAATTCGGTGGGGCAGACCTTACCAGCATGTCCATTTTACAGATGGGGCAACTGAGTCTTAGACCACTTAGTTAACATGGCCAAGGTCATACAGCCAGAAATGGGATTTGAACTCAAGCTGTATGGCTCCACAGTCCACATAGAGTGTCTACACTACTCTGTCTCTGTACTTCTTCACAGGGAACACTCCATTCTTGCAGGATGTTTCATATCCCTAGCTTCTGGCCCTGAATGTCAGTAGCTCACTGCCTGGCACATCCTCCATCACTGAGAAATCAAAAGCGCCCTCATGCATCTCCAAATGCTTCCCAGTTCAGTTTCTCCGCTTGAGAATGACCAGGGGGAAAGTCTGTATAAAATACATACATATATACTCTCTCTCTCCATATATCATCTGTCTATCTATCTCACAGCTTTTCTAAAAGTTTCAAATGTTTTTATAAATTTATAACTTTAAAAAACTTTTGTTACTTTAAAAACACACAGCAACACAACTGGTAGGGAAAGAAAAGGATCAGGTGATGAAAATGAGATAATTCTGTAGGTGTGTTTGTAATGCTCCTCTTTATTACTTGTGAATAAACAATTTTGAGCCTAAAATGTCTTGGATAGTTTGAAAGTAATTATTAAGTAAGATAAACTCTACTGTTTACCTGTCTGCCTAGCAAACTTTTTTTTTTTTTTACAGTGCAAAGGTAAACTTGACTTCAGCCTGGGCCGAATCTCAGAGTCACACATCTGAAAGTCAGGAGTTTTTCCATGTTTATTTTTGGCTGTCAAATTCAGACCATCGGGCTTGTTGCCCTTTTACCAGCACCAACCCTTTCTCAGGGAAACCATAACAAGTACAAATATTTAGTAGAATAAAAAGGAATTTGGGGGTTTTGTATTTTCGAAGCTATGCTAGGTCCACTTCACTAGACTTTGCCCATTGGAGCTAAATCTCCAAGGTCATCACATAATTGGATCACCTTACAAGGCTGCAATGTGGACTTTGAACTCCATTTTTAAATGACTGCTTTCACAAGGATGTTATGACAATGCACTGAGCTATGTAGGAAGAGGAATACATTTACTTAAGGAGGAAAAAGGGTCAATGATAGGTCGTATCCTGAAATAGATATGCCTAGAATTCCTCACCCCCACCCCGGTTTGGTTCACTTATTAAAATAGCCTACTAGTCTTAAACAAAATATTGTATCATCTTATCAGCATCTTAGGTGGTGTCAACACCAGGTAACAATGTTAGGTCTTGTTCCTACCCTCTATTGCCTGTTACATATCTGTTTTACAACAATGCTGCCAGAGCTTGAACAACACAGTAGATGAGATACCTTGATGTCCCTGAGGACCTAAAATTTAGGCCTTTTATTATTAGAACTATTTAATGATGATGTAGAGATTTAAAATAAGAATTTCCTTTTGACAGCTGTGAGGTGACTGACAAACCTACATACCCTGGTATAGCAAAGTGTGGAAATATGTATCATAATTCAGACACAATGAAAGCAACTCACAAAAAGTGTTCTGGTAGTTTCTTGAAATCTGATTCACTGAAATTGCCTTAAAAATATTTTTATACCCCAGAAAATAAGGCAGAACATACTTTAAAAAGGAGTTTATCCATAGTATGAGTATGTGTTTTTATTTCATTTAAAAATCGACTGTGCCAAACATTTTTACTTAACCTTTGCCCTTTTCTTGAGTGAGGGTTAGAGATGGTTAAGAGGAATAGGGCATTGCTAGCACTTTCCAGGCCCTTTTTGTGAAGGAAGATGGCAGTCTGCAACTGGAATTTCTGGTGGCTTCCTGACAGGGCAGTTTGCTCGTCCCGATCTGTGGAAAGGAACAAACTGCTGGATCTGAGTAACTAATAGGTTTCAGAATTCTTTATGAAAGTGAAAATGGTACTCCTTAAAGTATAAAAGGATCTTCTTGGATGCATTAGTGAGAAAAATGAAGTGCACTTTTACTTAAAAAATTTTTTTATCTGCAAAAGATCCAATGGATTAAAGGGAGGCTTGCATTTTATTTCAGTTCTTTACAAAAGACATTGAAAATATCTTTTCAATATTGCTATTGTTATGCCTAAGCAAATTCTCTTTCACAAGTGAGACTGACTTCCAGTGGTGACAGTGTTGGCAATGAAATAATAATGCTGACACAAGTACTATAGGTAAGTGCAGGATATATGCTGAATTAAAAGTTGGGAAGAGCTGGAATTAGGCTAAAAGAAATAATTTAAAGAAAGCAAAGACTTCCTATAAAACAGGCTTAACTGTAGATGATGGGATAAATCTAAGCAAAGGGAAAAATAAGCAAGAAAAAGTTCAAAAGAAAAAAGTATGTACATGCTTCCTGGTGGAATAAGGCAATTAAAAGCTGCAATTTAAAGTTTATATATAAAATTAATATATAAAATTAATTGGATAACTGAATCAAGTATTTTGGTAATTATAGAGAAAAAAAGACGAATCTTGCAATCCAGGGGAAGTTTGAGTTCAAACTTCATAAACTGGTTAAATTCATCATCTAATTGTTCATTTCTTCATATTACATTGCTTGTATTGTCTTGGGTTGTATTTTGAAAAGCGAACCAGAACCAAAATTACATTTCACAGATCTGAACATTAAAACCACAATACATGAATTAACATCAAAGGTCACAAAATTGCTACATGAAAAACTTAGAGGCTAAGTCATATTCATGAGACAATCACATGTTTAGGGCATGGAGTAGAGGATCCAACATAGGCTGTAGAGTTTGATCAGCATTTGACTTACAGCTCTGCAGTCTCTGTTCAGGACACTTAGGCTCTCTGATGCCTCCTTTCCATGTGATTCCCCTTACTGGAGAAATAACTAAGTACTCAGAGTTGTTACAAAGATTGAGAGATGAGAAGTATTTGTAAAACACTAAGCATAATGACTCCTGGGTAGACTTTTAAAATGGCTACATTCCCTTTCTTTTATTACACATACGCATACCCCTTTCATATTTAATTAATTTTAGAGTAAATATTTAGACAGAGGTTTTATGTGAAGTTTTTTGTTTGTTTTGCCTACTCATTTCAAAGCGATTTATATCATAAAAGTCCAGTATAACACAATATTGGATTGTGCTTCAGCTTTTTGTTTTATCATGGGATTGACTGGTACATGGTAAACTACACGTATGAGGCAGATGTTAGCTCTAGGTATTTTTACATCTATGAAATTCTGCAAATATTTTTTATTTTTCTATGTGAAAATGGTTAATTTTCTTATAAAATACATATTTGCCTTTTTTCTTCTTGTTGCTTCACAAAATCAAGTACCTTATATAAACCTTCTGGGATTGCCATTCCAGTGGCAATGCCTATAGCAAACTAGAAATTGTTGGAACTGAAACCAGAAACCCAATGATCTCCACAGATACATCTTTTTAAAGTCAAGATCTCTATTTAACAATAATATGTATGAATATGTATGTCTGTATGAATAATACAAATAAATACTTGTAAAATTTTAATGGTCCAACAGATGTTATTTTCTCAACATGTCACCAATGTGAACATGCTTTACTTATGATAAAATATATTTTAATGATAATTAAGTATAATAAACAAATATTTTCCAACTCATGAAACATAAGAGAGAAAAAGGTCATTTATATTTAAAACTTTTGAGACTACAGTGCATATTCATAAACTATTGACCAGTGTCCAGAGTGATAATCTGGTAAATCAAATGAGTTTTTAAAAGTTGCCATACCAATATTTTAGTGCCAAATGGAAGTTCAGTAAAAATGTGCTTTGATACTAAAAATTATGTTATTACCATATTGGATTCTTTACATGCATGAAAACATTACTACATTTCTTCATAATTACTATGGAAGAAATTTGGAGACATCACCACTAGTTTCATTTTTTTCTAACGATAACAGCTGCCAGTTTTTCAGCATCTACTATGAACCATGCTATTGATGCCACACACATGTTCTTCCTAATCTTGGCAACAGTCCTGCAGTGACAGAGATTGCAGGTTGCCTTCCTATCACATAGTGCAGCCGCCATTCAGGTGACAGTGGCCCTGTAACATAGTTGGTCAGTCAAATCTGAGAGGAAATTATTAGGATGGTTCCAGAAAATCTCTTTTCTAAGGAAAGCCAGCTCAGCTGACTTGCTTTTTTCTTCTCATCTCTTTTACCAAAGCAAACCTACAATACTTGAGGTGAAATAGCTTATTATCAGTTGACAAGCACACATTAAGACAGGCTGAACAAAAACCGGAGAAAGCCTCATGTTCTTAATGACATTATAAAACTTAAGAGTGGACAAATGAGGCCTGCCTGGACAGCCTAACACTGACACAGGTGATAAAAATAACCCTTATTTTTCAGGTTTCTTATTCACGGATGAATGCAACTCTCAACTGATTCACCTGCAAAGAAAATGTTGACCGTTCAGTCAGTATTTGGGAGGCGGGCGGGGGGGGGGGGGGGCAACACAGCTGGTAGAAAATAGGACATAATTTGATACATAGGTATCAGAATCATTAATGGTCTGATTTAAAAGTGCTTTGAGAATCTTAGATTTTAAGTGTTAATATATTATGGGGAAGGTACAATTGTTCGGGGCTATTGAAATATTTCCCTTAATTTTATTTCAATATATTTTTACCTTGGACAAGTGTCTTTAACCCTGGACCTCAGTTTACTTATCTTTAATACAAGAGAATCACACTAGATTTGTCTCTAGGATTCCTTCCATTGAGAACTATTAGAATGCTGTACATATTGGCCTATAATGAAACAACAACTTGGCCCCCAAATGCATAATTCCTGGCAATCTTATGAATACTAGTGAGCCATAAATGTTTGCAATACAGAATTTAATACACAGGAGTCACATTATAGACTTAGAGGAACAGTCTAAACAGACATGTAGTATTATTATACTCTGTATTGAGGTTTAACAGCAAAGTGCTGAATGGAATCACTAAAAGAACGTGGACTTGGCCTTGAATTTTGCTTTTCTAGACAGACTGTGCTTTTTTTTAGAAAAAAACAAAAGTGCTATACAAGTACAATGCAGAGCATAGTAAAAGCCCTCTTATCCAACATTGGTAGGTGATTGGTGGACTGAAAAAGTCAACTAAGGCAGAGAGATTTAAAAAATGACACTACATACCTAAAGCTAAAATAACTTGAACTGCAAATGTACAGTCGACTCTTGAACAGGGATTTGAACTCCGCAGTTACACTTATATGCGCGTTTTATCAATAGTAAGTACTACTGTACTGTATGATCCTCAGTTGGCTGAATTCATGGATTTTATTTTTTTTTGGCTGCGCCGTGCGGCATGTGGGATCTTAGTTCCCCGACCAGGGATCGAACCTGTGTCCACTGCGTTGGAAGCGTGGAGTCTTAACCACTGGGCCCGCCAGGGAAGTTCCGAATTCATGGATTTGATGTGGATGGTGGATACCCAGGAACTACAAACAATGGAGGACCAATTATGAATTATACTCCACTGTGTGGTAGGTTGGCACTCCAACCCCGGCTTTGTTCACGGGTCAACTGTATTTCATTTGTCAATCTTTTGGAATGCAAAATATTTGCAGATTTTTACTTTTTTTTCTAGGCTTTTGTAGTTGTTTTGCTCACACCTAACTTGACAGCGATTTCTTTAGTGACTCTGTTTCACGTTCCACTAATAAACATAGCACAAGTTCAGCTGGTGTGAAGGGGCTTGTGGGAAAAATGCAGCTGATTACACAAGCATGGGACTTGTAGTGGGTGAAGTTCACAATGATAGCAAGGGGAATTTTACTGGTTTGGGGCGTACAGCACAACGTGGGCATGTTTTAAAGAGGGAATGAGGAGCATCACTCAATCTGGCAAATTAAGTGGATGTCCTGAGTGCACCTATGTGCCCGTCATCTGTGATAGATATTGCCTAATAAGATGTAAAGGTGTTTTACTCACTGCTTTAGAGCACTAGTGTTTGGAGACTAGCGAACTGAATATTAAAATGATATTCTTACTAACATCTTAGAAGCTCTCACCCCATTATCCTTCCCACTATGTTTTTATGAGCAAATTCCTCCCTTATACTATATTTTGTTGATTGGCTCCCTTATGTTTTCCTCTGTGTCTGAGGCTCTGCCTTGTTTTTGTGCCAAGTATCCCAGTTCCTACGTCTGCACAGGGATTGGAGCCCTAGCCCAAAGTCCCAATTCCCATGGATGGGTCAACGACAACTCCTGTCAGGCTTGCCCTGGATTATGCCTCTGGATTCAGATCCAGGTTCTAAGTCTATTCTGCTTTGTGGCCTTGGACTATGTTAATCAATATTACTTGTTCTCCATTTCCTTTTCTGAAAAAGAAAGAACACTTAGCTTGCAGGTTTGTCAGAAGATTAAATGATCATGGGAAGCTCTAGCAGAGTGCCTGGCACAAGTAGGTGATGAAATGCATGTTATCTGACCATTCCCTTGATTTCATATTTCTGACTCAGAGTTCTGACCACCTACAGGTATGCTTGTTGAATGTCCTAGAGGTTGACCACCTGCCAGCCAGGATTTTTGCCCATGAAGAGCTCAGAAGATCTGCTTGCTTGTCCATACTATCCCCTAGCAGCCACTAAAGAGGTTTCCCTGGAGCATTTAGCTTGGTTGGCTTGGGCAGCCATCCATTTCCCCTTGCTCCCTCGGACGCATTCTCTCCACCTCTGAATCTCTCTATAATTGATTTTGTCATTCACCATAGATTACACATCTGCCCTATACTGGCATATTAGTCAGGGTTCTCCAGAGAAACAGAACAAATAGAAACAGAGGAACAGAACATAGAACATACATATATATACATATGTACATATATATACACATACATATGTGTGTGTATATATATATATATATATATATATATAGAGAGAGAGAGAGAGAGAGAGAGAGAGAGAGAGAGAGAGAGAGGGAGAGAGGGAGAGAGGGAGAGAGATTGTTTATAAAGAATTGGCTCGGGCTTCCCTGGTGGCGCAGTGGTTGAGAGTCCGCCTGCCGATGCAGGGGACGCAGGTTCGTGCCCGGTCCGGGAAGATCCCACATGCCGCGGAGCGGCTAGGCCCGTGAGTCATGGCCGCTGAGCCTGTGCGTCCGGAGCCTGTACTCCGCAACGCTAGAGGCCACAACAGTGAGAGGCCGGAGTACCGCAAAAATAAATAATAATAATAATAATAATAATAATAATAATAATAAAAGAATTGGCTCACACGAGCATGGAGCCTGAGAAGTCCCAACATCTGCATTTGGCAAAGTGGAGACGACCTAGGAGAGCCAATACTGTAGTCCCAGTCCAAAAGCTGGCAGGCTTGAGACCCAAGAAGAGCCGGTGTTACAGTTTTGAGTCTGAAGGCAGGAATAGACTGAAGTCCCTGCTCAAGGTGGTCAGGAGAGACGTCCCTCTTACTCAAGGGAGGGTGTCTCTTTGTTCCATTCAGGTCTTTGATTGGATGAGGCCCACTCACTTGGGGGAGGGCAATCTGCTTAACTCAGTCTACCCATTCACATATTAATCTCATCCAAAAACACCCTCACACACACCCAGAATAATGTTTGACCAAATTCTGGGCAGCCTTGTGGTCAATTAACATCACACTGGGCACGGTGCTGGGCATTGTTCACATTATTGTCATTATTTCTGGTCTCAGAGAAGTCAGTCCCCCTTCTTTCACATCCTCATGTTCCCACCTGTGCTCTTGACCCTGTCGTTTCCTCTCCCGAGACTGCCCCCCTATACCTCTCTCACATCTTCAGTTTCCCCCCATTTTTTCTCTACCTAAAAACATGTTCAGGTTTTTCCTTCACTTTAAAATAAAGGTTCTCTTTGGTCCTTTGAGCTACCATCCCATCTTCTTTTTTTTAGTTCAAAAAGAGAAGTTTATATTCTCTGCCTTCAGTCATTCACTAAAATCCCTGGTGGGAATTCCCTGGCAGTCCAGTGGTTAGGACTCCACACTTTCACTAAAGGGGGCTTGGGTTCCATCCCCGGTCAGGGAACTAAGATCCCACAAGCTGTGTGGCAGAGCCAAAAAAAGAAAAGTAAAAAAAAAGAAAAATCCCTGGTGATCTAATTCACCTTATTTCTTCTGTCTTTATATTCCTTATAAAAGTCAACAATGGCTTTCTCAAATCTAATAGCTTTTGTTCAGCCTTCACTTTGTTATGTCATTAACTTTTTTAAAATAAATTTATTTATTTATTTTTGGCTGCGTTGGGTCTTCTTTGCTGCACACGGGCTTTCTCTAGTTGCGGTGAGCGGGGACTACTCTTCGTTGAGGTGCGCGGGCTTCTCATTGCGGTGGCTTCTCTTGTTGCGGAGCACAGGCTCTAGGCGCGCGGGCTTCAGTAGTTGTGGCTCACAGGGCTCTAGGCGCGCAGGCTTCAGTAGTTGTGGCTCACAGGCTCTAGAGAGCAGGCTCCATAGTTGTGGCTCACGGGCTTAGTTACTCCACGGCATGTGGGATCTTCCCGGACCAGGGCTCAAACCCGTGTCCCCTGCATTGGCAGGTGGATTCTTAACCACTGCGCTACCAGGGAAGTCCTATGTCATTAACTTTTGAAAAAATATATTTTCCTTTTGGAAATTCTCTTTTCTCTTTGCTTTGGCTTTGGTTGTCCACCTGTTCTCTGCTAATTTGGTAGGTTTCTCTTTCTTGTCCTGTCCAATTAGGTAATGTCCCTCATTGCATTTTGAACTTCTTTTTGGCAATTACCAAATTCCACTCCATGTTTTAGTTATTTCTATCACACAGGTTTAAAAGGGAAGCACCTAGCTCCACCACTTATTCCTTTTCCCTGCTTTATTTTTTTCTAAAGCACTTATCGCTGTCTTACAAATATAGAGTTTACATATTTATTGTCTCTCTCCTCCTCTTCCCCATGTGGGCAGGGATTTGGGATTGTTTTTTTCACTAATGTATCCCCAACATCCAGAGCAGTAACTAGTGTTCAAATAATAATTGTTGAATTATTACAAAGATTAATGTATAGGGCTGTTCAGTGCATCCTTATTTATAAAAGTAAAACATCTAGAAATAAAATATTTAGTAATAAGAAAATCATGATACACCCATGGGATGGAATATTATGCACTTATTAAAAGTTCTATTGAAAACATTATTTAATGAAAAATGCTTACATTATATTAGGTGGGAAAAAAGCAGGATAGAAAAAATATATATAAAAGACCCTAATTCTATTTAAAATATAAAGGAGGGAATATATACTAAAATGTTCTCAGTGGCTATATCTGTGTAGTGAGATTAAAAGTGAATTTTGGGGCTTCACTGGTGGTGCAGTGGTTGAGAATCTGCCTGCTAATGCAGGGGACACGGGTTCGAGCCCTGGTCTGGGAAGATCCCACATGCCGCGGAGCAACTAGGCCCGTGAGCCACAACTACTGAGCCTGCGCGTCTGGAGCCTGTGCTCCGCAACAAGAGAGGCCGCGATAGTGAGAGGCCCGCGCACCGCGATGAAGAGTGGCCCCCACTTGCCACAACTAGAGAAAGCCCTTGCACAGAAACGAAGACCCAACACAGCCAAAACTAAATAAATGAATTAAAAAAAAAAAAGATCCTTTGCTTGGGTTTAAAAAAAAAAAGTGAATTTTGTTTTCTCTGTTATTTTTGCGTTTTGTAAATTTTTGACAAATTCTTTTAAACAAAATTTAAAGTTAGAAAATTGTAAAGCTTTGAAGAAAAATACTTCCTTATTCAGGTGCTTTGCTTTATTCTATTCTTTAGTCTGAATGAATTTCTCACTTCAATTAGGGATATTATTTGCACTTATCTTTTGGCACTGATTAGACTGTGCTTAGTATTATGTATCTTTATTTGCTCTACTAGGCCCTACACTTTCTGAAATCAGAAATCATGTCTTATTTATAATTTTCAGAGCCTACAATACCTGTCTCTACATTCAATAACTGTTTGAAAGAAAAAATATTTTAAAATGTTTTAATAGCCAGAAATAATGTATAGTGTTAGTTGCTTAGGGAAACCATCAAATCATGTAATTTTCTTTTATTGATCTGATGTCCCTCATGACTGCCTTGAAAATACTCAGTTTTAAAGCCATGTCGGAATGATGACTATAGTTCTGGCTCAAGACAGCTACCTAGGAAGACCTTGAACTCACTTCCTGCCATGGACACAATGTATCTACAGCTGTATATAGAACAATTTCCTCTGAACAAAAACCTAAAAACTGGCGGAGCAACCCCTTCACGTGAGGGAAACCAGAGGGAAACCACATTGAAGCAGGTAGAAAGGCTGAGACACAATCTCACTGTAATTCCCACCCCTGGCATGGCGACCTATAATCAGGAGGCAACCCAAAACCCAGAGCTTCTTCCTGAGGAGTGAAGGGTTCATACCCAACATTGGGCACCCCAGTTTTTAAAATCAGCACCTGAGAGAATGATGACTACAGTACAAGTATTTTAACCTCTCTGTTGGTAAAAATTATTTACGTATTTTTCTAGTTGCTGGTACATTACTTGAAAACTTCTGATTCTGGAGTAAACCTGGGCATGATAGTAGATTTCAGGACTGACACATTAAGGTAGTTAGGCTAGGCTGGTGTTACAAAGAGACCATGGGACAAATGGATCCAAAACACATGGCGCAAATACGACAAGTTTGTTTCTTGCTCTTGAGGATGGATGTTCTTGGTTGGCAGGCAGGTTTCTTCCACCCATTTAGGGTCCCCGTGTCTTCCATTTTATGGCTTCCCAGGTTATACAGCATGTGCACTGTGTGCTAATTGTATTTACTAATCTCTGCCACTTGTAGGTTAGGTTGTAGGTTCAGTGAGGGCATAGAATTGCCGGATTCAGCAAATAAAAATACAGGATGCCCCAGTTAAACTTGAATTTCAGATGAACAACACATAATTTTTTTTCTTATGAATTTATTTAATTTTGGCTCCACTGGGTCTTCGTTGCTGCGTGTGGGCTTTCTCTAGTTGCAGCAAGCAGTGGCTGCTGTTCGTTGCGGTGGCTTCTCTTGTAGAGGAGCATGGGCTCTAGGCGTGTGGGCTTCAGTGGTTGTGGCGCACGGGCTTAGTTGCTCCGTGGCATGTGGGATCTTCCCAGACCAGGGCTTGAACCCATGTCCCCTGTATTGGCAGGCGGATTCTTAACCACTGCTCCACCAGGGAAGCCCTATCCACTCTTTTGTAGATTCTTTTCCCATATAGGCCATTACAGAGTACTGAGAAGTTACCTGTGCTATACAGTAGGTCCTTATTAGTTATCTATTTTATATAGTAGTGTGTATTTGTCAATCCCAGTCTCCCAATTTATCCCTCCCCATTGAATCCCCAGAATCTAAAACTGTACCTGTTGACTTTAAGATAAATAAATCTCTCAATTTTTTTTTTTTTTTTTTCTGTACGCGGGCCTCTCACTGCTGTGGCCTCTCCTGTTGCGGAGCACAGGCTCCGGACACGCAGGCTCAGCGGCCATGGCTCACGGGCCCAGCCGCTCCGCGGCATGTGGGATCCTCCCGGACCGGGGCACGAACCCGTGTCCCCTGCATCGGCAGGCGGACTCCCAACCACTGCGCCACCAGGGAAGCCCTCTCAATAATATTTAATGAGTAATTGGTATTCTACCTGTCAGGGAGAACATATATTAGCAAAGAATACTTATTATTATTAATTAGAACAATACTGGTATTAGTAAGAACATGCATTATCAGCCAAAAATAGTTATTAATACTACTTGTTATAAAAATACTTAAATATCAGCAAAGAATACTTACCAACAGATAAGACTTTAAAATGTATCAGCATTTCAAACTACAAATGTTTTCAGTAAATGGATAAAATCTGTCTTCCCCTAGATATCTGCACAGCTCTGCCTCTCACTTCTTTCAGGTCTCTACTCAAATGTCATTTTCTCAATGATGTCTTCCCTGTTCTCTATATCTAAAGCGGCAGCCCTTCCCCCTCTGTAACACTGTTACCTTTCCTGCTTTAGTTTTCCTCCTTCACATTTAGAGTGAACATATCATATACTTATCTTCTTTACTGCCTCCCTCCCCCACTAGAATGTAAACTTTATAAGGACAGGCATTTTCCAACCTGTTTTATTCACTGCTAAATTTCTAGCTGCTGCACATACTAGAGATTCAATAAATATTTGTTGAGCCAATGACTGAATAAACACCATTGGTTCTTATTAGAATTTATAGTTACCAGTAGTTTGATATTCACTTCACATGACGCAAGATGGATTTAATCTCACAATATCATGATTCTGCCTGCATCTACTCAGTTCACCAAGTCCTATCAATTCATGGAGTCTATCACCTCCATGTCTTTTATTTATTTATTTTTCTATAAATAATATATCACCTCCACGCCTTTCATTTATTTATTTTTCTATAGATTATTTTTAAATTTTATTTTTAAAAATTTATTTATTTTTGGCTGTGTTGGGTCTTCGTTGCTGTGCGTGGGCTTTCTCTAGTTGCGGCTAGTGGGGGCTGCTCTTTGTTGCGGTGCGCGGGCTTCTCATTGCAGTGGCTTCTCTTGTTGCGAAGCACAGGCTCTAGGCAAGTGGGCTTCAGTAGTTGTGGCACGTGGGCTCAGTAGTTGTGGTGCATGGGCTTAGTTGCTCTGGGCATGTGGGATCTTCCCAGAACAGGGCTCGAACCTGTGTCCCCTGCATTGGCAGGTGGATTCTTAACCACTGTGCCACCGGGGATGTCCCCATATCTTTTATAACACCTGCCTTACCTTACTGTCCCTGTTGTCACATCCACAGTGATTCCTATTTGTTCCCTGAATTAAGGCAAAAATTGCCTAATTGGTCTCTTTGCTTACTGTATTCCCATTCTAATCCATCTTCCCAATTGTTACTGAAGTTATCTTTCTAAAATGAGGTTTTGATCATATTACTCCCTTACCACAAAACTCTGTCTTCCTATCACCCGAAGATAAAATTCAAAATTTCTTGCTTGGACACATGAAACCCTTGATGTGGTCCGGCCTCAACTCCTGCCACTCTTCCACACACATGTTCCAGCCCCATGGATTTCTGTCTGCTCAAATGTCACTTTGTGAGATTAGCTGCTCTAGCTTCAGTACTCACAGAGCTCTTTGTATATTCTAGTGATGCTTATCTTAAAAGCTACAAACACTAAATAATAATTCACCGATTTTTTTTTTTTTATGTTTATTTGGCCACACCGGTCTTAGCTGGGGCATGAGGGATCTAGTTCCTTGACCAGGGATCGAACCCAGACCCCCTGCACTGGGAGTGTGGAGTCTTAACCACTGGACCACCAGAGAAGTCCCAGCATTTCACTGATTTTAAAATGTACATTGCTTTCTCTTTTAACATCTTGAAAACTGGAATTCAACCTTCAATAGTTGCATCTTATAATGCTGTCACCAGAAGGCAGTTGTGATGTAGCTGTCATAGCCTGTACATGCACAAACTTCATGATTATTCTTGGTGGCACAATGAGGCAATTGCAAACCTTACACATTTTAGTCAACTAAACGTTTAAAGAAAGGACATAAATCCTATTTGTGGCCTGAAAACCTTTCACTGACACCTTCTAGTTGGATCAAGAAAGCACCAGAATCAAAACTTGTGGAATGGAAGCCAATGGTTTAGAAGAAAATACTGAGGACAATAGTGGAGTATTCTTTTAAAACATGTTGTATCACTAATGCTCCTGGTTGGTAGAATTCAGTACAGTATGGAAAAATTCTAATTGATAAGAAAGCAATATGTCTTAGTTTATTTACTTTTAATTTTCTTGTTGCACCATTCGGCTTGTGGGATCTTAGTTCCCCAACAAGGGATCGAACCTGGGGCCCTGAAGTGAAAGCGCCCAGTCCTAACCACTGGACCGCCAGGGAATTCCCATGTTGTAGTTTAATTAGCAGCATTTTTTTTTTCTTTCAGTGCCCCAAAGTAATGGCATTTCTTAGAACCCATGGTGTCTCAGAATTGATAAAATATGGTATCTTATCTTGCATTTTCAAAACAATCTTCTAAGACAGGTCTGGTTGTATCATGCCTGGGGTCTGCTGACATCATAAGAGTGTATTCTCACTATTTTTCTGTCTTCTTTCCATTAAACTATAAACTCTCTATGGCTTACCATAGTGATAGGGTTTCAATAGTGCCTGTCACATAGTAGGTGGGCTATTAATAGTTGTTTAAATAATTACTGCTATGTTCATGCTCCTTTGATAGAGAAACTGTTCCACTTTGGTTCTAATTCTCAATTTGGATATGTTCATGTTCAGTACTCATCTTGAATCGCCTAAGACTTCAACTATTACTGTGAAATGCTGCTTGTTGGAAAGGTCTAATTTCTTGTTAATAGTAGTCCCTAGTAGTATTTTTTTCTGAGGATTGACATTATATAATTGGTATTATATAATATTATAAATTAGGAGGACCAAAATTAAATTTCCATATATATTATTTGAATATTTTCTGCTGCATAATTTCACATCTAATTTTTTATGCTTATTACTTCATTTTTTTTGATGTTCTCGACCTCTCAACATCAGTATTGTGATCTCAAAGAGTAAAACAGAGAGCTGAGGAAATGAATGGTAAGACAGCCAAAAGAAACTTTGTTAGGTTACATGTGAGGAACATTAAGTTCATCTGATTATTCTTTTCAGATGGTACAACCAGATACCATAAGCCAAGTCATTGGCACGTACTTATTTTTAAACCGTGTTACCCTGCTTAGTTTAAAATAATTTAAAAGGGCTCTGGTTGGCTCCTACAAATGAATATAATTCATCAGTTCTTAATTGTTAGAATAGCTCCATTTCAACAATTTAGGCTATTGTTTAAGCCAGAGTCACCATTCTTTCAGAGGGTTTTGTATAATTAATTCATTCCCTTTTAAATCGGAACCATAGCATTTGGGCAGCATTCCTTTAAAAACAGCAGCAAAGAGCATGTTTTCTCCCACATACTTCTTCCCACCAATGTCCTCCCAGAAAAGTCTTCTCTAATCCCTTAGACTGCAACAGCACAGGGCTTAGCACACCCTACTCCAACTAGTTTTCCCTCTAGCATTGCAAGAGTTCAGTTTCTTCAGTTGAGTCTGATGAAATAGTTGGCTTGCATTTGGGGGCCGTGTTTTAGAAAAATAAGCCTGCATATAACCAGGATCTTTCTGGAATCACATTCTAGAATCACAGAGATTGAGTGAAGAAGAGATTCATGTTTCCCATCTTGTGCTTCCTGCAAGGCCAAAGCTCACTGAGGGGAACAGTGGGAGTCTCTGGCATTATTTTGTTTTCTCTTTTTCCTTTTTGTCAAATATAGTTGAATTCAAGCAATTTAAATATGCATGTGATGGAACTCCACTGTTATCTATATTGGTGTCACATTTATAGTTTTTTTCCCTTTTAGTTTGCAGATTTATTTTAGGAGTTTTAAGAAATGTAATTAACTCTAAGGGTATGTGAATTTTTAAAGTTATTTACTGAGTACTACTAGATGCTAGACACATATTCTTATACTTTAAGCATATAGCTCTTAATCAGCATTATTTAAGATTCACCTGAATAGCTTTTTAAAAAATGAGAGGTGGAGGGCCCATCCCAATTCTACTGTATCACTTTCCTCTGGGTTTGGGGATTTGGTACATTCATTATTATTTTTAAGCTCTATTGATAATGCTGATGTACATCTCCTGGCCCAGAACCACTAATTTAAGCCATCACCAACTAATAGCTTAACTGCCAACCAGAGTCACTAAGAATAAACCTGGCCTATTTCACAATTTTGTCTAGGGACCACTCGTCAATGCTTCCTGGTTTTGGACTGCCTCTTGATTTGTTACCTATGTATGTCCTGATTTTTTTCCTGTTCTGCCTTGGGGCCTTGCCTTCCAGCACTTCTGGGCCTCTGAACTGGAAACCTGGCCTTTGATCTCAGGTGCCACCACAAGCATAGGTTCTGGTTATATGCTCCAGGTTGGCTTCTTGGACTTGGCTCTCCTGATCTTTACATGTAATCCTGGCTCTACCATACACCTCCACTTACGACCCTAGTGCAACAATCTGCCAACTCCATGGAGTCAGGGAAGAAAGACCATGGTGGCTCCGCTGGAAATGATTTCAAGTAACAGCAATAGGTAAGGTCGTTATTAATGCATGTTCATCTACCTCACTCGTCTAGTTCGATTCCCTTCAAACACTGCTTTGTACTCAGCATCCTAATTAAAAACTCCAATTTGTATAAAAAAAATTCTTAGCCTGGAATAAAGGCCCTCTACCATCCAGACCTGACCTACCTTTCTGGATCTTATACTGTTCTTCATGTACCTGGTGCTCCAGCCTAGCTGAACTTGATTGTTCCCCAGGAAGCCACTGGCAATGCTGTGCTAACTTCCTTTCTTTACTACATCTTCAACGTCTAGAAGGAGTTTTCACCAGCAGCTTCTTTTCCTTTACCCACATACCCAAATCCTACCGATCTTTTAAAGCACTGTTTCTCAAACCTGAGAAACGTAGAGGAAATTATGATCCTAGAAAATACATTTTCTGAAAAGCAGGAGTCCACAGAACAGTTTGAAAAAGCGCTGATAGAGAAATCTGAGGACCAACTCTATGAAAATCTTTCAGTTGCAAATTATCACTTTGAAAGAAAAAATTTGTCTTTATAACTAATAAAGCAATTTGTATATTGTCATTAAAATGAAAACAAAAAACAGTATCAAAGAACTCTAATTCTTATCTCCAGGGTCTAGGATCCCAGTTTGAGAAACATTGCTTTAAGGCACCACTTAAACCTACTGACCCTGGAAAATTTGTTCTTTCATTACCCTAGGGAAATAAATTTTTCTCTTTTCTGAATTATTTAGTATCTAATCATTTTCTACTCTGTAGTAGCTAATAATATGTAGGCAATATTCTTCTAGAAAAACCACAAACTCTTTGAAGGCAGGGACAATATTTTAACCATTTTTTAACTCCACTGGTCCTAAGCAAATATTGGATGTAAGCTCGCTACTCCACTTTTATAAGTCCAAATCTCTTAAAAGTATTTTACTCTTCTATGGCGCATACAGAACGCCATATTACTGAATAGCCCTACTATAAATTAACAAAAATTCAGAGGTTGTCTTAAATATTAGGAAAAGTCCGAGTTATAAAATTCAAAATTTAAAAAAAGTGCCACAAAACATGTCTGTTCTGTGTTAATGGTAATAGGAACAACTTCTTTGAGTGACCAGTAGGGAAATAATTAAGAATTTCAGGATAAACAATCGAAATGCTAGGCTAATAAGAGAGGCCCTATAAATCTCTACACAGTCTTATACAGGTCGTATGTCCCTAATTCAACTTGTATTTTAGGCAATGTCTTTAAGTTTTCAACTAGTATATTTGAGGCAACTTTTCCTCGGACATAACTTAGGAGAGGAATCATTATGCCATCAAGCCCGATGACAGGGGCTGGTTTTATCCGAGAACGTCTGCCTTCAGGCAGTATTTGGATCGAATCTGAGACATCATAGAGTGCAAGGAAAGAGCACTGGCAGGGCTATGGAGAACCCATGCTATGTGTCACCTGGGCAAGCCAGGTCTGTTCATCTAAAAACAAGTCTGTTCATCTAAAAACAAGAGTAATGGACGCTGCTTTTCTAAGGCCCCTTTTAGCTCTGAGATTGATATTCTGTGGCCCTAAGTAAACATGGCTTGTGAGAGGTTATTTCTTTGGGTAGGACGGGTTATTTTTCCCCGAGTATAAAAGGGGCAATAAACTGTTTATCGATATTTGAGTCTTTCCCCGCTGCCCTTTTAGGGCTGAGTTCGGAAAAAAAGGGTTTGTTCCCTTTCTGGTGGGTCCTCCAACGAGAGGGCTCCTGGCTAGGTCCAGCCCTCACCCTCGGTCGCTGCCCAAGGCCGAGCGAGGCTGCGGACGAGGATCGCCCCTCGTCCCCACTCCCCTACGGGAGCGGAGTGACTCGCGGAGACGATTAGTCCCTGGTCATAAACAACCTCTCACTTCCCTTCCCCCGCCCCGGGCCCGCCCGCGCTGGGGCCAGCCCTCCGAGGCCCAAGGAACCTCCTCCGACGACCGCGGGCCCCGAGCCCTCATCCGGAGGATGACCGCCGGCCTGCCCCGACTCCTAACCGGGTGTTGGATCACTCTACTCATCCCCTCCTCACTCGCCCATTGGGGAAGGGGTTCGCTACAGCGACCTCGAAACAGGAGCTGAGGCCAGCCTCCATTTCCCTTCCTCCGACCCCTATCACCTCCGAGGAGAGGCCGACGGGCCTCACGCGCAGACTCACGGCCGCGGCCCCCGCCCCCATACCGCCGTCCTTCCGCGGGCTGTCCCCGCCCCTTCCCGGAGCCCGCCTCCGCGTCTGCCGGCCCGCCTGCTCGCCCCTCGCGCTCGCTCTCGCGCGCACCCGACGCTCCGCCTCCGCGCGTGCTCCAAAACTGTTCCCGGAGCCAGCCTCCAAGCTTCCCCCGCCCCTGAGCTGTTTGAATATGCTAATAAGAGGCCAGGGATCAGCCAATAGATTAGCGGGGCGGTGCATCACGTGGCTAGAGGACGTGTCAGGGGGCGGAGCCTCTGCAGCCCCTGCCCGAGTTAAAACCGGAGTGTGAGAGAGAAAAGCGCTTCAGTAGCGAGAGGGGCTGAGAAAGTGGTGACACCGCCGGGGTGCGGAGGGAGTCCCTGAAACTTCTCCCAACAGCCCCAGGGCCAATCTCCCCTCAGCCCACTCCCCTCTTCGCCAGCTCCCAGGTCCCCACTCCCTGCACCGGGGGTGGGGTTGGGAGCCAGGCCCGTCTCCCGCTGGGACACACACAGGGGCCGGGAGCGGGGACGGGACCCCCGAGGCGGGGGGGACGGACCGACAGACAGACGGCCGGGCGCCCGCCCCAGCGGGCAGGCAGGCAGGAGGAGGCGGAGGCGGGGGTACGACTGGGAGGACTGGGTCTGGGGAGTTTCCTCTCAACTATCGGGGGAGAAACTCCCCGCAGCCGGAGGAAAGACCCAGACCGTGTTTTCCTCCCGGGGGCCGCGCTCCCCCGCCCCGCGTAGCGGCGGTCGCCGCCGCCGCCACCGGCGCCTCCACCTCTACCATCTCCTCTTTCTCTACCACCTCGGGCCCCGGTGTCCCCGGCCAGCACTATGCCCATCTTACTGTTCCTGATAGACACGTCTGCCTCTATGAACCAGCGCAGCCATCTGGGCACCACCTACCTGGACACGGCCAAAGGCGCGGTAGAGACCTTCATGAAGGTACCGACTGACCGAGCCCGGGCGGCGACCCCGGTCCGGCGGCCAGCGGGCGGCAGGGGTGGGGGGAGGGCGGCCGGGGGCGGCGAGGCGGAGGTGTCGGGGACCTGACTGCGGGAGCTGCCGGGCTCGGGGACCCCCTCCCCCACCGCGCGGGCGGGCGGGCGGGCGCTGCAAGCCGGGCTCGGCCCGGGCCGGGGCTGCGGCCCCGGGCGGTGTGCGGGGGCCGATCTGTGTGTGTGGGGAGGCTGCGGCGTGTGCGGTACTGTGGGGGGCGGCGGGGCCGCTGGGCGCCCCTTCTCCGCCTGGTAACCTCGCCTCTGTGCTTCCCTCTCGCCCGCCCTGTTCCTCCTCCCGTTCCCCACCCGCTCTCCCGCAGCTCCGTGCCCGGGACCCTGCCAGCAGAGGAGACAGGTATATGCTGGTCACTTTCGAAGAGCCGCCCTATGCTATCAAGGTAACAGCCCTCGCCCTCCCCCTTCCCTTCCCTGTTCCTTCCTCTCTCACCCTCCCCGCCCCCCCATTCACCCTTCATTATGCTCCCCTCCCCCACCCGCTGTGCTCCAGGCGCTGAGGTCTTTTCCCCTGCGGGCTCCCACCCCCTCCCCCGCTACGGAGCGTCCTGGCGCGGCGCGGAGTCGCCGGGCCACCGCCGTCCCCTCCCCAGCCCGGCCCGGCGGCGGCGGCGGCGGCGGCGGCGGCGGCGGCGCTGCGATCAACATGGCCGACATTTCCCCTCCGCGGCGTGAGCGGCAGCAATGAACTGTGGGGGATATTTATTCAAGTTAGCCCGAGTGACAGCCGGGCCCGGCAGCGCCGAGCCTGGGTCTGCATTAAAGGGGAACCGGCCCGAGGCCGGGGCCGGGGGCGGGGGCCGCGGGGCTGGGGCTGCGGAGTCTCCCCGAGAGGGCCGCGAGCCGGTGGGACAGCGCGCTAGGTGAACTTCGCAAGTCCCGCTCACTTCTGCTTTCCACCAGTATCTTTGCATCCCCGAATTCTGGGTATGAGGCTGGGGAGTACGCTTCCCGGGGAAGTTATAAAGTACGAAGGCTGGTAGCTGCCGAAAGCTGTAGAGCAAGCAGGTTTTTTCTTGGCCTCCTTTGGAAGAGAGTTTCCTCAGCAGTGATGCGTTATTGACACGTTACTCAAAACCGTGCAGCAAAGTGAAGCAGCTCCTTGGTGAACGGCAGATTGTAACGGCCGTCCGTGTGCACATGGCTTTGAAAGATGAAAAAAAATTCTTACGTTTTTCTTTTCAGGCCGGATGGAAAGAAAACCATGCAACGTTTATGAATGAACTGAAAAACCTTCAGGCTGAAGGACTTACGACTCTTGGCCAATCCCTAAGGACAGCTTTTGATTTATTAAATTTAAATAGATTAGTAACTGGCATAGACAACTATGGGCAGGTAGGTTGACTATTAAGATGGAAAAACAGTTAATTTTTCTTTTTGTGGAAAAACAATCCAGTCCCGAAACTGTATAACGTGAAATACAAGTGTAAAACATTTCAGATTAAAATCCAGTATGCACATAATACAAAAGTGAAGCAATGACCACACTGTATATGGTTTTATAGCCCTCATTTTTTTTTCTTTTCTTAAAATGTATTTGTGTTCAGAATTCGAATCTGAATTCTTTGCTATGAAGTTGGCATAAATTTAGTTTTAACCTTAAAGTTCACTCAGGAAATAAACGGGAAAACATCCTGCCTCACCACACTCAGTTTCTCTGGTAGTCTGTCCACAGGCAATTGTGCAACTCTTGCAATGACTGACAGACACTAGTTGATTAGTGGTCTTAAAATGTTAGAGGAAATTATTCTATTTGTTGTATCAGGGTTTAATTTAACCATATTATATAGCTCTGAAAGGTAAGAAGGTTTTCATTGTAGTGCACTAACTGGCTGAGTACATTAAGATTTCTCAGCTTTTGAGGTGTGTCCAGTAAGGCACTATGCAGGAAGAATTCTGAAGCCATTCTTGAATTAAATGACAGGTCCAGAGTTTTGTTTTTAAACTCCAAACCCTTGGAAAAGAGGCTGTTTGAAAATATGAAAGAACCCTTCCTTTCTCCCTTAACTCTCCCAGTTCCTCTATTGCACTTGCTGTTATCTCTTTGAAGATGAGACAAGACCATTAAATCACATGATGGTTCACTATGGGATAATGCAAGGTGGTTCATTATAACACTTCTTGAGATAACTGGCCTGGGAAGTAGAAGATACTGAAGAATGTGTAATGTTACACATAACAGGAATATTAAATCCAAGGAGTTCAGTTCCTATGTTATGCAAAGCACTATTACCACAGTGATACTTTTAGGCACACATTTTGTTCTTGTTCCCAAGTTCCATGAGCCACAGTTTTCAGGAGTTTCACAAATTTCAGGGAAATTCTTCCCACAACTACAACTTTTGGTTTCTTTATATAGAAAGAAGCAGAATTGTTCCCTTGTTTTAGAAATGTTTATGCTTTACTTTTTAAGGGTAACTTTTCAGTGCCTGAACATCTTTGGCTTTGGAAAATGGTTGAATGTAGTTCTGTTGCATTTAAAGTATATGTTGCAACTTGGAGTCACTTTGTTTCTATCTTTATGGAATTACGGAATTGCATTTCATGTATTTTCTCACACATTAATCTTTTTCTGTTTCCCCTTTCATGCTGCTTTATTTTTCAGCTTTTAGTAAGTTGGGCAGATTTGCCATGAACTTTTCAGTTTGTTTCTTTAAAATAATGGATTTATTTCCCTTTCATTTTCCTTTGTTATCTGTAGCACTGTGCAGTCTTATTGCTTAAGGTTTTGATCTAAACTTTGAGTTCAAAGACAGATGAAACTTGCCATTATTCAGTTATCCTTATTTCCTTATTATTGGATATACTAACTGTTATTATTTGGTTGTCAGGTTGTCAGTGTATAGCAGAACTACTAATTTCCTGATCTTCTGCATCACATTTCATAAGTGGGAAAGGCATTTAGACATGTTTACCTTCTACCTCCTATTAAAAATATGGCTTAGGTGTTTCCTTAGAAAAAACTGATTGTCATGGAGAGGCTGAGGACATTTGTAATTTAAACCCGTATTTTCCTTTTCCCAGTTGCCATCTTCCACCAGAGGATGCTTAAGTTCTTGTCTATAAAGCTCACAAAAAGTTTGAGGTTGAAGGTGGTCCTGCTGTGCTCTTACCACTTTGACCAAGAGAAGAGCCTGGAGATAGGATGTTTTTGTATCTTAAGATTTATTAATTCAACAGAGGGGAGAGATTATGCCTTTCAGTTATTTTGATGAATAAGCAAGGATGCAAGGAGTAATATCCTGAATTGGCACATGAAAATGATACTAGCATTAAAATAACTAAGGAAGCCACAATTTTCCAAATGAAAATGATTGAGTCTAATGATTGTGATTCTCATGATTAATTAGAAGAAAACATCTTCCCAGAAGACATTTTTCATCATAAGATTTTTTTCTTGCTGATTTAAATATACATTTTGTATTCAAAAAAGGATAAATTATCAAGAATTTTGGATGTCTCAAATATTTAATATTGAATATAGTTCATGTATTTTCTTCGTAAGGTTATCTGCCTATTTTTTGTGGAGTACCAGTATTCTGTAACCTCAGTGTTTCTTGTAAATACTTCCCGTTTCATGCTCTATATTAGGATCTTCAGAGCCCACAGTACTAAATGCTTGTATATAATCTCAGTAGTTGAAGGAAATGAGAAAAGGTGAGCTAGATGAAAGGGCATATTGATTTTATAGAACATCTAAAAACCTTTATATGTTTCAGAATAATTTTTCTTAAACACTTAAATGGGGTTTATATATATATGTATCTGTATATTTATATAGATATTTCCACACGTGTTCCCATTACCCACATACATGCACATATGTGGTTTCCATAATCAATTCCAAGAGTATTTTTAATATCTATATCTATATTGCATAAGTTTAGTTGACATACCTACAAATAAAACATCTTTAAGATATTAGCTAGGATACTAAGAACTTGCAGGGCATCAGTAAGGTTAAAGTAGCTGAGAAAAAAATGATTCTTGGTGAATGTTTTCTCAAGCACTTTGGATATCTCACCAAGTTCCTTGCATATAGAAGTCCTTATAAATATTTAATTTGGATAATCAGTACGATTTGCTGATACTTGTACAATCATGGAACAATGTAGTCAATCTTTTCTTTATAAATTATAGTAACAACTTACTAAATTGCTTATCCTTGCAGCTAAATTTGATAGATTTTTTTTTCCACATGTATTCACCAGAGTTTCAAATAATGCTGATCTTTTGAGAGCCACTGAAAATTTGAACCTGCCTTAATATCTAAAGTTTGGACATGTATAAAGTTTTAGAGGTCTGATTAAAGTTTCCTTTGTAGATCGGTTTAGTTTTCATACTTTTCCAAGTTCTATTTTCTGTCAATGTTTTCAACATTGTTTATTATTATTTTTTAAGTTAGGTTCCAGTTAGGTTTAGCTGCTAAATATTACTCTGGCCTGCAGTTCATCATTTTTGTCACTGGACTGATTCCACACTCCTACTACTGAATGTACTAGTACTGATTCAGTTGTTCTAGGACTTAGAGTGGTACCTGACCTACTACTGTATGCCTTTGGTGAAGACAATCCTTGAGTAATACCATAAAAGGAAGTATAATATGTGTTTAATTTTGAGAGGGTTTTCTATTCCAAGTGTTTACCTCATTGAAAAATGGTGGCTTTCAGACACCATCAAATTGAATGAATCTTAGGGAGAATAATGTTAGCCAGTTTTATTCTTCAGCATAAAGAGCTATTTGTGAACTTAGCAGATAATTCAGGTAGATTTCTAATAATATGGCTTTTTTCCCTTTACCAAAGCAGCAGTACCCATTTAGTTCTCAGGTAGTACATAATAAAGGCTTCTCTTTTAATGTTGGTAGGTGAAGTAATGAAAACTTGATTCCCATTTGGGTTTTTGGTTTCCTTTAGGCTATCAAAAATATGTAAACAATAGTTTGGTATTTATTGACCTATAGATATCTTTTCAAAAGAAAGTAGATTATTATACTTGAACATTCTGTACTGAATATGAACTGGAGACATTTTTTAAGTCTCTGAACTTTTTTTTCTAATTTTTAAATTGTAGTAAAAAACACATAACATCAAATTTACCATCCTAATCATTTTTAAATGTACAGTTCAGTAGTGATAAGTATATTCACATTATTGTGCAACCAATTTCCAGAACATTTTCATCTTTCAAAACTAAAAGTCCTTTCAAAACAATAACTCCTCATTTCCCCCTAACCCCAGCCCCTGGCAATCAAAGAGCGGCACCATTCTACTTTCTGTTTCTATGAATTTGACTACTCTAGAGATGCCACCTATAAATGGAATCATACAGTATTTGTCTTTTTGTGACTGGCTTATTTTACTTAGCATAATGTCCTCAAGGTTCATACATGTAGCATGTGTTGGGATTTCATTTCTTTTTATGGCTTAAATAATATTCCATTGTACATGTATACCACATTTAAAAAATTTTTTTGCATATACCACATTTTGCCTACCCATTAATCTGTTGTTGGACACTTTGGTTGCTTCCACCTCCTGGCTGTTGTGAATAATGCTGCTATGAACATGGGGTAAATGTCTCCTGAGATCCTGCTTTCAGCTCTTTTGGATATATACCCTGAAGTGGAATTGCTAGATTGTATGGTAATTCTATTTTAAAAAATTTAAGGAAGTGCCATATTGTTCTCCATAAAGTTTGCACTATTTTATATTCCCACCAATAATACACAAGAATTTCAATTTCTGCACATCCTTGATAACACTATTTTCCTTTTTTCTAATATTACCCATCCTAATGGATTTGAAGTGATATCTCATTGGTTTATTTGCATTTACCTAGTTATTATTTATATTGTACATCTCTTCATATGCTGGGTGGACTTTTGTATACTGGCTTTGGAGAAACGTCCAAGACTTTTGCTTATTTTTTGTTATTTTTTTCCGTTGTTGGTAGGAGTTCTTTAAATATTTTGGATATTAACCCCTTATCAGATGTGCAATTTGCAGATTTTTCTCCCATTCCATGGTCTGCCTTTTCACTCTGTTGATTGTCCTTTTTACAGAAGTTTAAATTTTTGATGTATTCCAATATATCTATTTTTTATTTTGCTGCCTTTGCTTTTAGTGTTATATCCAAGAAATCATTGCCAAATCCTATGTATTGATGCTTTCCCCCTATATTTTCTTTCAGGAGTTTTAGCTTTATGTCTTATATTTACGTCTTTAATCCATTTTGAGTTAATTTTGGTATATGGTGTAGAATGAAGTAAGCTTCATTCTTTTGCGTGTGGACATCCAGTATTTCCAACACCATTTGTTGAAGAGACTGTCCTTTTCCCTTTGAAAGGTCTTGGCGAGCGCCTGAACTTAAGGCTCCTGAAATTATTTTCGGTAATTATTGATGGATAGGGGACTCTATAGTCAAACTTGCTTAAATGTTTTATCTCCATCTTTAATTGTGTAAAAGAAGAGCAATGGCTAGGAATGTGAAAATTGCATTCCAATTCTGACCTTGACATTGAATTACTATGACACATTGGGCAGTCACTTTACTGCCCTGTGCCTCTGCTTCTTTGTTTCCCAAATTGCCAGTAATGAAGCCATTAATACCCTTAGAGAATCGATGAGAGTCTGAAATGGGATGGTATATTAAAATGTAATTTAAAAATTATGAAGTGCTCAGTAGACACAAAGCATACTTTTTCTCCCCTCCATAGATAATTCACTTCTGGTTTTCTCTTATTTTTCACCTTTGAATTTGAAATTAGTTATAAAAATCTAGTGATATTTAAAGCTGATTTTTATTACATGCTTTGAAATCTGTTAGTAGCATATTAAGTATATATATATTTTTCGCAGGGGTGGGCTTTATATTGCTTCCTGGGGAAGCAGTGTGAAAGGTAAATATAACTTGATCAAAGTTGTCTTAGTGGCAGTTGATAAGCATGGGATAAAGTACAAGGATGGTATTTTAAAAAAAACAATGTTAAATGAAAACTGGATGAATATCAATTAGCAGATAAGTCAAAGTCATTCTTCCATAGGAATACAAGTTAGAAAAGGAACCCTTAGAAGACAAAAGCACATGTTTTAGGATTCTTTCAAATAGGGAGCTCCCCCAATGCGTTTAAGATGAGATTTACACAAGTTTAATATGCAAGGAACTTTTGAGGAGCACATCTATTAGGTAGATCAAGGGATGTTTTAATAAGAAGGTTTGACTGAGCTCAAAGTAGTATAACATGGCTATGATTTATTTCCTATTGAGCATTAATTTAATTTATTATTTATTTATTTATTTTTACATCTTTATTGGAGTGTAATTGCTTTACAATGGTGTGTTAGTTTCGGCTTTATAACAAAGTGAATCAGCTATACGTATACATATATCCCCATATCTCCTCCCTCCTGCATCTCCCTCCCACCCTCCCTATCCCACCCCTCTTAGGTGGTCACATAGCACTGAGCTCATCTCCCTGGTGCTATGCGGCTGCTTCCCACTAGCTATCTGTTTTACATTTGGTAGTGTATATATGTCCATACCACTCTCTCACTTCATCCCAGCTTACCCTTCCCCCTCCCCTTGTCCTCAAGTCCATTCTCTACCTCTGTGTCTTTATTATTCGTGTCCTGCCCCTAGGTTCTTCAGGACCTTTTTTTTTTTTTTTGGATTCCATATATGTTACCATCTCTTTCTGACTTACTTCACTCTGTATGACAGATTCTAGGTCCATCCACCTCACTACAGATAACTCAGTTTCATTTCTTTTTATGGCTGAGTAATATTCCATTGTATATATGTGCCACATCTTCTTTATCCATTCATCTGTTGATGGACACTTAGGTTGCTTCCATGTCCTGGCTATTGTAAATAGAGCTGCAGTGAACATTGTGGTACATGACTTTTTGAATTATGGTTTTCTCAGGGTATATTCCCAGTAGTGGGATTGCTGGGTTGTATGGTAGTTCTACTTTTAATTTTTTAAGGAACCTTCCACACTGTTCTCCATAGTGGCTGTATCAATTTACATTCCCACCAGCAGTGCAAGGGGGTTCCCTTTTCTTCACACCCTCTCCAGCATTTATTATTGTTCGTAGATTTTTTGATGATGGCCATTCTGACTGGTGTGAGCTGATACCTCATAGTAGTTTTGATTTGCATTTCTCTAATGATTAGTGATGTTGAGCCTTCTTTCCTGTGTTTGTTGGCAATCTGTATATCTTCTTTGGAGAAATGTCTATTTAGGTCTTCTGGGTTTTTTTGATATTGAGCTGCTTGTAAATTTTGGAGATTAATCCTTTGTCAGTTGCTTCATCTGCAAATATTTTCTCGCATTCTGAGGGTTGTCTTTTCGTCTTGTTTATGTTTTCCTTTGCTGTGCAAAAGCTTTTAAGTTTCATTAGGTCCCATTTGTTTATTTTTGTTTTTATTTCCCTTTCTCTAGGAGGTGGGTCAAAAAGGATCTCGCCGTGATTTGTGTCATAGAGTGTTCTGCCTATGTTTTATAGCTTTATAGTGTTTGGCCTTATATTTAGATCTTTAATCCATTTTGAGTTTATTTTTGTGTATGGTGTTAGGGAGTGTTCTAACTTCATTCTTTTACATGTAGCTGTCCAGTTTTCCCAGCATCACTTTGAAGAGGCTGTCTTTTCTCCATTGTATTATTCTTGCCTCCTTTATCAAAAATAAGGTGATCATATGTGTGTGGATTTACCTCTGGGCTTTCTATCCTGTTCCATTGATCTATACTTCTGTTTTTGTGCCAGTACCATACTGTCTTGATTACTGTAGCTCTGTCTGAAGTCAGGGAGTCTGATTCCTCCAGCTCCATTTTTCTTTCTCAAGATTGCTTTGGCTATTCGGGGCCTTTTGTGTTTCCATATACATTGTACAATTTTTTGTTCTAGTTCTGTGAAAACTGCCATTGGTAGTTGATAGGAATTGCATTGAATCTGTAGATTGGTTTGGGTAGTATAGTCATTTTCGCAGTGTTGATTCTTCCAATCCAGTAGCATGGTATATCTCTCCATCTGTTTGTATCATCTTTAATTTCTTTCATCAGTGTCTTACAGTTTTCTGCATAGAGGTCTTTTGTCTCCTTAGGTAGGTTTGTTCCTAGGTATTTTATTCTTTTTGTTGCAGTGGTAAGTGGGAGTGTTTCCTTAATTTCTCTTTCAGGTTTTTCATCATTAGTGTATAGGAATGCAGGAGATTTCTGCGCATTAATTTTGTATCCTGCTACTCTACCAAATTCATTGATTAGCTCTAGTAGTTTTCTGGTAGCATCTTTAGCATCTTTAGGATTCTGTATGTATAGTATTGTGTCATCTGTGAGCATTAGTTTTAAAGATGGTAATTTAAATGACAAATTTCAAGACCCAGGTTTTATTTTCTTTGAAAATACTTGCTATAATTTATCTTCATAATTTTATACTCTAAATCTGTTTGCTAAAGGATCAAAAAACCAGCCTGGTGTGCTTTTTTAAAAAGAGAATGAAAAAGAATATCCTAAAGACATCAATTGCATTCTTAATTAGAAATTATTGAAAATAAATCAGAAGTACAAAAGGTAAATAACGCGTTCCATTTCTTCAAAGAAATTTTTATTTTTCCTTTATGCAGAAGAATGTCAATAATTATGTATTAAACTGTACAGCTGAAAATTAAAAAGCCAGGAACAAATATTTGAATGAAAGAATTTCACTTATTCATTTATTTTCAATTGATTTAAGGTCATTTATGGTCAGAATTAGCTAAAAGTATTGTTCAGCCATGTTTGTGTTATGGATTTCTCCAAGGAGATCATATAATATTTTATAACTTGAAATTTTCCTAAATATTTAAAATTATTTTTAGTCATCATAATCCTTCACTCAAATTTATACTCTTATAAGTAAAATCATCTTGGTGGGTTTCTTTTCTTTGGTTGGTCAGTGCTCACGTATACCAGCCCTGTTTTCTTTCATTTTATTTTATTTTATTTTTTAATTCTTATTTTGTTTTTTTGACTGGGGCACTTGGCTTGCGGGATCTTAGTTCCCCGACCAGATACTGAACCCAGGCCCTTGGCAGTGAAAGTGCAGAGTCCTAACCACTGAACTGCCAGGGAATTCCCTGTTTCCTTTCATTTTAAATAAGTAATTTGTTTATACAAACTTAATTTTCGTTTAGCCCTATTATTAATCTGTTTAATTTAAGCATGGTCCGAAACCATAAAGTACTGAGTTTTTTGGGTTTTGTTTTTGTCTTTATTCCCTGATCCCTCTTCTTTCCCCCCAACCTTTTCTGTTGAGATATACCTTAAATACACATATTCTAATTATGAAGCTTAGTAAAATTTTAAATACACCCTTGGAAAAAAAATTGAACTTTTTGCATCTACTGACAGAGCTTTTCAGTAGACTTTTTGTAAATATTATTATGGTTATTGTTTCCCAGGGCTTTATAATTGAAAGTGATGTTAGATTCCATCTTCCTCATTGTATTAATGTAGAAAGTAAGGCCCAGAAAAGTTAAAATGCTGAATTTCTTCACATTATGAAAAATTTCAAAAGAGAGCAATTGGTTATGAAACAGTCATGCAGATTTTATTAGTAATTTGTATTTTATTTAAGAGCAAATTTTATTGGAAGGTATAGCCAGTAGATCTGAGTCCCTCTGGGTGGGGGTGTATCAGTAGCTCTCCAATGAAATGTGTGTTCTTTCAGTTCCTCTGTGAAAAGCAGGCGTTTCATTTTGTCATTGTGTTACACTTAGCTTTTCTTGTAACACCTGTTAAAATACAGTTTTTTACATTCAGTTGGATTTTCTTCCCACTCCCTCCTCCCTCCCAACTCCTTGGAAAAAAAAAAAAAAAGTGTGAACATGGGGGATAGTTGCCAGGATTTTATACCATTCTTAATTTAAGGCCTGGATGCTAATATGTATGTGTGTGTGTGTATATAATATATATATATACACACACACACACACACACATACTGTTTGATTTCATATTCATAGTTTATTTAATGTTTCTGATGTAGTTAATACAGGACTATTAACCTAGTCTGTTAATTAGTTGACTTTTCCCATGTAGTGTGCCAGTATTACTGCTATAATTATAAGTTTTTACCTGGACAGCTTTGTAATTAGTTAACTATCAATTAGTTTCCTTTGACGTAAGATACTTTTGAAAATCTCTAAGCATTGTTGTTAAGATTCAGAAAAATCTGTTTGGCTCTATGAATTCCTCGTCCACCCATGGGTTCCTGGCAAGTCATGTAATCTCTCAGCCTCAGTTTCCCCATTAGGAAAATAGGATGAAATAATCTATCTTGCAGGATTGTGGTAAAAATTGAGTGATATATGGTATAATTTGTTATTGTAATACACGTATTACCATTTTTGTGAATTTCCTTTTATTTAAATTTTAAAAATTGGAATTGTGGGTAGAGTATTTTATCCAGCTTTTTAAAGAACAAGAATTGTGGTGATAGGGAAAGAACTGCTTCGTTAGAACTGGCTGTGCCTGGCTCTGGGGCTACTAGCTTATGTTGTATTGACTGACAAGTCCCTTAACCTCACTGAGCCTCAAATTTCTCATCCACAAAATGGTGGTAATACCAACCTTGAAAAAGTTTTTAAGGATTGGAAATAATTTTTTTTTTTTTTTTTGCGGTACGCGGGCCTGTCACTGTTGTGGCCTCTCCTGCCGGGGAGCACAGGCTCCGGACGTGCAGGCTCAGCGGCCATGGCTCACGGGCCCAGCCACTCCGCAGCACGAACCCGTGTCCCCTGCATCGGCAGGCGGACTCAAAATCACTGCGCCACCAGGGAAGCCCTGGAAATAATTTTGTTAATCATCTAGCAAAGTGCCTGCTTGGAAAAGGTTTATAATCTGAAACCTTTGAGAAAAAAAAGTTTTTTCATAACCTAATATGTATACATCACAAGAAGCTAGAATTAGCTGTCCAGCAGTTTCAGCTAAAGTAAATTTTCTTGCCATAGGGAACATAATGGTTTTTGGCTTTGAATTGAAGCTCTGTAGATTACTCCAAAAATACTTTCCCCTTGGAGTTACAGAAGTCTTTTCCCCCACATCTCTAATTCTTACTCAGAAATGGTTTAATAACAGTGAGTACTTCAAACAAACAAACATGTTTTTGATTTTCAAAGCAAGAAAGGTTTCAGGCTTCTTTGAGGAAATTTAGATCTCGGCCCGTTTTTAGGGCTTTGTAACAGTATGTTCTAGAATTCAGGTTGCTGATGATTAGGATGGGGTGGAGGATGCCATTGTGCAGAAGCAAGGTCAAATGTAAAAGGTATGATCCATTTTACTGTTTGTAATGTAGATTTATGTGGGAAAAGAACATAATAGGATGACCCTAGGAAGGATTATTTTATGTGATATTTCTCTTTTAGGACCTATGTGATTTGAAATTTGATTATTGGTATATTGAGAGATACTTGCACCTCAAAAGTATTTTAACTTAAAAATCTTATAATTAAGAGGACTAGTTTTAATCAGAGGACCAATTTATCAGCCTAGTGATGACTTAGCAAAACTTATTCTAGGTCCTACATACGCTTGCCTTTTTTATCTTTGCCTTAAAAGGAAATGACGTTTTAACATTTTCCATCTATTAGTTTTGCTCAGAGAAGCTGGGGAACATGTGAAGGTCCTTGGGAGGATTATATCATCTAAAAAACTTTATTATAGAAAGGAAAACAGTTCTGAGTATGTGAGAAAAAGTAATTGTAGCATTAGCTTATTAGGTAATGTAATTTGTAACTAGTCATTGGCAGGATTGATGCTGGCATGTTGAAGGAAAACTCTCACTTTGTCTTCAAGCTGGTGAACCTAGTTAGATATTAAGAAACATCAACAAAGTCTGCTTATTCTGGAGTGCAGACACTGGAGGCATCCAAACAACTATTCTGAAAGGATTAAAAACAATTGATTATTTTTAATCACAGAAATTGAAGATGATTGAGTATGCAGTGCTCTGTGAAAGGTTAGACTGCAAACCACAGTGGATGATGTTACAAAGCCTGGGTCCCTAAGATAATGACAGATAATAGTACTTTTGGTTTATTAGGAATAAGCAAAGTGATGTTTTTGTGGCCTCTGATGTAATGCTTGAGTTGTGATGGTTCCTGATCATTTATGTACTTTGGAAGGTAATAACTAATGTAGAATTTTGAATTTTTGTTGTACATTTTAAATTGTCAATCCCATTTCTCAAACCAGTATGTTAGAAGGAATACCCAAGTAATTGCATTCAGAAAATTGGGCCTAAATCAAATAGTAGAAAGAGTAAGAGATCTTTACATCTAAATTTTATTGTTAATCAAGAAGGGATAATATCTAATCCCAAACAAGATTATATTTAATGTAAATCTTAATGTAAAAAAGAGTTATCTTGTCATGTTCTTAGAGCTTCCATTTCAGTGAGCTATAGTATCAATCAAAAACATGTAGCGATCTGTGCAGGCACCCACCCATCCACATGTGACATCTGCTTTTTCATGAGGTTCATTTCTAACTTAAAACCTTGGTGGATTGTATGTATAGATAGGAAGGCTTGAAAAATTTGTTTTTAACAGTAGAACCCAAATATTATGTGGTTAGTTTTTTGTTTCCCAAATGTGTCATCTATTTTGAAAAATTTAAATCTATAAACACTTGGGAAGGTGCTTAGCATGAGCATCAGTAAATGTTTGAATCAGAATTTATTTAGCAAGAATGAATTTCTAGAAACTCTTTACTCAAGTTCATATACCTGTATAATGGATTTGGAGAAATTTAAATATTTCCTCCTAAAAAAACTTACTGAAATTGGGTTACCACAAATTCTTTCCTAGAAAAAGAAAATTCCATATATTATATATATATATTTTTTACAAAGCAGGGCCCCTTAAAACTAAATCTTGCATTTTGATTTATCCAATTAACTTATTTTGAGGTTGACCTTAAGCCATAGCATATGGGAAATAATAGACTATTAGTTTTTCCAAGTGCTTATCATGAATTATTTTCCTTTATGAAGTTTAATACTTTATCGCTAACTTTACTGATATGCAGTATTTATTAGGCAGTTCTTCATTTTCAATATAGTCTTAAAGATACTTAGGTAGAATTCTGTGGTTGAATTCTATCTTTTTTGTAGGATAGCTGTGGTATGTGTGAATGATTCTTTTGAGAGCATATTCATAGTGTGGATGTTTAGAAGGAAGTAATGATAATGGTTAAAGATGTGATTTAATCAGACTTTTGCAAAAGTAATATCTGTAGGTTTGGTGTAGTCAACAAACCAAGGAGGTGATTATTTTTGATAGAATAGGCAGATCTGTATGAGTTTTGTTTTTTGAGGTTAAATTAATTTGCAGCATTATTGCTGTATAACTTTACCTATCTTTGAAAGTGTGTTTTCATCTTGGCTTTTATTTTTTTACTTTTTCTGTTATGGTTCTAACATGTTTTTTTTTAAATTATTTTATTATTTTGGCTGTGTCGCGCAGCTTGTAGGATCTTAGTTGCCTGACAAGGGATCAAACCTGGGCCCTCGTCGGTGAGAGCACAGAGCCCTAACCATTGGACTGCCGGGGAATTCCCTAACATGTTTATTATTACATGCTTTGCTGGAATTAAGTTAAAACCACATAATCCATTTAGTATAATGGATATATTAGGTTCTTTATCCAGAATGTTAGTATTTCTTAAGTAAAATTATATTTCTTACACCTTCATTACTCTTTTTATGCCAGTATAAACACTGTTTGCCTGCTACTATGTATTAAATAATGCCAAAACCAAGTATTTATTTGTTAGAGTAATCTTATCCAAATTTTAGACTCCAGTTCAGATGTAAAACTCAAAATTCTATGAAATTATTTAAATATTTAATATTTAAATATATTTAATTTATATTACTTTTCTTTGATGTGCTCATTGTTAGTCTTATCAGTCATCGAGTTTAGCATTCATTTTTCACAAAGTCAAGCTAGTAATTCTTCAGTTCTTACAGTGAATATTTTTTACATTACTACCACAGCTGACCCTTGAATGATACTTACATGTGGAATTTTTTCTTGCATACTACAGTACTACGCAGTCGGGGGCTGATTGAATCTGAGGTTGCGGAATCACAGATATGAAGGTCCGACTATAAAGTTACATGTGTATTTTTGACTGTGCAAGGGTCAGCGCCCCTCAACCCCTTGCGTTCAAGGATCAGCTGTATTTAGTTTATTATTTAAATCAAATCCTAGGATATTGCTCCTTACTCATTATGTTAAAATAAATATATGAGATTCCCTCCTACTTTTGCTCAAGTCTTATTATTCCATCTGTTTCTAATGCTATTTTTTTTTTTTTTTTTTTTTTTTTTTTTTTTTTTTTTTTTT